>NC_036860.1:19237187-19327992 GCF_002910315.2 Salvelinus sp. IW2-2015 | reverse complement strand
CCACCACAAAGCCAGCCCACATGAACAACCATTACCGACCCCCATTACCCACCCAGCTCACATGAACAACATTACACCATAACCTCACTATTTAACCCTCTCTCTGTCTCCCTCTCCGCGTTTGTGCTAGCTAGAGCACCTGTGGTTAGCTGGGCTGTGATGAATTTAGGCCAGCCTGCCTGTAGTGCCTATGTGTGTTTTTAGTGTGCGTGTTTCTGTAAGACTAATCAGGACAGTGCTTTATTTTAAAGTCTGTGTTATCGTGGGCGGCAGTCCTTTGGGCTTCACAGTTTCACTGCACAGCCCTTATAGAGGTGAAGACAGAGACCTTATAAAATCACTGAGCACTTTCACCCTCAGCCCTTTTCTCTTTGCTAACTTTGGGCCCGATGTAATCAGAGCTGTTGTGTTCAGGGCTTGGATTTGCGTTTCTTTGCCTCTACAGTGTTTCTGCATTCTTATTTCTCTACCACAGAATGATAAGTTTGCGATCTCTTTTCCTGTTTCATAAAAACATTCAACGCCATTCACTCCAACCCCTTTAGTATAGTTACGTGGCCAGATCAGTTATGATCCAGATCTCATACATATATTGGATATTGGTTTCATAACCACTACATACAGTGGGGAGAACAAGTATTTAAAACACTGCCGATTTTGCAGGTTTTCCTACTTACAAAGCATGTAAGTAGGAACACTTCAACTGTGAGAGATGGAATCTAAAACAAAAAATCCAGAAAATCACATTGTATGGTTTTTAAGTAATGAATTTGCATTTTATTGCATGACATAAGTATTTGATACATCAGAAAAGCAGACCTTAATATTTGGTACAGAAACCTTTGTTTGCAATTACAAGAGATCATACGTTTCCTGTAGTTCTTGACCAGGTTTGCACACACTGCAGCAGGGATTTTTGCCCACTTATTCATACAGACCTTCTCCAGATCCTTCAGGTTTCGGGGCTGTCGCTGGGCAAAAATGGACTTTCAGCTCCTTCCAAAGATTTTCTATTGGGTTCAGGTCTGGAGACTGGCTAGGCACTCCAGGACATTGAGATGCTTCTTACGGAGCCACTCCTTTACCCTGGCTGTGTGTTTCGGGTCATTGTCATGCTGGAAGACCCAGCCACGACCCATCTTCAATGCTCTTACTGAGGGAAGGAGGTTGTTGGCCAAGATCTCGCGATACATGGCACACCATCCTCCCCTCAATACGGTGCAGTCGTCCTGTCCCCTTTGCAGAAAAGCATCCCCAAAGAATTATATTTCCACCTCCATGCTTCACGGTTGGGATGTTGTTCTTGGGGTTGTATTCATCCTTCTTCTTCCTCCAAACACGGTGAGTGGAGTTTAGACCAAAAAAGCTCTATTTTTGTCTCATCAGACCACATGACCTTCTCCCATTCCTCCTCTGGATCATCCAGATGGTCATTGGCAAACTTCAGATGGGCCTGGACATGGCTGGCTTGAGCAGGGGGACCTTGAGTGAGCTGCAGGATTTTAATCCATGACGGCGTAGTGTGTTACTAATGGTTTTCTTTGAGACTGTGGTCCTAGCTCTCTTCAGGTCATTGACCAAGTTCTGGGTTGATCCCTCACCTTCCTCATGATCATTGATGCCCCACGAGGTGAGATCTTGCATGGAGCCCCAGACCGAGGGTGATTGACCGTCATCTTGAACTTCTTCCATTTTCTAATAATTGCGCCAACAGGTGTTGCCTCTTCACCAAGCTGCTTGCCTATTGTCCTGTAGCCCATCCCAGTGTTGCAGGTCTACAATTTAACCCTGATGTCCTTACACAGTCTCTGGTCTGGCCATTGTGGAGAGGTTGGAGTCTGTTTGATTGAGTGTGTGGACAGGTGTCTTTTATACAGGTAACGAGTTCAAACAGGTGCAGTTAATACAGGTAATGATGTGAGAACAGGAGGGCTTCTTAAAGAAAAACTAACAGGTCTGTGAGAGCTGGAATTCTTACTGGTTGGTAGGTGATCAAAATACTTATGTCATGCAATAAAAATGCAAATTAATTACTTAAAAATCATACAATGTGATTTTCTGGATTTTTGTTTTAGATTCCTTTCTCACAGTTGAAGTGTACCTATGATAAAAATTACAGACCTCTACATGCTTTGTAGTAGGAAAACCTGCAAAATCGGCAGTGTATCAAATACTTGTTCTCCCCACTGTATATAAATATCTCAGCAGCAGGTAGGTAAACAGTCTGTCCTCCTCTCCAAGCTGTCATTTGGCCGACTCTTGGATAAAAACCTATCAGGCATGCTGTACGATTATAACTGTTACTGCAAAACCCTCACTCTGGCTACTGCCAGATGACTGTGTGTGTGTGAGTGTGTGTGTGTCTGAGTGAAAAAGAGAGAAGGAAAGAGAAAGGAAGAGAGGGAAAGAGCAGTGAGCTGCTATCCTGGCCTGAGCAGTAGCCTGGCTGTCCTGGGGCTTGAATAAAGAGAAAGACATCTACTGTACTTTGTCTATGTTTTGCATATAAATGCAGTTATGAAAACGTGTTGGAGTAAATATATGTGGGTGTGTACAGAGTCAGTGACTTTATTTGTTCATGTGCTCATAGCTTGTGGGTATGTGTGAGTGTGTGTGAGTGTGAATGTGTGTGAGTATGGATGTGTGCTCATGCATGTTTGTGTGTGTGTGTGTGTGTGTGTGTGTGTGTGTGTGTGTGTGTGTGTGTGTTGTGTGTGTGTGTGTGTGTGTGTGTGTGTGTTGTGGCGTGTGCGTGTGCGTGCGCGTGCGTGTGCGTGTGCGTGTGCGTGTGCGTGTGCGTGTGTGTGTGTGTGTGTGTGTGTGTGTGTGTGTGTGCTATCTGTGTGAATGCTGTGGCAGCTCTGTGAATCACTGGCCCCTAATCGATAATGGACCCTCCAGAAGAGAGGGAAGGCCCACCCACCTAGCCACTGTAAAACAACAACAATACAAAACACCCCAGAAATGACCGCCAGACACAATGCGCGGGGGGAGGGATGTGGTAGAGTTTTTTGAGGGAGGGATGGAGCAAGGAGGGATGTGTAAGGGAGGACTGGATGAAAAACCAATGAGCCTATGTCTGTAGTGACCCATGCTTAGAARAGGGGCTCTGGCAGGATGATTTGATAATGGAGATAGATTGGCATTTTAGGCGGGTTTTGCAACTGTGYGTGTTTGTGTGTGTTGTAAGTTACAGGCCCTGCCTTCACACAACAGAAGGAGCCTGAAGGAGGTAGTGTCTTGATAACTGTGAGACACATCATGAAGAGATGGAGAACATTCATTTGTCTCATAATCCACTTCTCTGAGATGGGATTGCCTCCAGCCAGCACTCAAATCCATCACACGTATAATGTCTGTGTCTCAGTGTGTCCACGTTGTGGTGGAAAAGGACGAGATCCTTGGGTTTCTGCTTTTTAGTCTTTCCATTGATCCAATCAATAGTTCAACTAATGGTCCTACCTAATCATCAGCGATCACAACCACCCCAGCCACCCAGTGGGTGTTGAACTTTGGACTTGAAAAATGATCTGATGTGAAAGCTTCATGATCAGAAACGATTAGTTGGATGTAAATGCAGTGGTCAAATTGCAGTATAATAACTGGCATTGGCCTGTACTATGTTCAGTGGTCTCCATAATATCTGTTCTGTACCATGTTCAGTTCAGTGGGGGACCAGCGGACTGTCAGGAAYCCTGATGAGCTCTGATGAGTAGATCTACCCTGAGTATCACTGAGCTCCAGTTAATCAGACACATGACTACTTCCTGCTGTACTTCCCCTCGAGAGTGTCAACAGCCAACTAACTCTCTATAACTCTCCAGAGCCAGCCTGGTATCAGTTTATGTCTAACTTTTTTATGCTTTTGCAAAAAGACATGTATCACAGTTAGAACCACAGAAYCAGCCTCTGCTCTCCAACACATCAACAGAGAACCAGCCAACATGTCAACAGTCTGTCAGCAGCCTCCCTCCCTCCGACTGGCTTTTTACAAACCAATCAACCAACCGCCTTTGGAGAAATTCCAGGAACATATTCCTCTTCTTGGTCATTCGTGAACTGTTGCATAACTGTTGACATTGGATAAGACCTTGCTTGAACATTGCTGCAAATTCCTCCCTCTGCATGGCAGCATATGTTGTGCATATGTGCTTCAGGTTATTGAAAACAACCCTAGAAATAAATATTAAAATAATTTTACAACCTGTTTGCAACCTGACCATGACCTCATGACCAAAATAAAGTCATTGCAGACAATTTTGCCAACTGGGAGTGAGTGAGTGAGTGAGTGAGTGAGTGAGTGAGTGAGTGAGTGAGTGTGTGCGCGTGTATCTGTGTGCAACAAATATGAGCCTAGTGCACAGGTAATGTAGGCCATCTGCGGCTAGGCTACTTTGCATGCTGTGTTTTGTTTGCCTTTCCATAAAGAATCCTGTTTGTGTAGGGAGACATCCTCATAGGCAGCGAGGGAGGGTTTGTGCGCGTGAGACTGTGTTGTATAATTGACTGAGCTCTTGTATTGAACATGATATCCACTTGGACTGTGTTAGGTGTGCCTAAACGACTWGCTCGCCTCTGGCGAACGTACTTGTMTTCTCCAAGACTAATGTTCAAATTMMATTTTTCTCTCTGCTGTTTTGAAAAGTTGTGATGTACTGTGTCAGAAATGTGCCACTGTTCGTAGCTTTTTATCTATAATCTAGTSCCTTCCATTCCCATACATAACATGTATAATTTTCTTTACAAAATATATACTTATGTGCTTTGCATTACAACATAAACAGTAAGGTCCCTATCCACCATACCATGTAGAATACACGAGAAGAGGACTGTTACCATATATACACATACAGTGCATTCGAAAGTATTTAGTTCCCTTGACTTTTTCACATTTTGTTACTTACAGCCTTATTCTGAAATGGATTCAATTGTTTTTCCCCCTCATCAATCTACACACAATATCCCATAATAACAAAGCAAAAATAGTTTTTTAGACATTTTTTCAAATGTATAAAAAAAAAAAATGAAATATCACATTTACAAAGTATTCATCCCCTTGGCGTTTTTCCTATTTTGTTGCATTACAACCTGTAATTTAAATAGTTTTTATTTGGATTTCATGTAATGACTATCACACAACTAGTCCAAATTGGTGAAGTGAAGTGAAAAAAATTACCTGTTTAAAAAATTATAAAAAAAATAAAAAACGGAAAAGTGGTATGTGCATATGTATTCACTCCCTCTGCTATGAAGCCCCTAAAAAGATCTGGTGCAACCAATTACCTTCAGAAGTCACATAATTAGTTAAATAAAGTCCACCTGTGGTAAGTCTATAAGTCCTAAGTGTCACAGATCTTTCACATGATCTCAGTATATATACACTTGTTCTGAAAGGCCCCAGAGTCTGCAACACCACTAAGCAAGTGGCACCACCAAGCAAGCAGCACCATGAAGACAAGGAGCTCTCCAAACAGGTCAGGGACAAAGTTGTGGAGAAGTACAGATCAGGGTTGGATTATAAAAAAATATCAGAAACTTTGAACATCCCACGGAGCACCATTAAATTCATTATAAAAATGAAAGAATAGGCACCACAACAAAACCTGCCAAGGAGCGCGCAGCAAAACTCACAGACCAGGCAAGGGGGCATTAATCAGAGAGGCAACAAAGAGACCAAAGATAACCCTGAAGAGCTGCAAAGCTCCACAGCGGAGATTGGAGTATCTGTCCATAGGACCACTTTAAGCCGTACACAGAGCTGGGCTTCACGGTAAGTGGCCAGAATATATCCATTGCTTAAAGAATAAGTATGCCTTGTGGTGTTCGCCAAAAGGCATGTGGAGACTCCCCAAACATATGGAAGAAGGTACTTTGGTCAGATGAGACTAAAATTGAGCTTTTTGGCAATCAAGGAAAATGCTATGTCTGACGCAAACCAAAACACCTCATCACCCTGAGAACCCATCCCCACAGGGATTGGGAAACTGTTCAGAATTGAAGGAATGATGGATGGAATTGTGTTTTAGTCTTCCAGAGATTTGAGACTGGACGGAGGTTCACCTTCCAGCAGGACAATGACCCTAAGCATACTGCTAAAGCAACACTCAATGTGTTAAGGGAAACATTTACATGTCTTGGAATGGCCTAGTCAAAGCCCAGACCTCAACCCAATTGAGAATCTGTGGTATGACTTAAAGATTTGCTGTACACCAGCAGAACCCAACCAACTTGAAGAAGCTGGAGCAGTTTTGCTTTGAAGAATGGGCTCTAATGGGCTCTAAAAATCTCAGTGGCTAGATGTGCCAAGCTTATAGAGACATACTGTTGTGTAACTATAGTATGTCTAATTAAATAATTCCTCTAATGTACTCATTAATTAAAATCAATCTGTCTATTTATAAGAATTTGTAAGATACTTATTAACATAAAATAGACAGGATACAGTCTTATTAAAATTAGATAATAGTATTTATTCTCAGAGCACGCTCCCATTTAACCATAAACAACAGTTTATATACTATAATGACGTCATTGGTTTACAGAATATCTCCTCCTCTTGACCAATATAAAACAGGTTCAAAAGTTCATTGGAACTCCCCAGCGCACACACATGACACACATATCATTTATTCTCCTGAAGGCTCACTATATTTTATTACCACTTTAGCAGACAACTCAAGATAATGGAAGACCTAAGAAGTTACTCACTGCCTTATCTAAACATCTCAGGCTAAGTTGGGTCAGTCAACCATAGTTTCCGACCCTTTTTGCTTTATTTATAACTGTCACGTTCCTGACCTGTTTTCCTTTTTTTGTATTTATTTTAGTTGGTCAGGGCGTGAGTTGGGTGGGTTGTCTATGGTTGATTTTCTATGTTGGATTTTGTGTTCGGCCTGGTATGATTCTCAATCAGAGACAGCTGTCAATCGTTGTCCCTGATTGGAATCATACTTAGGCAGCCAGGGTTTCACTTGTGTTTTGTGGGTGTTTGTTCCTGTGGAGGTTTTGTTGCACACAGGACGGTTTCGGTTTTGTCACGTTGGTTGTTTTTGTATTTTGAAGTGTTTTGTTGACTTTCATTAAAAGTATGAACACTAACCACTCTGCGTTTTGGTCCACACCTCTGTCAGCGAGGACAGCCGTAACAGACACCCACCACAAGACGGACCAAGCGGATGGAGAAGGGCAGCGACAGCAGCAGAAGACAGAAGGAATGGACATGGAAGACGTCTTGAACGGCAAGGGTGCTACATCATGGGAGGAGATCCTGGCTGGAAAGGATCGCCTCCATGGGAACAGCTGGAGGCAGCGGAGGAGAGCAGAGGCTACCGGAGAGAGGAACCGGAGGTATGAGGGTACGCGGCTAGCACGGAAGCCCGAGAGGCTCACCCAAAAATTTCTTGGGGGGAGCTAAAGGGGAGTGTGGTGAAGCGGGTGGATACCTGAGCCAACTCCCCGGGCTTACCGTGGAGTGAGAGGGTCGTACTGGTCAGACACCGTGTTATGCGGTGGAGTGCACGGTGTTCCCAGTACGCGTGCTTAGCCCAGTGCGGGCTATTCCACCTTGCCGCACTGGTAGGGCTAGGTTGGGCATCGAGCCGGGTGCCATGAAGCCGGCCCAACATATCTGGCCTCCAGTACGTCTCCTCGGGCCGGCGTACATGGCACCAGCCCTTACAGGTGGTGTCCCCGGTTCGCATGCATAGCCCAGTGCGGGCTATTCCACCTCGCGCGCACGGGCAGGGCTACGGGGACCATTCAACTGGTAAGGTTGGGAGGCTCGGTGCTCAAGAGCGCGTGTCCTCCTTCACGGTCCGGTATATCCGCGCCACCTTCCCGCCCCAGCCAGTACCATCAGTGCCTACGTTACGCACCAGGCTTCCAGTGCGTCTCCAGAGCCCTGTTCCTCCTCACGCACTCTCCTGTGGTGCGTGTCTCCAGCCAGTGCCTCCAGTTCCGGCACCACGCACCAAGCCACCTGTGCGTCTCCAGAGCCCTGTACGCACTGTTCCTTCTCCCCGCACTCGCCCTGAGTGTGCGTGCCCTCAGCCCGGTACACCAGTTCCGGTACCACGCACTAGGCCTACAGTGCGCCTCATCCGGCCAGAGCTGCCCGTCTGCCAAGCGCCATCTGAGCCATCCGTCTGCCCAGTGCATCTGAGCCATCCGTCTACCAGCGCCATCTGAGCCATCCGTCTGCCCAGCGCCATCTGAGCCATCCGTCTGCCCAGTGCCATCTGAGCCATCCGTCTACCCAGCGCCATCTGAGCCATCCGTCTGCACAGCCCATCTGAGCCATCCGTCTGTCCCGAGCCATTAGAGCCGCCCGTCAGTCCCGAGCCGTCAGAGCCGTCGTCAGTCAGGATCTGCCAGGCCGCAACCAGACAGGATCTGCAGAGCCGCCAACCAGACAGGATCTGCCAGAGCCGCCAACCAACAGGATCTGCCAGAGCCGCCAACCAGACAGGATCGGCAGAGCCGCCAACCAGACAGGATCTGCCAGAGCCGCCAACCAGACAGGATCTATCAGAGCCGCAACCGACAGATCTGCCAGAGCCGCAGTCAGCCAGGATCTGCCAGAGCCGCCAGTCAGCCAGGATCTGCCAGAGCCGCCAGTCAGCCAGGGTCTGCCAGAGCCGCCAGTCAGCCAGGGTCTGCCAGAGCCGCCAGTCAGCAGGATCCGAGCCAGGAGTTTTAGTTATTATTTACAAATTCCTAACCACATACCCAAGAGACTTGCAGCTGTAATTGATGCAAAAGGTGGCTCTACAAAGTATTGACTTTGGGGGGGTGAATAGTTATTTTTTGTTTTTTTGGTCATATTTCTTGTTTGTTTCACAAGAAAAAATATTTTGCGTCTTCAGAGTGTTGTGTAAATCAAATGATACAAACTCCCCAAAAATCTATTTTAATTCCAGGTTGTAATGCAACCAAATAGGAAAAATACCAAAGGGGTAAATACTTTCACAAGCCACTGTACTCAGTACTTTGTTGAAGCACCTTTGGCAGCGATTACTCCCATTCTTCCCTGCAGAACCTCTCAAGATCTGTCAGATTGGATGGGGAGGGTCGCTGCACAGCTATTTTCAGGTCTCTCCAGAGATGTTCAATTGGATTCAAGTCCGGGTTCTGGCTGGGCAACTCGAGGACATTCAGAGACTTGTCCCAAAGCCACTCCTGCGTTGTCTTGGCTGTGTGCTTAGGGTCGTTGTCCTGTTGGAAGGTGAACCTTCGCCCCAGTCTGAGGTCCTGAGGGCACTGGAGCAGGTTTTCATCAAGGATCTCTCTGTACCTTGCTCCGTTCATCTCTCCCTCAATCCTGACTAGTCTCCCAGTCCCTGCCACTGAAAAACATCCCCACAGCATGATGCTGCCACCACCATGCTTCACCGTAGGGATGGTGCCAGGTTTCCTCCRGACGTGCCGTTTGGCATTCAGGCCAAAGTGTTCAATCTTGGTGTTATCAGACCAGAGAATCATGTTTCTTATGGTCTGAGAGTCCTTTGTGTGCCTTTTGCCTTTACTGAGGAGTGGTTTCAGTCTGGCCACTCTACCATWAAGGCCTKATTGGTGGAGTGCTGTAGAGATGGTTGTCCTTCTGGAAGGTTCTCYCATCTCCACAGAGGAACTCCGGAGCTCTGTCAGAGTGACCATCGGGTKCTTCTCCCAAGGCCCTTCTCCCCTGAAACTTCTTCCATTTAAGAATGGAGGCCACTCTGKTCTTGGGGAACTTCAATGGTACCCTTACCCAGATCTGTGCCTCGACACAATCCTGTCTCAGAGCTCTACGGACAATTCCTTCGGCCTCATGGCTTGGGTTTTGCTCTGACATGCACTGTCAAATGTGGGAGCTTATATAGACAGGTGTGTGCCTTTCCAAATCATGTCCAATCAATTGAATTTACCACAGGTGGACTCCAATCAACTTGTAGAAACATCCCAAGGATGATTAATGAAAACAGGATCCACCTGTTATAGCAAAGGGGCTGAACAATTATGTAAATAAGGTATTTCTGTTTTTTCATTTTTAAAATATTTGCAAAGTTTTCTGAAAACTTGTTTTCAATTCGTCATTATGGGGTATTGTTTGTAGGTTGAGAATAAGGCTGTAATGTAACAAAATGTGGAAAAAGGGAAGGGGTCTGAATACTTTCCGAAGGCACTGTCGATTCCATAAATACAYAGTTCAATGCAATGCTCTGCCACAAACTGTACCGTAAATAAAGCACAATTAATGTCATTAAGAGACACAAGATAGCCGTAGTATTATAAAGCCTTTATCTTTGAGGGCTGCTGTGTGTCGGTACTCTATGCAGGCCCTCAACTGTGTCTATGAATGTCATTCAGACTCTCTCATGACAGTTACTGTCTGATGATCTCTGTCTAGCTGAGATAAAGGAAACAACACAGGGTTATAGAGCTCACCAGTTTGTAGTCCTAAAAAACGGAAATKAGTTACCTCTGGCTCGTTCAGCCATTCCTATGGKGAAAATGAATAGGGAAAGATTAGGTTTTTGGGATAAAAGACTAAAATAAGGTCTGAGGTTAACACAGGCTTAGGAGATCTTATACATTTTGTTCTATGAGATATCAGTCAGTTAATGCTATTCATTTCCCCATAGGGTTTGTCCAATGAACCATTGCGGAGTTAGTGCCTACAAAAAGTTAGTGCCTGCATTACTATTTCTCTCTATTCTATTCCCTCTCTCTCTCACAGAGCTCATTCTGCATAACTCTGTGTGTAAGTGTGAGCTGTATTAGAGCTGGGAGAGGAGAATAGAAAAGAAAGAGATGAGAAACAAAGAGAAGTGAGGAAAGGAGACACCTGTCTAGCTGTTCTATCGAACAGTCCTACCAGAGAGCCGTGAGCCAAACCTAAACCCATCTCAGCTCTACTCACTCATCTGGACCCACCCACAAACATGATGCGGGCTGTTCCTGTACAGACATAGGATCTTAATTTGAACACCACAAGTTGTCCTGCAACAGGGTGAATTTGAGATTTAAAAAGGCTTCCGAAGTTTGTAATTCCACTTTGAAATTTCCATTCATTATTGTCCGCATAATAATTCACATTTCCTCTTGTGGCAGGATGGTTTTCCTGCTGTAGCAAACTGGCTCAAATAAAGATCCTACATCTGTTGTGTGCGTGTGTGTGTGTGTGTTAGATGTGTGACTTTTTGTGTGTGTCCTATTTGTATTCATGAGTGTAGACTAGATGACTGTTTCAATGCCCTCATTTGGTCTTGTTTTTTTAGATGTACAATATTTTGTAAAAAGACATTCATTTTCATTTTTTGAAAAGACAATCCTTACATAACCAACGACCATACCACTGTTCTTCTTGTATACAATCTCTCAAGGGTTTCAACAATTGCCCTCTCAAGTGCAGTGCAAGGGTTTCTTACACCAGTAAGCTGTTGTCTGGCAGGGGAACAGAGTGCACTAATGGTACTGTATGACAGAGGGTTGGTGCATYGCTCGGGTACAGAGGTGTTTATTTTACTTGTCCTCTCCCTAACATACACACTATGTCAATGATGGTGAGACTGGAGCCCATTCAGAACCATGCCTGCTTTCTGACACAAACATGAATTAACGTCAGACTGTACTACACTCCTTAACACTGATCTCTTTAGTCTAGATGGAGATCCCTAGGTGTTTATGACACAAGGATGAAGGGGGCACCGGTCCGGACATAACCTGCTCTCAGATCTGTTTGTACTGTTTTGCCAACTCCTATAGTATAATCTTTTAATATTTATGAGTTGGCAAGACAGCACAAACAGATCTGGGACCAGGTACAAACAGGCTACTGCATTYATGGTGAACACTGCATATGTCGGCTCAATAGGAAATTACTTTTACATTTTTACGCGGATCTTCTGCGATACGGATTGAATCCAGCCCCAAAGCAGCCGTGGAACTAAAAACAGACCAGAAAGGACTAGAAAACAGTGTGTCACAACGTGACACATCCCAGAAGACAACTGAATGCTCTCTTAAGAATCCACATCTGCTGATCTCATCTCTGACTTCCGTCATCAATATTTATTTTCCCTCTCTCATGACACAATCCCCGGTTCCTTCATCCAATATATTCACAGGTTACATTATATGAACTTTAGCAGGAAAGAGGTGAAKCATCAGATGTATAAAAGCTTGAGAGATTGTTCTAAAGGCTCTGTATCCCCACAAATAAGGACTAATTCTACTTTACTTTGTTTACAGTACAACTTGCCTAATTACCCTTGCCGGCAGGCAACAAAGAATATACAGTACCAGTCAAAAGTTTGGACACACCTACTCATTCAAGGGTTTTTCTTTATTTTTACTATTTTCTACATTGTAGAATAATAGTGAATACATCAAAACTATGAAATAACACATATGGAATCATGTAGTAACCAAAAAAGTTTTAAACAAATCAAAATATATTTATATTTSAGATTCTTCAAAGTAGCCACCCTTTGTCTTGATRACAGCTCTGCACACTCTTGGCATTCTCTCAACCAGCTTCACAAGGTAGTCACCTGGAATGCTTAATTTGTGGAATTTCTTTCCTTCTTAATGCATTTTAGCCAATCAGTTATGTTGTGACAAGGTAGGGTTGGTATTCAGAAGGAGACTGCGTGATTCAGGGATTCATGGTCGAATTGTGTAGAAAATAGTAAAAATAAAGAAAAACTCTTGAATGAGTAGGTGTGTCCAAACTTATGACTGGTACTGTATATGATCATTATAACTTATTATTAGTCCTGTGTCACATAGTGCTCTCTCTCTCTCTCTCTCTCTCAAAGTAAATAGTGCTCTCTCTCTGTCTCTCTTTCTCCCTCTCCTGTTCACTCTCTGGCTCTGTGTGGTGTATGGCATCTGTCCAAAGTGTATGTAAATTGTAAAGTATTTTGTCTGTAATGTATTTTTTGCTACATGTCAGCTAATGGAGATCCTAATAAATAATATCAAAGTACAGAGAAACCATCACAAGCAGGACATAAGAAATCAGACAGTCAAACACTACAGCATGATAAGGCAGTAGCAGAACCATCAATCTCAGAGACAGAATAGGCTGGATTTCAGAATAGAAATGACCTCTTGAATTTCCTTTCAAAAAACTTTCTCTCAGCTACAAGATGTAGAGAAAGGCAGAGACAGAAAGGGCAGTTGCCTGGTTTTCAGACATAACTCTTGCATTCAGGTCTTTCTTTGGGGTGTTTTGACCCAGACATAACCATGCAGAGATGATGTTGACTTCAGGTCTGAGTGGGTGTGCTCTGCTGCTCTGCTGTGTTCAGACAGACTCAGGCACCAGAAAGGGTCCCCCTATCACTCCCACATCACAGGGTGTTCTTTTGCAGCCTGTGTTCATTTCTGTTTCTTCAAAACATCCCTCCCTCCCTGAGAGGTCTGGCCAGAGGCTGTTGTTTTCCTCTTGATCCCCCAGACATCATGGCTGCGTCCCAAATGATACCCTATTCCCTAAGACGAACCTCACGCTGTTAGAATATAATAGAAAAGAAAGAATCACTGATGTGGTTTTTATTGTTGGGTTTGTTAACTTTCTATTGTACCAAGTGCTATGGTTCGCCACCATGGCCTATTTATTGCCTTAACTCCCTTATCTTACCTCATTTTTACTCACTGTATATAGACTTTTTGTTTACTTTTGTTCTACTGTATTATTGACTGTATGTTTTGTTTATTCCATGTGTAACTCTGTGTTGTTGTATGTGTCGAATTGCTATGCTTCATCTTGGCCAGGTCGCAGTTGCAAATGAGAACTTGTTCTCAACTAGCCTACCTGGTTAAATAAAGGTGAAATATATATATATWTTTTTTAATTCCCCAATCTGAAGACAGAAATGACCGCTGGATGAAAAAAAACAGGCTATGCTTATTGTGCATCTCTCAAGCGGAACCCCTCCACCCCTACCCTGCTATCTACTGTTGCTATTGACACTTGCTGCAAGGTAACACTGCTGTTTGAAGACCGTCAAGTGAACATGAAGGTGTTTCCAAGCTTAACTGCTTTCTTTGAAGAACATTGTTCAGGTACGAGTTGAAAACTTAAGAGCCCCCTTATTCATCTTCCCTATTTCTCCCCCCGTTCACCTTTAAGAACACCTTCCTGATATTGAGTTGCACCTCCTTTTGCCCTCAGATCAGCCTCAATTCGTCAGGGCATGGGGATTCTACAAGGTGTCTAAAGCGTTTCACAGGGATGTTCTTTGGATGGTGGACCATTATTGATACACACAGGAAACTGTTGAGTGTGAAAATCCCAGCCACGTTGCAGTTCCTGACACAAACCGGTGCGCTAGGCACCTACTACCATACTCCGTTCAAAGGCAATTCAATGTTTTGTCTTGCCCATTCACCCTCAATGGCACACATTCACAATCCATGTCTCAAGGCTCAAAAATCCTGCTTTAACCTGTCTCCTCCCCTTCAACTACATTATTGAAGTGAATTTAACAAGTGACATCAATAAGGGATCACAGCTTTCACCTGGTCAGTCTGTCATTGAAAGAGCACATCAGTTGTATACTCTGTGTATGTCTCTGACCTTACCTACAGTATATTCACCTGTTTCACTTTCTGGTTGAAACTCACACATCTCAAGATGAGTATGACAGCTGCTTTAGAGAGTCTCCTCCTCTTTCCGTTGTTGCCTCTACGGTCGACTGCCTGTACAACTTAAGAGTGACAGTACCCAACCCTCCCATAGCTGTGCTATAGCAAACACCTCTGGGGTGCTTGAACAGATCCARTCACACAAGAAATAGGCCTACTATATGTCCTCTGGGAGAGCAGTTTGGYACTGTACTGCAATTGGCTAGGTGAACGTGAATAAATACTCCTTAAAGTGTACAACACAGGAGTACAGTATGATTCCCTGTAGTGCTGTTGATAAGCAACAGCTCCTTTAGACAGAGGGGAAGTCTGTCTCTATGGGTTCAAAAAGAGGAAGTGCTCCATACACAAAAACAAACGTATTCAAAAATATTAGTTTACCCATCCGCCTCCTCATGTGCTGCTGTGTGAGGCATTAATGGCCTCACAGACAGTGGCGATTTTAGCATGTAAATCTTGGTGGGGCAGACTTTCTTTACATTTTTATGCATGCCAGCAAAGCCACAACACTAAACAATACATTCATTGCACTATAACGCTGACAAACAGTGCCCACAAACGTTTAGGGCCTACTCAGTGGCGGTTCTGGGGAAAGGGGGTGGGGGGGGCAGTGCCCCTGTGACAACAATTTTGGACCCCCTTGTGGCCCCCCTAAATGTGGAGTATGAAATAGTTTTTACATAACAAATTTTTGCTATCATTCCTTTTTTACATCTGTTATTAGACAGTGGCAACGATCATGATTATGAACATGGTATTTTGCCTGCTAATGCCTGCAATGCAGTGAAGAAAACGATATGACTACAATAACGTCTAATGTAACTGGCCCCTCTAACAGTACAACTGGCMCCAGCTTGGCCCCCCCAGTTGAAATGGTCTAGAACCGCCACTGGGCCTACTGTAMAGAAAGCTGTCCCAACAGCAGAGTTATGTTTTCAGCACCATGGAGTGAATCCTTACCACCACTACACCTGGCTATCAGCGGAGCCTTGTCTGGCAGCGAAACAGTTAATTCAGCCCCATTTGCTGCCTTTTTAAAAAACATAGCTGACATGGCTGACTTTATTAAACAAATGTGGTTTCTTCGGACAATTGAGATGTACAAACTATGGCATAAGTGTCATGTCCTGACCKTAGAGATCCTTTTTATGTCTCTGTTTTGGTTGGTCAGGGCGTGAGTTTGGGTGGGCATTCTATGTCTGGTGTTCTATGTTGTCCTTGTGTTGTATTTCTGTGTATTTGGCCTGATATGGTTCTCAATCAGAGGCAGCTGTCTATCATTGTCTCTGATTGAGAATCATATTTAKGTAGCCTGTTCCCACCTGTGTTTGTGGGTGGTTGTTTCCGGTTTAGTGTTTGTTTCACCTTTCTGGACTGTTAGTTTGTCGTGTTTGTTGTTTTGGTTTAGTGTTACGTATTTTAATTAAAGAATATGAACACTTACAACGCTGCACCTTGGTCCTCTTCTTCTCCTCCAGACGACAAGCGTTACAATAAGGGAATGATGAGCGGATGAGAGGCAATCTGTAATTTCGWTTAAGACATTAATGAGCAAGCTAAGACATGTTGTAGTCAATATAACCATTTGTYCAGCACTTTTGAAATGTACAGTGACAGTATTCAGAACATGGACCATTCTTACAGTATTCTCCCTGTACACCATAGGATAAATAAAAGGTGCATATAAGCAGACAATGAAAGCTCTTACAATATTCGATGATGACATTTCTCTAAAACAGGCTATAGGCAACATGTGTACCACCAGGTCAGAACAGTAGGCTAAGTTATGAGGGGGAAAGGCAACAAAGTATTAGGGTGAGGCACATGGACTACTAACAGCTTACTACACAACATACACTGTAGCTATGAAGGTAATCCTATCTCCCTGGCATATTACATAATTTATGCAGCAGCATACGAGACATATTTGGACTCACCGTTGTGCTGTGCCCACTTGAACAGGGAGGTGGCACGGTTTATGCAGCAGCATACAAGACAATTTTGGACTCACCGTTGTGCTGTGCTCACTTGAACAGGGAGGTGGCACGGCACTTCTTCTTGTGGGCAAATTTTGTCATGAGACTTTGTCATCAAAGTCTGGCATTCTCTGGATTKATGGTGTTTTGAAGACTGGGAACTCTGAAAAAAATTAAGAATCATGACGTCAGTGATCTTCAGGTCRGAGCTCTTAGAAAGAGGCCTAAGTTCCCTACTTGGAATTCCGAGTTGGATAACCATTCAAAACATATTTTCACAGTCGGAGTTCCCATTTGTCTTGAACTCACTGAAGTCATGCTGGATTGACAGCATGGCCAATGTATTCAMCCTTTTCTTGCCCATCGTGTTGCGTGYAAAACGGCTGCCGTTTTACGATCCCCTAACCAATTKTGATATTRTGTGTTATTTGTAACTTATTTTGTGCATAATGTTTCTGCCACCGTGTCTTATGAMCGAAAAGAGCTTCTAGATATCAGGASAGCGATTACTCACCCCGTACTGGTGGAATACTTTTTATTTAACGAGTCGGACGGGAAGGATTTACTTCAGATGCACGACAAGGCCCACATCCCCGTCATTCGCAGGAGAAAGMGACAGAGATATCAGGGACAAAGGACTGGGTGCCTTGTAATGATCCGACGGCGAGTGGGTAATCTCCTTGTATCATTGGTCCTATTAGCCTACATACAATCAATGGATAATAAAATAGACAAACTACGATCACGTACGTATATCCTACCAACTGGAGACAGCCCGGAGACCCCGGGCTGGGGACCTTCGCCGGAGGCTCCGGACTGGGGATCGTCGCGGAAGGCCAGACTGGGGATCGTAGCGGGCCGTACGGAGAGCTCCCGGGTCGACTGGGGGTTCGTCGCGGAGGTCCGGACTGGGGGTCGTCGGTGAGAGGCTCTCGGACTGTGGCCGGTTCTGGAGGTTCGCGGACTGTGGCCGCCGTTGGGTTCGATGGTCCTCTTGGCGGCTGTGGCCCGTGGGTCGACTGCCGTCGTTAGGTTCCGGACTGTGGCCCGCGTTGGAGGTTCCGACTGTGGCCCGCGTTGGGAGGTTCCGGACTGTGCCGTGTTGGTGGTCCGGACTGTGCCCGTCGTTGGAGGTTCCGGACTGTGGCCGTAGTTGGAGGTTGTCGGACTGGGTACTGTCGCCGGACGCTCTGGACTGGGTTACTGTCGCCGACGCTCTGGACTGGGTACTGTCGCCGGATGCTCTGGACTGGGTACTGTAGCTGGACGCTCTGGACTGGGTACTGGTAGCCGGACGCTCTGGACTGGTACTGTCGCCGACGCTCTGGACTGGGTACTGTCTCGGACGCTCTGAACTGGGTACATCGCGGACGCTCTGGACTGCCGAGGCGCACTGTAGGCCTGGTGCGTGGTGCCGGAACTGGTGGTACCGGACTGAGGACATGCACCTCAGGGCGAGTGCGGGGAGGAGGAACAGGACGTACTGGACTCTGGAGGCGCACTGGAAGCCTAGAGTGTAGAGCTGATACACCCCGTCCTGGCTGGATGTTTATTTTCGCCCTGCAAATGCAGGCACAGGACACACTGGGCTGTGCAGACTCAACGGAGACACAGTACGCAAAGCCGGCGCAGGATATCCTGGTCCAAGGAGGTACACTGGAGACCAGTAACGCTGAGCCGGCACCCTCCTTCCTGGCTGGATGCCCAATARCGCACTGGAGACACTGTGCGCTCCACCGCATAACACGATGCCTGACCAGTAACACGCTCCCCACAGTAAGCACGAGGAGTTGGGCCAGGTCTCCGACCTGACTCATGCAATCTCCTCGTGTKCCCCCCCMMAAAAAATATTGGGGCTGCCTCTCAGGCTTTCGTGCCAGCCCTGTACCTTCATATCGTCGCCGTTCCTCCTGTGCTATCTCCACCTGCTTCCATGGCAGGGTCTTCTCCCCTGCCATTACCTCCTCCCAGGTCCAGGATGTCCTCCACTCCTCTTTCTCCCGGGTCCAAGATGTCCACTCCTCTTTAGCACGCTGCTTGGTCCTTTTTTGGTGGGTTGTTCTGTCACGGTCGTCATAATGAGGAGACCAAGGCGCAGCGTGGTAAGCGAACATAACTCTTTAATAAAAGAGAGAACACTGAACAGAACTAAACAAATACAACAAAACGAACCGTGAAGCAATATGGCTAGTGCAGAACAGGCAACTAAACATAGAATAACAACCCACAAAATACCCAAGGAATATGGCTACCTAAATATGGTCCCCAATCAGAGACAACGATAAACAGCTGCCTCTGATTGAGAACCAATCTAGGCAACCATAGACATATAAACACCTAGATTAGAAAAACCCCTAGACATACAAACCCCCCTAGACAATACAAAAACTAAACAAACCACCCTTGTCACACCCTAACCTAACCAAATAATAAAGAAAACAAAGATAACTAAGGTCAGGGCGTGAMACCAACGGGACATTAAAAACTGTAATATCTTATGTTTCACCGAGTGGCTGAATGACGACATGAATAACATACAGCTGGCGRGTTTTACGCTTTTTCGGCAGGATAGAACAGCGGCCTCTGGTAAGACAAGGAGTGGCGGTCTATGTATAATTGTAAACAACAGCTGGTGCACGAAATCTAAGGAAGTCTCAAGATTTTGCTCGCCTGAGGTAGAGTATCTCATGATAAGCTGTAGACCACACGATTTACCAAGAGAAAACAGAGAAAACAGAAAACCGAGCCGGCCTATGTTGGTGGCCGTTGCCAACTTATCAGCCAACGCTCATTATAGATTATTATAAGAGAAATAGTGCAAAAATATYATTTATTTAWATATATATATATTTTTTWAATAGGCCACCGGCCATGTCACCTTTCATTTTTCTATATGAAAAAGCCCACCCAACTTAACAATGGTCCATTCCATCTGGCATTTGTCAGAATTGCCATATGGCTAATCTGTCCGAGGCTCCGTAGGCCTTGCAGTGACTACTCTGGTTTGGGTGTCCTCAGTAKAATGGTGTCGCTGTAACCAAGTGGTTATATATCGTTCWGGGTTYCACTATGCAGTGCAAGAGGGGGYCCGTGGAGTTTTATAAACATCAAGGCAGACACGGTGAATCTGGATCCTTGATCTCATTGGTGTGTTAAGGTTAATGTGGCTAAACCCGCTCTCACATTCTGCCTATAAGGGCACAAGGCGAGACCCAGATGCAAACACAGGAGGCAGATGGTTAGAGTCCAAGATGTTTATTAACAATCCAAAAGGGGTAGGCAAGAGAATGGTCGTGGACAGGCAAAAGGTCAAAACCAGTTCAGAGTTCCAGAGGTAAAGAATGGCAAGCAGGCTTGAGGTCAGGGCAGGCAGAATGGAGTCCAGAAAAACAGGCAAAGGTCAAAACTAGGAGGACTAGTRAAAGAGAATAGAAAAGCAGGCGCACAGGGAAAACCACACTGGTTGACTTGAACATTCAAGACAAACTGGCACAGAGARACAGGAAACACAGGGATAAATACATCAGGGGAAATAAGCGACACCTGGAGGGGGTGGAGACAATCACAAGGACAGGTGAAACAGATCAGGGCGTGACACTGCCAAGCGGCAGATTTTTAATTGGGCAAAGTGGTCAAGCCTCCGATGGGCCTCCGCAGTGCACACAAGTAGCCTACACCGCCAGAGAGAAGACAGGGAAGAAACCACCATTTACCTACCTCTAGGCTGCTATACACACAGTATTTATTAGTTTTTTCATGGAATTTTAGTGGTAATTAAATATTTATTTAGAATTTATTAGAATACATCTTCCAGAATTAGTTTGACCAGCTCKGTGTATTCTCAAATTGAAAAAAGTGAGGSAGYGCCGCTGCCCTGCGTTCCGGCAGCACTACAATCCCGTTAACCACCTCTGTCCATTCCATCTGGTGCAACCTTCTCTATTCACCAGGGAGCCAAGCTCTGTCAAGTCCTTCTGCACCCTCAGCGGGGTTGTTAAGACCGGATGCATCTGGTTTTCAGGGGAAATTGAAAGAGATCTGTGACTGGACTAACATTTTTGGATGATAACAAGGCGACACTCCATCTTAACTCCTCCACATTTACCGGATTGGTTGAACAGTGCAGAAGAGAACCTCCCCCAATAGGACCAGAAAGAAAGAAACGCCACTACGTTAGGTTAGTCCTTCTGAGACCGCAGCTTTAGTCTGACAGGTCACCTGCTAGGACAAAAAGCAGAGAACTCCGCCTGCTTTTCTCTGAGCATTAGAGAAAAGGGACACTTAATTCAGTGAGAGGTGAAMATGGCACACACTATTCGACTGGTCAAAGGTAAATGATGATGTGTGCTAGGAGGTCGATGGAATGGATTTCTTCATGAGTAAGCTAACTGTTAAACAGACAGAGTACCATGTAATATGATGGGTCATTGCCATTCAATCCTCATGGAAAAGCAAACATTTTAGGAAGTATTTTAGTTATCTAAATCGTGTCAATAATTAATCGGTATCAGTGAGGTGGCAATAACAAACATCACCTTGCCGAATAAGGGCTTGTCACGATAACATTTCAACATTGGATAAAAATACCTCTCACAATTTATGCTCCTGGACACATAATCAGAGATGTAATCAAAAGGTTATTGATCCAGTTTAGTTTTTCGAATAAAGCAATTTGCTAAAAAGGTTTGATGAGCATTGTCATTAACGACCCATCTCCTCAGGTAACTGATTGAATGACAGCTCCAATTACCAATCAGTGACAGCAATGCAGGTTCTTGTTTACCTCTTTTTTTTCTTAACTAGGCAAGTCAGTTAAGAACAAATTCTTATTTACAATGACGGCCTAGGAACAGTGGGTTAACTGCCTTGTTCAGTGGCAGAATTACATTTTTACCCTGTCAGCTCAGGGATTTGATCTAGCAACCTTTCGGTAACTGGCCCAATGCTCTAACCACTAGGCTACCTGCCGCCCCATGTTTGTGTCCAGGTAACTGCCAAAATAAAGGAAACACCAACAAAGTGTCTTAAGAGGGCCTTGGGCTGCCACAAGCCACCTGAACAGCTTCAGTGCGCCTTGGCATATACACTGCTCAAAAAAATAAAGGGAACACTTAAACAACACAATGTAACTCCAAGTCAATCACACTTCTGTGAAATCAAACTGGAAGAAGCACACTGATTGACAATAAATTCACAATGCTGTTGTGCAAATGGAATAGACAACAGGTGGAAATTACTAGGCAATTAGCAAGACACCCCCATAAAGGAGCTGGTTCTGCAGGTGTGACACCAGACCACTTCTCAGTTCCCTATGCTTCCTGGCTGATGTTTCTGGTCACTTTTTGAATGCTGGCGGGGCTTTCCAGCTCTAGTGGTAGGCATGAAGACGGAGTCTACAACTGACACAAGTGGCTCAGGTAGTGCAGATTCATCCAGGATGGCACCATCAATGCGAGGCTGTTGGCAAGAGGGTTTGCTGTGTCTGTCAGGCATAGTGTCCAGAGCATGAGGCGCTACCAGGAGACAGCCATACATCTGGAGACGTGGAGAGGCCGAGCGAGGGCAACAACCCAGCAGAGGAACCGCTACCTCCGCCTTTGTGCAAGAGGAGCACTGCCAAGCCCTGCAAAATGACCCAGCAGGCCAAAATGTGCATCGTGGCTCTGCTCAAAACGGTCCAGAAACAGACTCATGAGGATGGTATGAGGGCCCGACGTCCCCCACCTACGGTGGGGTTGTTGCTTACAGCCCAACACCGTGCAGGACCGTTTGGCCATTTGCCATCAGAACACCAAGATTGGCAACTTCGCCACTGGCGCCCTTGCTCTTCACAGTTTGAAGAGCAGGTTCACACTGAGCCACAATGTGAGAGACGTGACAGGAGTCTGAGACGCCGTGGTAGAAACGTTCTGTCTCCTGCAACATCCTCAGCATGACGGTTTTGGCGTGTGGGTCAGTCTCATGGTGTGGGGTGGCCATTTCTCTTGTGGGCCCGCACAGCCCTCCATGTGCTCGCCAGAGGTATGCCTGACTGCCATTTAGGTCCCGAGATTGAGATCCTCAGACCCCTTGTGAGACCATATGCTGGTTGCGGTTGGCCCTGGTTCTCCTATAGCAAGGACAATGCTAGAACCTCACTGTGACTGGAGTGTGCCAGCAGTTCTGCAAGGGAAGGCATTGATGCTATGGACTGGCCCGCCCGTTCCCTCAGACCGAAGTCCAATTGAGCACAATCTGGGGACATCATGTCTCGCTCCAATCCACAACGCCAACGTGTCACCACAGACTGTCCGGAGTTGGCGAGATGCTTTAGTCCAAGGTCTGGGAGGAGATCCCTCAAAGACATCCGCACCTCATCAGGAGCTGCCCAGGCGTTGTAGGGAGGTCATACAGGCACGTGGGAGCACCACACACTACTGAGCCTCATTTTGACTTGTTTTAAGGACTTACAATCAAAGTTGATAGCCGTGTAGTTGATGGTTTTCCAACTTTAATGTTTGAGTGTGACTCCAATCAGACCTCCATCGGGTTATAAATCTTGATTTCCATTGATAATTTTCAATTGTGTGATGTTGTGTCACACATTCACTATGTAAAGAAAAAGTATTTAATAAGAGATATTTCATTCATTCAGATCTAGCGATGTGTTTTTTAGTGATTCCACTTTATTTTTTTTGAGCCAGTGCTACATTTCAAAGTGTCTGGAACTCTGTTGCAGGGATATGACACAATTCTTCACAAGGAATTCCATCATTTGGTATTTTGTTGATGGGTGGTGGAAAACGCTGTCTCAGGCGCCGCTCCAGAATCTCCCATAAGTGTTCAATTGGATTGAGATCTGGTGACACACACACACACACACACAATATGCTCCTGAGAGACCCCTCCTAAGTCACTGAGATCTCTTCTAGCCATTGTAGCCAAAATAATGGGTAACTGGGCATTTTTATACATGACCCTAAGCATGATTGGATGTTAATTGCTTAATTAACTTAGGAACCACACCTGTGTGGAAGCACTTGCTTTCAATGTACTTTGTTTCCCTCATTTACTCAAGTGTTTCCTTTATTTTGTCAGWTACCTGTATGTGTAAAACCAAAACAAGACGAGTCTAGTCAACAGGGTGACAGCACATGTGGAAGGCAGATTTCTGCCTAATGCTCTGTCACAGACAGCTAGTCTGTCCCTCTGCTCAAGGGTCTGCTGTCTAACGCACCTGCACACACACACAGCTCTGAATCCTTTCCTTTTACTGTTTTCCTCGCTCTTTGTGTGTGTTGATGTTATTGTGTGTGTGTGTGTGTGTGTGTTGTTGTTGATGCCAACCAGCGTTTTCATTGGATAATTAGCTCAAAGCCTCCTGGGAAATGAGCGACTCAACATTTGATCATCTTTAATGGCTCTGTCGTTCACCTCCTCTGTGTGTGTGTCTGTATTATGTGTGTGTGTGTGTGTCTATCCCCTCCTCAGTGTATGTATGTGTGTGCATGCATGTGTGTGTGACTCCTCAGGCTTGGAACATGAGTGGATTAGTTATGAGGGTCCACTGCTAAGCTCCTACAGCCTTACAGGATCAACTCCTTATTTGTTTTAATATGACAGGAAATTACTACTTTGTTCCATGCCTATGCAATCATCTGTACATTTCCCTTACCCATCCACAGCCAAAATGGTGGATTACCTTACATTGAAAAACATTGATTTCCATCTGAATTAAGCTCATATATGCATAGGAGAAATCTCTAGGCCTATTAGAATACAAATTAAATAACCTTTTTTTTTCTCGGAAAAGGCTACTGATATAGACTGATATTCTGACTGATGTGTCTATAGAAATTATCTTCCACAGAGACAGAGAATGTTGAATACTTGGATCTGCAAACCAACCCAGCAGTCATCAAGTTATGTGTTATGTTATATCCCAGAAAAGCCCCCTCTATTTTGGCAGGGGGTAGGTACTGCAGCAGTGCAAGCAAAGTAAATGCTGTGAGAAGGCAGCAGTGTAGATCTGTCAATTCTGGGGTCTGGGCTGCCCGTCATGTTGGCAGCTTGTCATGCTCACAGTAATTGGTCTGGAAGAGAAGACCTGCAGCCTGCCGTGCTCTAAGACTATGCCACTGGGTAAAAGAGAGGTGAGGGGGCGAGAGGACCAGAGGTTCACAGGAACCTGTGTCTCAGGATTCTCTTCATCAATCATAATTTAGTTTTGACCCAAGTTTGTAATGAAAGCTATGTCTTGATTTGTTTGTACGATTGGGCCGATCTGCATTCTGGAAGAACTCTCTGGTAAAAGAAGAGGAACATCAAAGAGCAGTCTGTGAAGAAGGATTGAGGGCAGTGTTTGAAGTGAAGCCATAGACAAACACACATGGGCTCAGTAATAACCCAGTCTGGTATTATCCTCCTCAGAGAGGGCTGTGCTGTGAATAAAACCACGTGATGCTGCCTGAGCCTACTGACTGTCTATTGTAAATCAAGAATGGATGTTTCTGTGAATCAATCTTTACTCCAGCCCTGTTTTAACACAGCACCCATGTGTCTGTCAGCCTGGGTCTGCCTGTCACTGGCATCACCTTAAAGTCTCTTCTCTCTCTCTAGTCCTCTCTGTTTTCATCCAAGTCTTCTTTAGTCCTCCTTCTCTGTCCCTCTGTTCTTTCAAGTCATCTTTCTTCTCACTGTCTTCCTTGCTGTATGCTTTTCTTTCTCGATTAGCTCTCTGTGGAGCATACATACATTATAAAAAAAGAACTAGCTGACAAAAAAAAGGGAAACTTCACCCTGATCTGACCAATGGGCAGGTCTAGCAGCACAGACCCTGCATTTGGAAATCATTGATCCCAGTTCGAAAATAAGCGCTCTCCTTCATCATGGTCTTGGTCCTTGACATTGAAAGTGTGTGTGGTTCTGGCTCATTGTGTGTGTGCGTGCATGTGTGTGTGTTATTTATATGTGACCTCTATTGAATAGGGAACATGAGTGTATGTGAGGTGCATTAGAATGGTGCAGGATGCTGTGATAGTAGCCCACTGATTTGCCTGTRGGGAGATAATAGTACAGAGTTCTCATCAGGCACTGAGGGACACAGGGGTTTGGTGCAGTTTGTGTTTGTGTRGAATGATAGGGTTTCTGTCCACCTTGATTAATGTGTGTGGTGGCAACTTCCTAATTGGTGCAATAAACAATGAACTTTTCTTTATAACGTCTCAAACTTTGACAAGAAAAGTTAACGATGAAATATATTCAGAACTATAGACAGATGCAGATGGCAACAGTAGGCACATAATGTAGGAGCGGGATTCCTCACCGGATTTTTTCCAAGATTGCTTGCAAAAGAGATGACAACATGACATACCTTTTGGAAGAAAAAGAAAGATTAAAGATAATGTGATCTAGAAATGTGGGGACATTTATTAAATGATAGCCTGTGTGAATGATGAGTGATGTGAGCCTGGCTGTTCATCCCATGGAGATAAAACTGTCTGTCTATCTCTATGGTTCATCATCCAGAGATGATTCAGCTAGTTTTTCTCCATCTGTCTTCTGTATTTACAAGGTCCTCCTATCAATTTGTCTGGGACATCAAGTCACACAGCACTCACAGACACACACACACAGACACACAGACACACACACACACACACGCACAAGTGCCATTTAACAGACATCATCATCTGGATGGTGTAATTGCCTCCTTTACAATGTTTGATTCCATTAATGACTGAGTGACAGTCTGAGATTGGCCAGGCGTCGCAGTGATGACTCATCCTCACCAAAAAATGATTAGGTGACAAATGGAGTCGTGCTTGGACTGGGCAGACAGGAGGACGGTGTGTGTGCGTGCGGGGGTCAGTTTTGATTTGAAGTGTTGACGTAGAGGGAACTGAAAGTGAAATTGAGTATAGGAAGGCAGTGCAGAAAAACTGCCCGGTCAAAAGGCCCGATATTTGATCCCATCACACAGAGATACAGTATATCAAGATAAATCAAAACCAATGGAGTAGAGAAAATGAAAGTTTTTGTGCAATCGGTTATTTATAGATTTATAGCTCATCTCTCTCTCCCTCCCTCTTTTCTCTCTCCATCTTTCCATCTCTCTGTGTCCCCCTCAGTTTTCTTATCTTTGTTTATGAATAAAGATGATGTCATCTTTGCCCAATCGGAGCACACACTGCTATCAATGAGATGCTATTGGACCAAACCATTATTGGCAGGTTGAAGAGGGTATATGGGGTTTAGTTGTAAATTATACATAACCTGGTATTAAGATGCAGTAGAAATGAGCCCCCCTGCTTCTAGATGAAACATTCCTATTCATAGGGCTGTGAGGCAGAGTGGAATTCCTCCGTGGTACCCTGTGAATTGAAGACTGCGTCACAAACAGTCCCTGAGAGCTCCGTGCAGGAAGGGAGGGAGGGGGGAAAGCTTTGAGAGAGGAGGGGGAGACCTATTAAGGGGAGGGAGGCGGGTGGGGACGGGGGTGCTAACTTGCTGCTCAGTGTGYTTGTCAGGTGCAGCTGCTGCAGAGTGCAGACTGTGGTTGAGTCTCACTTCAAGTCTCCTTGATTGAAAGTCAATGGCAGCAGCAGCCGTCAGTCCTTACACAGAGCACTGTGGATCTGTCAGGGAACAACACACTGTCACGATTAAAACAACTGAGGGACTGAGGTTCTAAGAAACTGTAAGGGACATCTACTGTATTTGACGTTATCACGAAGTGACTATTCAAGCACACAAACATCTATTCCAAATGCACATGCACCAGAGACTAAACTGAACTGTGGATATAAATATGGAAGGCATCCAAATAAGTTGTAAGAAAAGATGCCCATATAAGTACAAAGACAGGCTGCACAAGACCTTTTACAGACATCCATTCCGGAGAGACTCACTCTGAACAAGGTAGTTGTGTGGCATACCACACAGGGATGCAAGAGGGAGGTAAATATCTCTTCACGCATGGATGGGCACTGCTTATTTCCATAATGCAAATGCAGGCTGTGACTAAAAAAGAAGGCAAATGCTGCTGGAGGGCTTACAGACAGACAGAGCTGTATGGAAAATGTTGTGTGACTGGAGTGGTGGCTAGGATAGGCAGCCATTGTATGGAGAGAGAGAGAGAGAGAGAGAGAGAGAGAGAGAGAGAGAGGACGGAGAAGGGGAGGATTTCCCTTGCGTAAGAACTTTGGAATCCAAGGGGTTCCTTAGAAATGTGTGGAGCCAGAAGTGCTCTCTTTTGTTTCACACATGGCTTACATAATGCACATTAAGACAACCACAGACACAATCACAAATACAATTCAAACAATGTCGGTTGTTTATGTGCTGGTATGTCAAGAGCATGTGCATCTATTACTGACTTCAGAATCAGATGAAAACGTTTGCAGGAGAGTTTGAGTCTGTCTGTGAGTGGGAGGGTGAGTGAGAGGTGCCTTGAACTGTGGTCACTGTATCTATCAGTCGCATCCACTGCATGGGTGTCTGACTGTGGGTAGGACATGGCATGGCTGCAGTGAGGTGAAGTCTAATTGGCACATCATCACCCAGAGAGGGAGTCAGACCTGGGGCCCAAACCTGGCTTTGACCTGATTCAGTGTGAGGGATGTATGACTTGCTTTTCATTTAGTCATCTTGGCCCCATTGGAAGTATAGGGTGTCCACCATAGCTCCCCACTTCTAGTGGGAGGCCTGTTTCTCAGAGTTTATCTATACCGTATAGTTCTGAAAGTTATGTAAGCGCTTTAAGTTATAAATAAGTTGAGCTGTGAGAGATAKAGGAGCCCAGCTGTGAGACAGGACATAACTAGAGCACCTTGTTCCCTTTATACCTCTCACTCCAAAAGTAGTCCTCCCAGCCCACTGCCTACTGCCTGAAACCTATACTACAGTACAGTACTGGGCCTTCTCATCTTCTGCATAGCCAGGGATAAGGAGATCGAACTGCAGTAACGTCACATTGATGAGTCTTACATAAGTGGATACAACTTGGACCTACACCTTCCCCTTCCTTGTGTCGGTAACTCCTACCACAACGTCTGAAATGAACAGTTTCACTACATCAGTAAGTGGTGGTCAGAACTGAGAAAGGGTCAGAATGATTGAAGGATGACTCAGGTGCAGGCCTTTCAAGAACACTAAACTCACCTACTTAGCTACCTCATAGTGTGACGTTAAGTGCTGTGTAGGAGTTGCGTGGTACTGGTAGTATTAGATCAGGCAACATTTGATTACACTCAATTGGCAAACTATTTAGAGCGATGTAGGCCACCGCTATTCCGAGATGTACAAGAAAAGTAAAGATTCATTTCATGTTAGTGTGTTTGCGATTATTTAAGTACCAGCATGAAGATGACACACGTAGGCCTGCCTATTCTTGTGCCAAAGGGGAAGAGATCCATAACCTCGGTTTAAAGCATTAACTAATGACATATATGAAACATATGTAACTTGAGAATTATATAGTATTACCTCCTGTGACTTTTCATATGCAGTGCATATGATATATAAACCAAGATGACAAGGGCTTCCATATTTGGCTTACCAAAAGGATGTATTGTAGAGGATGTGGGAGTTGAGCAACGTTCTCCACTCAGGTAATGACAACCAATAGGAACGCAAGGGAGTGCTCAAACACGCTCACTCRTGGAAGAGGCAGTACCAACACAGCACACCTTCTGATTTTGATGAAGCGCGGACTGCAATTGTATTTATTGGGAAATAGCAGCGTCGCGAACAGGAATCCGGAATCAAATCGTCGGCTCGCAGAAGAGGAGGCAGGTGACCGTCTACGCAGGCAGATCCACCTCCGCTTGGCAGTCTGAACGCAAGGCACATCGTTAGAAAACTACTGTTGTTTATTAGTCCTTTATTGTCGTAATATATGTTATATATTTAACTACATGACTTTTAATTTAATTGTTTAGCTAGTCAGTTCTCCCTCCGAGATGGATAACGCGCACACTAAATCCGCATCTGAAGTTTTAGAAAACTTTAGTGTGAATGAAAACACTGGACTCACCCTTGAACAAGTGAAATCCAATTTAGAAAAATATGGATCTAACGGTGAGTAGCAAACATTGTTTATGATGTTGTATTTTCACTGTTATTCAGTTTACCTGCGTGAGTGTTGAATGCAATTCGATCACGGGCATGGGTATCATTGCCCAGTTTAGGGAAATTGGTGAAACTATTTCCCCGCGCCTTACTGTAAAACGCACAGGTTGAAAACACGAATATCAGTCTTCTACAGCCTGCAATTGTTCCTTCCAGCCTACATATTTAGACTGGTCTTATGTGTGAGGCTACTCGCCGCTATTTTGAAGTCCTTTGTCGTACTTTACCGAGCTATATTGCGTTTCTCGCTCTGCACAAAGTTGTGTGTGTGCGTGGGAAGGACGCACGATCGAGTMACTGAACCCGAACGCTTTTCATCACGGTTACGGACTATGTGTAAAAACGAACCAGATTATTAATAGGATATGCTATTAATCTAACGCCTGTATTAAAGGCAGGAAGTATATCACATCTGTTTTGCAATGCATTTATGGGGAGGCTTTAKGTTATAATAATCATGTCACGTTCATTAACGACAACATATTAAGAATATTATTGTGTAATACTGTAACAGTTTCAATTTGGGTTTTATGCTATGTTAGGCTACTGTATCAAGGGGAAGAGAKTGGCAATAAGTGATATTTTGGGTGATAATTCTGTATTCCACTATGACACCCCCATTTGGAGGGACAGGGGAGGCCAAAACGACATGCTTAACACAGCACACCCACATAGTTAGTGCCATAATGACAATGAGAACATTTGATCAAATTAGGAAACTCTCTTACTCTACTTCTGAGAGACAGCTATACSTGTGTGAGATCTGCATGCAAAATTCCAGGGCCATCGCTCAATGTGCACAAGGGGTTTTTGTAGGCTACAAGGTGTTGATGCTGCAGCAGCATAATGTTTAACTTCTTTTGTTCCATGAGTTTATTGGATTTAATCCCCCCAGYTAAAGCCCTAATCTAGAATGTAGACCTGGTGCTCTTTAATTTGTGTTGTATTGAACTTGGCACCTGTCAACACCGTTACTACTTTCCTTCTGAGTCTATGGCCTGCCGTTCATTTGCATGGTGGCTTGTGTCGTTAAGCCATAGAGGAGAGCCACTGTGTTGTCAGAGTGAAACAGCAGTCCTTTGTTGCACAGRCTGTGGCTTTGATGACTTCATGGAAAAATAAGTCTTGTTGCAGATAGCATCTTAAACTTTTAGCTGTGTGAACTGACTTCCTCTCTGTGTGTGCTCTTGCGTGTGCAGAGAAATGCTTAAGGGAATACCCTTTCCTTTCTTGGCTGTAAACCAGGGTCACGTTCACCATTGCACAACATTGTGGAACATTCAGATATAAATATATTGAGTAGAACAAACATGCCTATCTGACATGTAGAATAAGCAATCTTGTCAGTTCTATTCATGACGTTTCTATCTGCAACATTCCACACTGTTTGCCTATTGAACGTGTCCTATGTCTTTCTCAACACAGCCAACAACACATTAAACAGCTGTGTTGTTGTTATTAGCTGTTTTAGTAGCTACATGTCTCAGCTGAGTATGTGTGGAGAATACTGAATGGCTCATTCCCTCTACTGACAAACCGACCACAACCTACCTTTGTTGTTGACTGCAATGACTTGATGTGAGTTTGGTGTTTGTTGCAGGGAGGGAGCCACTGTTCTGTGTGTGTGTGGGCGGCATGCATTTGTTACAAATCCTCCATGATTACTTCTCTCTATCTCTCTGACACGAGGACAGGTTGTTTCCATAAAGGAGCTGTGCAGTAGACTTATTATATAGCCATAATCATTACACAAAGACAACATGGCCACAAACAAACAAGTCCTGTAATCTAACCTCTGGGGGGTACCTGGACAGGCTGGCCTGTCCTTAGAGGAAGGCTGATAAGGGCATATTTGTGGCAGAGAAACGTCTATTGAATAATAGATTGGGGGGTACAGTAACCAAAAAAGGTTATGAACTAGGGAAACCCCCTCTGATCACTTTGTTTCCTGCTCTGCTGTAGTAGGCACTAGCAGCGTTCCAGTGGGAGATATATGGCGTGCCAGTTTTGTAGACACAGGCATAACATTCCTACGGGAGGCCTATTTCACGCTATGTCTGGCCCTGGAACTCCCCTGGATGGAGTGTCTTACCACCGGGGTCGTGTTCATTAGGCACCTAATGGAAACTWAAAAGGACTGGTCTATATGGTCTTGCTCTTTTTGTGTTGTAAAATGTTTTGCCACGTGTACTCCCTAATTATCACGACCATGGGCAATGGAGGGGAGACCCCATTTTTTAAAATCCAGATCGTCACCTTTGGTATTACTGTCCGAGGTTAAAGATGAAACCAATGCCCTGGCAGTGGTGGTTGGTGGCTTTTGTTATCGGAGCTTAGTACACAGACTTTAGGTTTTAGGCCTGTTGTTTCTGCCCTCACCCCTAGTCAAACCTGTGCTATCATTRTGGAGGCCATATCCTCTTTTATTTTGAAACTGTTAGGGGTGGGAAAKCATTTTTGTTATGGCTTTCTGGTCTGAGGTCAGACTAGACCAAAAGTTTCAACAATGTGTTTTATCTCCTACTCAAAACTGGGACGTTTGGTAGGTTGATGACTTGAATATGGTCAACTTGGTTGTCAGTTAATGAGTTGGCTTTCATTATTCGTTATATACACAGAGTGACAAACACTAACAAGCAGAGTATTTCTCTTTCCTTCCTGTTAAGAGGAACAGCCAAACTAGTGAAATGGTTTTGCACTAACATTACAACTTTCTACTGTGAAACAGGATGTTCTACACTAGCTGATGTGGTCTCTTCACTACTATCTTGAAAAGGGCATTTCAAGCAACCTTGATCTCGATCTCTCAAATGTCAATGCATGTGATTTCTCCCCCCMAAAAATTGCAGCAATTAATTTTCAGAAATAAAGTGATTTGATTGATCAAACTGTACTTGTTTTTGTGTGTTGACTTGGTACATTGACAGCAGCTCCCAACTGTACTTGTTGTTTTTTTGTGTGCTACTGGTGTGCTGAGATCAACTCCTAGCTCCAGATGCATCATGTTTTAGGTACAGTACTGTAGTTGGCTGTAGCTGTGTTGGTCCCACTCCCAGATGTTGGAAAGTTGGCCGGGTCTCAGCGCCTCGGTGACCTTCTCTACAAAGCCATGAGGGGAGGCGGTGGTGGGAGGTTGCAACACATACAGCCGTACACACTTGCGCGCACAGCCTCTCTCATAAGCAATTCATGTGCACAGCCAGACATACACACTCACTTTTTGTCTGCTGGTGTGACTTGTGAAGACTGCAACTCAGTGTGTGCATCGTAAAAGAAGACACTCTGAACGTGCAGTGGTGGACTTACCATTAGGCAGAAGAGGCAATTGCCTCAGGCCGCACATCAAGGGGCCTTGTGAGCTGGGCATAGTCTTTTATTTWTTTTTCATACTAGTAATCTATTTTACAAAATAATTTCTCCGCTTGAGCCCCCCCATGCTCCMCTCGCGTTCCCGTACATTGTTTCACACGATGTGATTGCAAACGTGACTTTCATTGAAATGAAGCTGCTTTCAGGATGGGGCAGGAAAAATAAACATGTAATTTTAACCCCAAAAATTGTTAACGCATTTCTTAAGTAAAAAGACAGGTGCTGCTGATTTAATACTGCAATCTTGTCGAGGCAGAGGGCATGTATGGTGTAGCCCATGTATCTGATTCTGTCTGACCAAAAAGAGTATGGYATGTCATTMTTTTTGGCCAGACAACATCAGATACACAGGCTACATATTGTAAGACAGAGGTGCTGTTTCGCTCGCTCTCACGCTTTCTCCAGTGAGATCGTTTCAGCCAATTGCGAATTGAAAGAAAGTTGGCGGGTTCACAGTGTACTGTTTGGATGCTGGAATTATTTTTGGAAGAACGTGCGAAGGTCATCTACCTTTTTTGAAGTGATTTGTTTGACAATCAGATGGAAACGTGACTGGTTGTGTTCATGGCAGATTAAAAGGTAATATGTTTTTACAGTTAAATTACATGTCTTTACTACAAAAACCCATAGTAATCACTAGGTCCCTGTGAATGTGCTAGAAAGGACGTTGTTGCTTTGAGAACTTGCAGCAGCKTAAGTGGTGACTTGCGTGTGCAGCATGCACGCCCACCCCCATAGATAGTGGTTAAATTTGTACCCCTGTGTTTGTAAGGGAAATGGGCAAGCAAGCTGATGCTGCCGACTTATGTTAGTAAAACCTAACCCTACCGTAGGTAAAACATAGACCCTAAACCACAGGAGTTTGGTGGCACCTTTATTGTGACCAACCAGCTTGGCAACAACTGAATTGTKTTTTCTTTTSCCAACGTTCACTGACACCGGCCATATTCAACGGGTGTTGAGCGGTCGTAAATTCGTCAGTTATTCTGTGCTCTGKCACACTTACGAGAAGGCTCTGAAATCGGAATAGATAGCCAGAGCGAATTTACCAGCTACGTCTATCAACAGTTGTCACAGTGACATCATGAACATTTCAATTGAAATGGTTACTTGCATAGTGGAGTCTTTTGTTTAGACATGTAGCTAGCTAGCTAAACAATGAGTCATCATCCAAATTCATAATGTTACTACCCTGCATGAATCTGCAGATAGTTAACCGACCAGGTTCAATGTTAGCTAGCTAGCTAACATTAGGCTATAACTAGCAATGCAAATGGCTCTGAGATACGTATAATATTACTACACAGATCATACACGTAACGTTAGCGAGCCAGCTAATGTTAGCTAGCTAGCTAACAGTACGCTTTAACATATGATGAACTACTTTCTGGCTAAATTAGAAACGTGTAATATCTGAAAATGTAGCTAGCTAAACTATTTTACCCTTGTACATGGATGGACACTTCTCCCCCCCTGTCACAGATTCCATGGTTACCCTTAGTTTGAAGATGTAATCCGGAGACAGGTGTTTTATCTTTTTGACTCCCTCTGCATATTTGCAATCAAACGCCAGAATTTTCTCCATCTCCTTAGCTCAAAACTCGGTCCTCCAGAAAGTGGAGAGCAACACTTTTGCAGTTGTACTATATGATATATAAAAAAAATAAAAAAAAGCTGTGTTAGAAAGAATTACCTACACATACTGACCAGCTCATGTTATAGACAGAAACGACCTACATGGCAGACCAATCCATACTCCTCCCTCGGCATGTTCAGCCCACCCATTATCTCAGCCAAACATGGCTWGCGGGAAGGTTCCTGGCTTTTTTGTGTGGCTAAACCAACTAGGCTCCTGATTTAACAATTGTATTTACAGATGGCATACACATTTGTTATTAAGGCACAGGAAAGTGCACATGTTCCAGAAGGCATTTATGCCCAAAAACACAGAAATGCTCTGAAGTAGTGACACACGCCTAGTTTACTGAAACGAGTCACAATTGGGGAGGATTGGCTCGTGGTTATGGCTGGAGCGTAATGGTGTCGAATACAACAAACACATGATCAAACGCATGGTTTCCTTGTGTTTAATGCCATTCCATTCCAGCCATCATTATGTGCAAAGCTGTCAAAGCAACGTGTGGCTACTTTGAAAAATCTCAAATATATTTTGATTTGTTTAACACTTTTTGGTTACTACATGATTCCATATGTGTTTCTTCATAGTTCTGATGTCTTCACTATTATTATACAATGTAGAAAATAAAGAAAAACCCTGGAATGAGTAGGTGTTTCCAAATTTTTGACTGGTACGGTATATAAAACTCCATGTTTTGATGTTTGTTCCTCAAATGGTATTAGGGTTTGGCTTCTGTTAAAACATCCTGTTTTATTTTAATACTGTAGATATAATATATCATTGGGCAATACATTACTCAATATTACTGTGTAACCATGACTCTTACTCACATTTATTACTATTTCCTTGTTGGAAAAGGAGCATAGAGTTGATGCATATCCTGTGACACAGCTCTTTGGTATGTGTCCAACCCTGACTTCCACTGTAGAGTATGGGAGTTCAACCTGGTCTCAGAGCAAAACATATWATATGTTACTGAAATCTGTGCCATACCATTTAGTATGATATTTTTCATTACAKTGGCCTACCAATGTAATAGGGGGTCGTACAATATAATACGAATTCTAGGATGTCTAGTACAAATTGCAATTCATACAAAATTATGAATTCCATGTTAGAATTCCAATTTGTTGTGGCTAACGTTAGCTAGGTGGCTAGGTCACCAACTTTAGCTAGGTCACAAGCTAGGCTAGGAGTTAGTGGAATGGTTAGCTAACATGCTATGTAAGTAGTTGGCTAAAGTTTCCCGTGATGAGATTAGAACATGCRACCTTTGGGTTGCTAGACATTTGCATTTTATGCCCGACCGACCACCCTACTTTAGTTTTCGCCTTAAATAACCTACTGTCTTATCCAACATAATGTCATGCTAAACGGATCAAATAATGTAACATATTATACTAAACAGAGTTACAGGGATTCTAGTAACATATAATACGTTTTGCTCTGAGACCAGGCTGGAGAGTTGCCAGTTATCTACTATTTCCTGTCATACTACTTCCTGTCAAACTAACCCTGCCCCTTACACACTTGCACTCTTCATATCACTGTTTATTATTTTAATTATATTGCAATGCAACTGCAAATAATGATWTTATTCCTTCCTGTTTTAAATAGAYMWKWYYWAWATRWYATWTWRRWMWKRTCTATCGGAGATCTGAACGGAGACGCGAGTTTAACAGAATGTCTTTAGTCCTTGAGGTGATGTCTGGCTCTGTTCTGTTATGCATTACTCTGCAGAGTATCAGGGATCCTGTGCTAACTTGTCCCTCTTTTTTGATTCTCTCCTCCCACCTCTGCAATCAGTCACAGACTCACTGCAGCCTTCTTGAGATATATGTTGAGTCACTGAGCTAAGCAGAAGCAGCTCAGAGCTGAGCTGCACACACGCACCCACATATGTTTGATCAGCCATTCAGTCAAACTGATTAACCCTCATACTACCAACATATTTTAGAGACATGGATTTCCATGAAACTATTGGGAAAAAACAACAATCATACCAAAATATCAACTTATCATGAAAACATCATTAGACATGTAAATAATGTAATAATCTGTAAAAATATATAACCTAAACAGCATAATTACAGGACATTTGCATATTCTGTAAAACAAAAATATAAATGTTCCCTTTAAATAATGTGCAGCTTTTTTCCAAAGTACCATACACATTAGTACTAAAAAGCTGATGTACAATTTTGATCATTTAKTTWTTTWATTTTTTTWATTTAAAGTAATTGTAAACGTTTGTCATTTATGTGGTAAATAACAGAGCTGGATAGAGGACCCAACCTCAATGTAAGCTGTTTTAGCATGCCCATTGCCATTGAGGGCTTCCACCATTTTGAASTAGGCAATTGGGTGGGGATTCCTGAGTTGGGAACAATCAGTGAATGATCACAGCGTTGTCTTCATTTTCAAATTGGGTGCTATGGTTTCTAAATGGTGTTAACAGTGCCATCTAGTGGCCACAATAAATGGTTCAGGACTCCAACACTGCAGGTGGCGATAAATCACCAAAATAAGATGTATGCATTTATCAAACACAAAATAAGAAAATTGACTACTTCAAAATGGAGATTGCCTCAATGGCGCTGCCCGTGTGTTMACAGCCGTATAATGGGACCGATTTTTATAATGATAATTCTGTATCTCTATCCATCTCTGTGGGTAAAAACGACTGCCATTTAAAGGGCCAGTACACCAACATTTTAAATGTACTTAATTTTATTGACAAAGTGATCCATCCATTGCTCCTGAGAGACCACCAAAAATGCCGCTTTGTTTTATGTATTTACTTAAAAGGATGCTTCAGGATTTTGGCAATGAAGCCCTTTATCTACTTCAGTCAGATGAACTCATGGATACCCTTTTATGTCTCTGCCTCTAGCATGAAGGAAGGTAGAGGTAGTTTCGTGAGCCAATGGTAACTAGCATTAGCGTCATGACTGGAAGTCTATGGTTATCTACTAGTATGTTAGACGTTACATAGAGTTCTAGTCATCGTGCTAACGCTAGTAATCAATTGCTCAAAATGCTAGTTAGCAACTTCCTTCAGATTGCACGCAGAGACATGGAAAGGGTATCCATGAGTTCATCTTGGGTGGGGGGGGGGGGGGGGGGGGGGTCAAGTGGGCAGATAAGCCTGGTGTGAAATCAGTTCTGGGCTTTTGAGAGAAACATCTGGCCTGTCACAACAGTGGCCCTGATTCATCTTCCTCAGTAACCCCACCCGTAGCAGTGTTGACAAAGTGTTTGTTTCTGGTTTTCAGGGATACAGTATTTTCAACCTAACTTCCGTTTCTCCTGAAAAACGGAAGTGGGGACTCCGCGCAGGCGTCTTTCTACGCCTGCTACATTAGATTAGTCACCCTGATTATGATACTCCCATACAGATACTGTGAGTACTCCCCATCTGTACCTCCATATTGTAGTGTAGTAATGACTGACTGACCTACTGACTGAACTTCCTCCCCTGCCCTCACACTGACCTGATAGGGGCTATCCCATCAGGCAGTCACACAGACACTTACACACTCGTGCTTAYACACCCCTGCCTCTCCTGGGAATGAAGGTGCACCCTCCTACAACCTCCATTTCTATTAATATGAATGATTAAATGAGTGACATCCTTGGAGTAGTCACACTATCATAGTGTGTTAAAGTCTATGGCCCTTAGCATTCACATCTAATACATGATATGGTTAATGCATGCAGACCTTTGAGACAGACACAGGAAGGTGCAAGAGTTCACCATTGTACCATTTCTAGACCTGATTTGTATTCCCACAGCATAGCCACTGTGTCAGACTGGCTGGGTCTCTCTCAGACGGAGTGCTATAGCTGACTGCTCTGCTATTTATTTGAATAACAGTGGCTATTTTTGAGTGCAGCACTAGACCAACTCTACGGGCAGACCGAGGGCATCTCCTGGCCACCCGTTTATTATCCCACTGTAAAAGTATTTTATTTAACCTTTTTTATTTTTTATGTATTTATTTACCATTTTATGTATCTAGGCAAGTCAGTTTTAAGAACAAATTATTATTTACAATGATGGCCTAGGAACAGTGGGTTAACTGCCTTGTTCAGGGGCAGAATGACAGATTTTTACCTTGTCAGCTAGGGGATTCGTCCACCAACCTTTCGGTTACTGGCCCAACGCTCTAACCGCTAGGCTACCTGCCGCCCCGTATTTAACTAGGCAAGTCAGTTTAAGAACATTCTTATTTACACTGACGGCCTGGTAACAGGGCTCCTGTGGGGATGGGGGCTGGGATAAAAAATGTAGGACAAAACGCATGACGAGAGACCTAACACAGCATGTTAGCAACACAGCATGTTAGCAACACAGCATGTTAGCAACACAACATGGCAGCAGCACAACATGGTACAAACAGACAATAGCACAAATGGAAAGAAGGTAGAGACAACACTACATCACGTGAAGCAGCCACAAGTGTCAGTAAAAGTGTCCATGATTGAGTCTTTGAATGAAGAGATAAAACTGTCCAGTGTAAGTTTATTATTATTATTATTTTCTTCTGTAGCTTGTTCCAGTCGCTAGCTACCGCGTACTGAAAAGAGGAGCGATCCAGGGATGTGTGCTTTGGAACATTAACAGAATGTGACTGGCAGAACGGGTGGAGGATGAGGGCTGCAGTAGTTATCTCAGATACGGTTGAGTGAGGCCTAAGAGGGTTTTATAAAGGCCAGCATCGGCAGTAAAGTTCACTCGGTTTCAGAGATGAGGTGAGCTGTAGCTCTAGTCTACGGGGTTACGACGGTGAGCTCGCTGCTAGATACCCAGAGATCCACGGTGTGTCCCAAATGACACCCTGTTCCCTATATAGTGCACAACTTTTGACCTATTCCCTAAATTGACCTATTCCCTGGTCAAAAGCAGTGCATTATATAGAGAATATGGTGCCATTTGGGGTAGTGTAGAGATTTATCAAGTTCCTACAGTATGCACTGCATAAGATATTTTGGGTGTTTTTTTTCTTCTTTTTTTTCGGTCAGACGTTGGCGACGTTATCCAAAGAAACACCGTTTTCCAGTAATGTCCACAAGCCAATTAGCCATGGCAAACGTTCACCTTTTTACAGTTGAGGTTGAGGGCCTCGACATTCTAGCCCTGTTGCTGTGCTTTCCATATTATTATGATGTGTAGTTTATTAGTCTGTCTAATGATTAGAGCTGTAATGCTTTTAAAGGAGAAATTAAGGAAGTGTAAGTGCGTCTGAGTGTACTAAGAAGCTATAGTGAAAGCTACTCTATCAGCACATCCCATGTCCTAGTCATGATGGTACATWTCCTGTTGCTTCTCCTGGCTCTCTGTTACTATCTCTGATCATCAGATCTGGGTTCAAAAACTATTTGAAGTCTTTCAATTACTTTAAACATTTGCTTTAACCTGTCTGGAGTACCAGGTGGACAGGGTTTGCACTTTTGCAAAKATTCCATTTGGCCCATTGCAACAGGAAAGCTTGATCAAGCCCCGCTAAAGTATTTAAAATTATTTCAAATACTAGTTGAACCCAGGTTTGCTGTCCACGGTCTTGGACATGGATCCCTCTGTTCTGTTGTTGGCTACTGTAACCAGGAAGTGGTTCCCCTCTGGTTGGACTGGTACTGTCAAAACAGGCTGGCTCTTGTTTTCAGTCTGTCTGGGCGTGGGGGCATAAGAGTTTGGGGGGGGTGGGGGTGCAGAAAAGGAGAGCAAGCGAGAGAGAAAGGGAGAGCCAGCAAGAGAGACTGAGGGGAAAAAAGAAAGAGGCGTGGTGAAGTCTGTTGGAATGTGCCTGGGCAGGCTGAGGCTGACACAACCCAGATGACAACAGTAAGGAGGGAATCCTTGGCACAGTGCGCTGGGGAACCCCATTCAACCCCTCCAGCCCTCCCTCCCTTGCTCCTGGCTAGCAAGCCTCCCTTTGTCTCTTTCCAGGCCAGCAGTACTAGGAACTGCAGCCAGCCTTACACAAGTGGGGAGGCACAGTAAGAGGGACAAGGGCTTATTAAGACTGGCGGTACAAGGAAAACAGCGGGACAGTTGCCTCTAGTTTGCACAGACATTTCAGGAGCCTCTGGCACAGTGCACTGAGAGGTTCTCCAAAAGGGTTTACCATGTTCAGCTCAGAGAACTCACCTTGAGTCTCTATATGACTAAATACATTCTCATTTACTTTGAGTCATCGTAGCTATACCGATTACTCTGTGAGAAGGAGGCAAAAATTATGATGAAAAGACGCTACAAAATATTTGACAGATAATTGGTTAGGAACTAAGAAGAAATACCAAGCTGTAGGGCTATGACTGAAATTGCTTATTTTTTTGCATTCACTAGTTGATATTTATGGTGCAGTTTTCAATGACAGTTTTCTCTCCTCTGCTTCATCTTGMCCCTCCACTTTGCCTACTCGAATAACATAATCAGTGGAAACATAGAAAGACAGACTGTTCTTCAAAGCACAATACCCCCCTTTGTATTGCTACAAACCATTACATTSTCAATGTACTGTACGGACCCAGTCAATACAAAGCAATTTAATTAAAGGGTATTTTAACATGAAATGATCAAAATACTTCTACTTTTTCCTTTCCTTCTGGTTAATCAGAAAGTTGGTAGGAAGAACTCAAAAGATCCTGATATAACTAATTCCAATGGTCCTGAAATTGTATTCTTTTTTTCCCCCGTGGAATGTGTGTGACGTTAGATCCCCATGTGAAACCTCCGATGCAGTTCCTACTGTAGCAGAATCAAAACACTGTTTCAAAAGACAGGATTTTCATCATGCTTTTAAACTGCCAGGATCTCCAGTATGACTTTAGAGTAAGCTGTTTAGCACTCGATGTGAGTTTGTTGGTGTGCTGACCACAGTATTGATGGATGCTTGGTGCTGTAAAGAGGGGTGGTTGTGAGGTGGTTCATTGTAGGCCAGCTGCAGTGTGTTCTGCTGCCTGTCTCCCTCCCACACGCTTCCTGCTTTGCGTCCATTGCCACACACACACACACACCCGCACGCTCAGGCCTGGGAAGTGACTAAACAACAGTAAACTCCCACACTCCATGTGTTACACAGCACATATACACACTCCATGTGTTACATGGGACATACACTCCTTGTGTTACACAACACACACACACCCGTTTGTTACACAGCACTCAAATTGTACAACTACGTAAGTACATTAATTTCAGTATTCAAAAAATCTAATCGTCGTCAGTTTGTCTATCAAATTTCACAGTACATGACGCTCAGCCTCATCAATTACAGTACCAGCCTCATCAATTACAGTACCAGCCTCATCAATTACAGTACCAGCCTCATCAATTACAGTACCAGTCAAAAGTTTGGACACCACCTCATTCCAGGGGTTTTCTTTATTTTTTACTATTTWCTACATTGTGGGCTGAGTCTTTTGCCTAATGGTGTTTTTGAGGTTGAGTAACTGCAAGATCACGGTCGAATCAGGGGCTGAACATGTTTTTAATTCTAATTTTCTTTATGGGGGCGTRTTTGTTAACAATACCACTGAAGATATAAAAAAAGAAGGTCCAAGCTTCTTCGACAGAGGGAGATCAAGCTGATTCTATACTAATTTACAGAGGCCAGAATAAGTTTTTTACCAAGCGTCTGATAAATCAGGACAGGACGTTTCACTGAGMAGTCATTACGAACACAGGCTGTGAAACAGTGATCCCTAAGGTCATTTCAAAAAACACCAGACTGATAACTATCACGATTATTTGTGAGGACAATGTCAAGGAGAGTAGCCTTTCCTTGGTGTTTGGGGTCGTACCTTGTGGGATTGGTAATAATCTGAGAGAGATTTAGGGAATCACATTGTTTTAAGACTTGGTCATGTGGTTTAAGCATGTCCAAGTTTAGGTCACCTAGCAGGACAAATTCAGACTTAGGGCCGGTAGGGTATAGGCTGGTGCTGATGRACGACGATAACACCCAGCAACAGTCAACAAAGAGCTAGTAGAAAGCTTAATGCTTAAAACCAACAAATCAAATTGTTTGGGGACAGACTTGGTGGAGACAACCGAGCACTGAAGGTGTTCCTTGGTAAAGATTGCCACTCCACCACCTTCGGAAACCATAATACACATGTCAAACACATTTCAAAGCCTATTCTAAGTTAATCAAATGTATTAACGTGTCTTTGTTTGTTCTGTTCCCCCTCCCTCTCTCTGTTTTACTCTTTCCCTCTCTCTCATTCCAACTCTTTCTTTCTCCTCTCTCTCCATTCCTCCATGGATATGGTGATGTGACACTGACAGAGCTCCCAGCTGAAGAAGGTAAATATTGACCTTTCCAGTGTGATTCTGGTGCCTCCTTTTACAAGCTGACAATTAGCCCTATAGCCTCGGGATCATCTGTGTTGTACTAGAGAGATACAGTTAGGGAAAACCCTCAGAGTACACACTGACTGTTGTAGCACTACCCATATAGATACAAAGACACACCGTCAGTAGAACAGGGCGCCATAACTGGAAGAACACAAGTATGCCTATAGAAGTCCCAYAGCATCAACAGATGGGGAGCTATATTTACTGTAGTTCAGATTATCATATGTACAGTACTTTCAGGCCTTGACTAAGTTGTTAGGCATCTTTGACATGATGATGTATAGCCGGACAGCCATGTGACTGACTACATCTCTCTGTGTGTGTATTGCAGGCAAGTCCCTGTGGGAGCTGGTGGTGGAGCAGTTTGAGGACCTCCTGGTCAGGATCCTATTGCTAGCTGCCTGCGTCTCCTTTGTAAGTAACCACTGTACACAAGAATACCCATCAACAGGATGCATCGCTGACTGCTGCTCATCACGGTCTCTCTCTGTTTGCGCCACTCATTCATATTGCATATTGAATGTTTTGGGCTTTTGCACAGTGGATGCGTCACCGGACGTCTGGCTTTGCAGCTTGGCCGATAGTGACAACTAGTCTGCTCTGGCCTGACAGTGGGCATCACGTAGCCATAATGCTCTGGCCTGACAGTGGGCATCATGTAGCCATAATGCTCTGCCTGCAGACAGTGCTTAGCATACCACCTCTGTATTTCCAATAATATTGAAATGCCAATGGGGAAAGTTCAGACATTTGAAATTCCTAGATCTTCCTCAGCTCTGTCTGCTTTTTATAAATCTCTRAAGCTGGAGACTCTTACTTCCCTCACTAGCTTTAAGCACCAGCTGTCAGAGCAGCTCACAGATCACTAAACCTGTACATTGCTCATCTGTAAATAGCCCATCCAATCTWCCTCATCCCCATACTGTATTTATTTATTTCTTGTTCCTTTGCCACCCAGTATCTCTTCTTGCACATGCATCTTCTGCACACCCTACCATTCCAGTGTTTAATTGCTATATTGTAATTACTTCGCCACCATGGCCTATTTATTGCCTTACCTCTCTTATCCTACCTCATTTGCACATGCTGTATATAGATTTTTCTACTGTATTATTGATTGTATGTTTGTTTATTCCATGTGTAACTCTGTTGTTGTATGTGTCGAACTGCTTTGCTTTATCTTGGCCAGGTCGCAGTTGCAAATGAGAACTTGTTCTCAACTAGCCTACCTGGTTAAATAAAGGTGAAATAAAAATAAATACTGCATAATATCACTTTAGTATTTTGAATAATACCAGATAACCTGCACTCTGACACATACAATTCCTTGACGTGGAACTGACAGTTATTTTTTTTACTACTTTGCAGATATGAAACACAGACAATCAATATATCTAATTCCCAGTTYATGCTACAAAACCAACTTTATAAGAGGTTTTAAAAATAGGTTATTYTTTATTTATTTTACCTTTATTTAACTAGGCAAGTCAGTTAAGAACAAATTCTTATTTTCAATGACGGCCTAGGAACAGTGGGTTAACTGCCTTGTTCAGGGGCAGAACGACAGATATGTACCTTGTCAGCTCGGGGATTCAATCTTGCAACCTTTCGGTTACTAGTCCAACGCTCTAACCACTAGGCTAYGCTGCCGCCCCCAATATTTGACTCAACATTCCATGATCTACAGTAAGGCATTGTTGGCAGAATAGATTGATGCCGTTCAATGCATGAGTCATATAATTCACCAATACGTTTCTTGGTAGTCCAAAATATATTGCTAACAGTTTGTAAATCAGCTGGCCTGGTACAGTACGTTGTTTGCTGCCTCCATTTGGGATGCACTGTTTCAGTTTCAATGGCTAAATATTTTGGACAGAAACGGACAAATGTAACTAAGGCTAGGAATGTTAATACAATGAAACTAGCAAGGGCAATGATCATAACGTGGCTAATAGGCTAGCTTATCTATTTATGTAGCAAGCTAAAAACACGCAGCCTAATTTTAGCTATATAGCTAGCTAGCTGCTAGGAGAATGTCATTTCATGCCATTGGAAGTGGGTGAGTGACTGACTTTCCCCTCATGTCGTTTTTCGGTGGCTATACACAGCTAGAGATGCAGGTGTTATTTGGTTAGCTAGCAAGAACTTGAACGACTGTTATACAGTTAGCCAGACAATTTGCAAACGCAAGAGATATGCTATCTYCTCTGATTTCAGAGCACTCTTTTCTGAGCTCTGGTACACTCAGACCTGATGAATTTACGAACTCTCAACACTTGCTGAATATGACCGATGTCAGTAAACGTAGGCAAAAAAAAGTAATAGTTAGTCAAGATCGCTCGAGATAACATGTAAACAGCCTAGCCAGCTCTGCTACGGTGAGTAAAATGGTCAGAGGGAGGTGTTCTCTCATCTGTGTCTGGAAGTAGCTAGCTAGACAGTTAGCTTAGGTGCTTGGTTGGGACAAGTATGCATTGGCAGAAGGATGAGGAGGCTACAATTCTCCATCGTTTATGATTGCAATTTATACGGTCAACTAGCTGAAAAACTGAGGTTTTATCTAATGTTCCTTCGTTAGATTTTAGTTCATCTTGCTCTGGCTAGCATTAGTTGTTGATGTGCATAACTGAGGCAGCGAGCCTACCTTTATGGTTGTTTGATCAATAGGACTGTAAAGTTMCCAAATGTAAGAGGACTCCCGTAGTGTTTAAATATTTGTGGAAATCCATTCAGGTGTATTTTGTGGCTTTWGTTGAATGCGTTCTAGCTAATGATCTAAAGTTGTGCTGTTGCAACTGCCTGTAAACACACAGTCCAGTTCAAGGTGAATGATGGCCGGCCAGTGTGGGAAAATGGCTTGTTTGTATAATGCCTGCTGTAGCTCTGATTGGCTATAGCACAACGGTCTGTGTAGACTCCGTTCTTGGACGAGACAGATGTTTTTTTGTATATTTTATTTGCTGCMGTGTCTATTAATTGTCCAAACGTTCGTCCGCTTTCCCACTCTATATTGCTATAGATTTTTCCCATAAATGCCTTACTATATGTAATTCCCAAACATTCTAAGAATTTATRAAACTGTGAAAATAACCATATCTAAGTGCTTGCTGGTCAGAAAATGTTTAGGAAAGTGTCATTCTTCCTGGGGGTGTACATGAACAGGTTTTAACAAGATTTCATGTTGCTAAAATGCTGTCAGTTCCACTTTTAAATAGTGACCCTGTTTTGGGCCAGATGGTAAGGTAGATGGGGTGAGTGTCATGACCAAGGGAACCCTGCCTGTATAATTATTTTATTTCCATCTATTACTGTTACTGTGCCACAGGATGGAATTACTGGGCAATTCTGGGAAGTAGGAAAAAAACGTAACATGTATATGATACAGTATCTGCACTAATTGCCTGTGTGTTGATCCTGATGCCTTGTGTTTAAGTGGGAGGCTGTGAGTCCAGACAAGCCTGGGGTGGATTGGGCTGCCTGCGTGTCTGCAGAGTTAGTTTTTCCTAATCTAAATTGGGCTGTCCCTACTTTTAATGTAAATGTGTTGTTTACAGTGAAACAGAGCCGCTGTTCCATTCCACTGATTTACAGCTTTACTAAACTCAGCAAAAAAAGAAACGTCCTCTCACTGTCAYCTGCGTTTATTTTCAGCAAACTTAACGTGTGTAAATATTTGTATGAACATAACAAGATTAAACAACTGATACATAAACGGAGCAAGTTCCACAAACATGTGACTAACAGAAATGGAATAATGTGTTCCTGAGCAAAGGGGGGGTCAAAATCAAAAGTAAGTCAGTATCTGGTGTGGCCACCAGCTGCATTAAGTACTGCAGTGCATCTCCTCCTCATGGACTGCACCAGATTTGCCAGTTCTTGCTGTGACATGTTACCCCACTCTTCCACCAAGGCTCCTGCAAGTTCCCGGACATTTCTGGGGGGATTGGCCCTAGCCCTCACCCAGACGTGCTCAATAGGATTGAGATCCGGGCTCTTCGCTAACCGTGGCAGAACACTGACATTCTTGTCTTGCAGGAAATCACGCACAGAACTAGCAGTATGGCTGGTGGCATTGTCATACTGGAGAGTCATGTCAGGATGAGCCTGCAGGAAGGGTACCACATGAAGGAGGAGGATGTCTTCACTGTAACGCACAGTGTTGAGATTGCCTGCAATGACAACAAGCTCAGTCCGATGATGCTGTGACACACCGCCCCAGACCATGACGGACCCTCCACCTCCAAATGGATCCCACTCCAGAGTACAGGCCTCGGTGTAACGCTCATTCCTTCGCCGATAAACGCGAATCCAACCATCACCCATGGTGATACAAAACCGTGACTCATCAGTGAAGAGCACTTTTTGCCAGTCCTGTCTGGTCCAGCGACGGTGCCCATAGGCAACATTGTTGCCGGTGAGGACCTGCCTTACAACAGGTCTACAAGCCCTCAGGCCAGCCTCTCTCAGCCTATTGCGGACAGTCTGAGCACTGATGGAGGGATTGTGCGTTCCTGGCTCCCACAGCTTTACTACATACCAAGCAGCGCTGAGTCGGGTTCACTACTCAGCTTTCTGAGAGTACCATAATTTCCCCCTGAATTTGAGAGCGCCCTGTTTGAAACTCCCGCACATCCTTTGAGACTTGAATGCTGATGGATCCTTTATGGATCAATCCTATCAGTCAGTCATTTAAAACTGTTGTTGGAAAGGATAGTAGCAGTGACCTTTGCCAGGCCTCTCAGGAGAACAGCAACATGTGAGCTCTCGGTGCAGTGCCTGCTAGTGCTGGTGGAGAATGTGACCTGCGGTAGTATCTGAAGGAGAGGCTAACCTATACAAGGGCCAAACCTCAATGTGGAACTCATTTGTGTGCCTATTTGAATATGTTAATGGAGATATTGACCTGCCCTGAATCTTTGCATGACATGATGATAATAAAGAGCCTTGTAACCAGGCGACAGGAGCAGAACAGAGGAGAAAGTGTTGCTGTGTTGTTTTGAAGCAGGCTCCAATATGATATAATCATATACTGTACATTACTATGGAGAGAAGTAGCAGAAGAGGGAGAATGCTCAAGTTTACCATTGTAGGCTCAATAGCTGTTATACTGGACACAATGCTTACGGATAGTTTTGTAACATTAAATACTGATAAGGCTATCTTTTTACTCTAATTGTTTTACTGATATTGTTGTTGAGCCAATTTGATCACTATTATCCATGTATAAGGATGGAGAGTATAGACCGGGCCATACCAAGTCAATCACTACAGGTTCAAAGGTAACAGAAGCTGTGCAGAGCTGCGTTGTAGTGTTAACACTCCCWGGAACATTTCACTTAAACTCCCCACCGGAGACCAGGGTTCAATCGACGCGTCCACCCTTCTCCCGCTTGCTTGTTTCTCCACCTCATTTCATTACTGTCTGAATAAAGTGTTAAAACACCCCAAAATATACACTGAGCGTACAAAACATTAGGAACACCTTCCTAATATTGAGTTGCACCCCCTTTTGCTGTCAGAACAGCCTCAATTCATCTGTGCATGGGCTCAACAAGGTGTTGAAAGCGTTCCACAGGGATGCTGGCCCATGTTGACTCCACTGCTTCCCACAGTTGTCATGTTGGCTGGATGTCCTTTGGGTGGTGGGCCATTCTTGATACACATGGGAAACTTTTGCGCTTGAAAAACAGCGTAAAAACAGCGTATGGCAGGAGGTACCAGGCATACCGGTCGAGWSWSWCTCGACCGGTATGCCTGGTACCTCCTGCCATATCTCATTCAAAGGCACTTAAATATTTTGTCTTGCCTGTTCACCCTCAATGTCACACATACGTAATTTACATTTTTGTCGTTTAGCAGATGAGCGACTTACAGTTCTGAGTGCATACATTTTCATACTGGTCCCCTGTGGAAATCGAACCCACAACCCTGGCGTTGCAAGCGCCACACGGGACCCCAATCCATGTCTCAAGGCTTAAAAATCCTTCTTTAACCTGTCTCCTCCCCTTCATCTACACTGATTTTAACAAGTGACATCAATAAGGGATCATGGCTTTCACATAGACAGTCTATGTCATGGAAAGAGCATGTTTGTTTTATCCACTCATTGTATTTGTTAAAGGTCACAAAGGCTCACCCATTAAACCGGTGTGAACATTTGTAGACTTCCTCCATTTGATTCTAAGGAAAGGTTAGCTTGCCTTTATTTATTTTTCCATGGCATTATGTGAGAAAGGAGTGTAGGTTTTGGGTTGTACAGGAAAGGAGGGAAAAATTCGAGTGGCCTTTGAATTTGGTTAAATTGGGCTCTCATTCTTCTCTTGTTCTCCTACACATCTTGGTAAACTGTCTTTGGCATTGGGTTTTTTCTTCCGTTTGTTGACGCTGTGTTTGGTTGGAACTTAGTCGGAAATCTGGACATTCAGTCAAAATAAGCCAACTGTCTGCGCTTTTTTCTTTTTTGGGGGGTGGTATGTGTGTGTGTGTGTGTGTGTGTGAAGGATTTAGCTTTTTACTTTAACAATCTTAGGTGGAGATTTTTTAAATGTGTGTAGGAGTCGCTTAATGTATAAGTTTAGGTTTGTGGAAAAACCCCTGTGATAAGTTGAAATGGACTCCTGCACTAATACCTTAAACCCTGTGTAAACCTGAGCCTTCTCGTCTTGCTTCTCTCTCTAACTCTTGTCTGCTGAAACTAAAAAATATTCGCTTAGTGTCAGAATTGCAACGGAAACGTGTGTGTGCGTTTCAACTGGCTAGATAGGCTGAATGGAAGGATGGATCAGAAGGCGTTGCCCTCCATCAATGTTCTCTACACAGAGCAGCAGAGCGGAGTGAAGGGGATATTTGCGAGCCCCAAACGACTGTGARTGATGAGTTATCGACCGGGGCTTGAGCCACTGATCTGCCGTGCCTCGTTCGCCTCGCTCCTCCTCACTACTCAATACTCACTGTGGAGGGGATAACTTTTACTGGGATGTGGTTAAGCTCTGTATTATCACCAACTGTGCATCTCGTTGTCTCCTCTTCGAATCCACAGCATTCCAGTGGTGACTTTGTGCACCTTCTCTCCCACATACATAAGGACCTAGCTTTTAATGTTGTTAAAGTCCACAATTAACCTACAGGAATAAAAGGACAACCGGAATAGCTAATAGGGTGCCATTTGGGGCAGCAGGTAGCCTAGTGGTTAGAGCGTTGGACCAGTAACTGAAAGGTTGTTGCTCGAATCCCCGAGTTGACAAGGTAAAAATCTGTCGTTCTGCTCTTGAACAAGGCAGATAACCCACTGTTCCCCGGTAGGCTGTCATTGTAAATATATATATATTTTTTTCAAATGACAGATGTGGGATGCACCCCAACCCTAGTGGAGAATGTTGCCCTCAGTATTTTGGCCACTGCTGACCTTTATGCATAGATGCTACCCCTTCCTGCCTTTACACGTCATCCATTTCCTTGCTGCCATTTTGGGTCGGAAGATGCTTTAGTTCCTATATACTATACGTACTACAACTCACTAGAGGTGGAGAGAGGACCAAGCCACAAGGAGACTACATCCTCTACAAAGAATTCTCATATTGAGGCTACTCTCTCTCTCTGTCCAGGAGACTCCTATTGAGGCCACTCTCTCTCTCTGTCCAGGAGACTCCTATTGAGGCCACTCTTCTCTCTCCAGGAGACTCCTATTGAGGCCACTCTCTCTCTCTGTCCAGGAGACTCCTATTGAAGCCACTCTCTCTCTCTGTCCAGGAGACTCCTATTGAGGCCACTCTCTCTCTCTGTCCAGGAGACTCCTTATTGAGGCTTACTCTCTCTCTCTGTCCAGGAGACTCTTATTGAGGCTACTCTCTCTCTCTCTCTGTCCAGGAGACTCATATTGAGTCTGTCTGTTTTATCTGGAGAGGAGACTCATATTTCTCTCCGTCTGTGTTCCAGGTGCTGGCTCTGTTTGAGGAGGGAGAGGAGACCATCACAGCCTTCGTGGAACCCATTGTCATCCTGCTCATCCTCATCGCTAACGCTGTGATTGGAGTCTGGCAGGTGAGACCCTCTCTTAGTGTGTATGTGTGTGGATGCATGTTCACCTGAAGACTCATATTGAGTGTGTATTTGTTCTCAAAATGTGTGAGGTATGATGTCACCGTGTGTGCATTTTCAGACAATTTACATTTGTATCCTTTGCTCACCTGTATGCGTACASTGTTGCTCCTACCCAGCTGGTATTTGCCTGGAGCAGATAGCAGATGAGATGGTGCTAAAATACAAGGTATTATGGTGTGTCACTTAGGGTGAGGAGGTCATTATATAAAGTGTCCTTTATCCTATASGGAAACCATAACCTCTATTTGGCTTTCGATCATCATGCGTTTCAGCAGGGCTTTATTGATGTACTTTATTGTTGGTAAGGAGAGACTTATCAATTGAAACCATGGAGCCCACGTTCAAACTACAGCCAATGCCAAGCTCTTAAAGCGTTTAAATAGCCTCGTTGGACATGTATTAGTGCCGAGACGATACCAGTATCGTGATACCCGTTAGTGTCATGGCAATGAAGCAAAACACAAGGCAGATTTAACATCTTTAGAAAAACAGCCCTAATGTTGGAAACAAACATCATTATGTTGTCAACCAGAGTCACATTTATTTRTTTTCCAAGCTATAGCACACAATATTTTACAAMCAGCAGGTAATTAAAGGACCAAAGGGTTTGGTCTGCTTTGTGTTCAARTTTTTGCCATTGAAAGATACTGGTATACGTATGACAATGTACATATCTGCTTCTAGAGGCGCCAGTAAAACAAGCCATTTATGACGTGAATGCCATTTCTGTAGGACTTTTAGTCCGTGAATGATGACATGTTGTCTGCAACCTCTGGTCTCTTGGCCCTCCCACCCCTACGGGAGGGCAGCTTCCGCTCAGCTGTCCAAGCTCTTCTCTGTCCTAGTACCCCAATGGTGGAACCAGCTTCCCCCTGAATCTAGGACAGCAGAGTCCCTGTCCATCTTCCGAAAGCACCTGAAACCCTACCTCTTCAAAGAGTATCTTAAATAATCCCCCTCATCTCAATTTAATAATTCCTCAACCGACACTTACACTTCACTCCGTAGAGCTCCAAGACAGGATTGTGTCGAGTCACAGATCTGGGGAAGGGTGCCAAAGAACTTCTGCAGCATGTAAGGTCTCCAAGAACACAATGGCCACCATCATTCTTAAATGGAAGAAGTTTGGCACCACCAAGACTCTTCCTAGAGCTGGACGCCCAGCCAAACTGCGCAATCGGGGGAGAAGGGCCTTGGTCAGGGAGGTGACCAAGAACCCGATGGTCACTCTTCAGTAAAAGGCACGTGACAGCCCGCTTGGAGTTTGCCAAAAGGCACCTAAAAGACCATGAGAAACAAGATTCGCTGGTCTGATGAAACCAAGATTGAACTCTCTGGTCTGAATGCCAAGCGTCACGTCTGGAAGACGCCAGGCACCATCCCTACGGTGAAGCGTGGTGGCAGCAGGATCGAGGGAAAGATGAACGGAGCAAAGTACAGAGAGATCCTTGATGAAAACCTGCTCAGGACCTCAGACCGGGACGACGGTTCACCTTCCAACAGGACAACGACCCTAAGCACACAGCCAAGACATTGCAGGAGTGGCTTTGGGACAAGTCTCTGAATATCCTTGAGTGGCCCAGCCAGAGCCCGGACTTGAACCCGATCGAACATCTCTGGAGAGACCTGAAAATAGTTGTGCAGCGGCGCTCCACGTCCAACCTGACAGCGCTTGAGAGGATCTGCAAAGAAGAATGGGAGGAACTCCCCAAGTACCGGTTTGCCAAGCTTGCAGCATCATATCCAAGAAGACTCAATTCTGTAATCACTGCCAAAGGTGCTTCAACAAAGTACTGAGTAAAGGGTCTGAATACTTATGTAAATGTGATATTTCAGTTTTTTTTWAAACCTGGTTTTGCTTTTTCATGTTGGGGTATTGTGTGTAGACTACATTTTTATTTATTTTTCATCAATTTTATAATTTGGCTGTAATGTAACAAAATGTGGAAAAAGTTAATGGGTCTGAATACTTTCCGAATGCACTACGTCATCTGCCTTTTTTGCAATTATTTTCCATTGGACAAAAGATCTAACCCACAAATGTTGGCTAAGGATTTTTTTTGCCAAACTAACAATGTCTTACTGTATTTAAATTATTTGATTTGATTTCAACTAACTAACTTGTTTCTAAAATACAGCACAATATAATACACAATATTACATAAGAGCAGTGAGAGTGATGTTTATCAGACTGCCCATTTGATTCACACAGTGGTATGTGGTTTTCCCACCTAGCTATCTTAAGATGAATGCACTTAACTGTAAGTCGCTCTGGATAAGAGTGTCTGCTAAATGACTAAAATGTAAACTTGTCTTTGTTCAGTTCAGTCTGTAGATCTACAGACAGTTAGTTCAGTGTTAATTGAAGGTCTTTGAAAAGAAGTCTAATCAGAATAGGACCCTGAATAGAGCACTTTGGCCCTTGAGGGACGAGGAGAAAAAGGAGGGATGGCTTGGTAGAATAAGATGTTTTTATGGAACAATTTGAGAGGGAGCGAGCGAGAGCGCACTGGGTGAGATCAGTCTATGGATATTTAGCTTGTAGACATCGCCTTTCTAGTAGGTGTTAATTTGGGATTTCATTCCAAGTTGACGGGAATATACAAACGCTGCACCATGGTACAAAATGGGTCTTGGGTAAAGCATCAACCTTTTGGCCTCTGTGTTGATATTGAACCTGCCACTCGCTTTGTCCGTCTCATGCTCTCTCTTTGTGGTCCAGGAGAGGAATGCAGAGAACGCCATCGAGGCTCTCAAGGAGTACGAGCCAGAGATAGCCAAGGTGTACCGCATGAATCGCAAGGCAGTCCAGAGGGTCAAGGCCCGGGAAATAGTGCCTGGGGATGTTGTCGAGATTGCCGGTGAGTAGAGGCTGTCCCTGGTGTCACAAGTTGGGGGGAAAGGTCTTTTCAGTGGTAGTCTTTCTGTGTTCCCCCTCACCATGCATGCTTGCCCTTACCCAACACACACTCTCTCGTGTGTAAGGCCCCATTTCCAGTGCTGGAAACATTGCTCAAAACTAAGTTACATAACAGCCTTTCCTCTGGGCCCACAGGTGCCAGCCAGGACCACAGCTGTGTGTGTGCACGCACGCTAAACTGCAAAGTGGCTGTGGTCGTCCCTGTATTTAGGGCCCTATTTAAATTTCCACAGAATTTCCCTTGGCTTTTCCATGCTCTCAGTTTTACCACCTGGTCACTGCTGCTGGCTGTTTGTCAGCTATACACTCACTCACTCACACTATGCCCTCTGTCTAAAAGTAGTCTTGTTGTCTGCTTCCAGAACTAAGTTGTCTGGTTCCAGAACATCTGTTTATCACACACACACACACACAGTGCTGACATGGTCTCATAATCAAAGTGATTTGTTTTTTTATAACCCTTGACTTTGCTTCTCTAATGATCTCTCTGAAGCAGCAGCAGAGCAACGTCTTCGGGAGGTGGGATAAAAAGGGGTAGGATGAAGGGATTGAGACTGGAATCACAGTTTTCATTCATAATCACTGCACTGCGCACCTCACACCAGGGGAAAGGGATGGCGTGCTCTGAATGGGTAACGTGCTAGCTTGAATGAAGCCACCGCGTTATTGTCAGGTAGCATGGATTTGAGAATGAAATGACTTCAACCATTGACTGACTGAGGATTTCAGATGCGAGGCTGTTTCTTTTTCCTTTTCGCCATCTTGTGTATGTTTCTGGTAGAGGGGGAGAGAGAAAGGAGGAGAGGTGGTGTAAATGACATGCCCCAGTGCCATAGGAAACACTTTGTGTGTCTGAGCTTGTGTATGCGTGTTGAATGTCAACCAGGCTGTGACGGGCTCACATTTAGTATTTATTAGGATCCCCATTACTCTTCCTGGGATCCTAAATGTACAATATAAAATCCACAATACCTGTGTGTGTGTGTGATTTTACTGCTCGCTTGAGTTACTTGATGTGGACGAGTTCCATGTAGTCATGGCTCTATGTAGTACTGCATGCGTCACATAGTCTGTTCTGGACTTGGGGACTGTGAAGAGACCTCTGGTGGCATGTCTTGTAGGGTAATTATGGGTGTCCGAGCTGTGTGTTTAGCTGTTTTGAATTGCCCGTTTAGTGCGATCAACACATCAATGCCTCTCGCAAAGCCAAGTAGTGATGCAGTCATTCTCTCCTCTACTTTGAGCCAGGAGAGATTGACATGCATGTTATTGGCCCTCCATGTACATTTAGAAATGCCAGCTGTGCTGCTCTGTTGGTCAAGTGTAATTTGCCTATTTAAAAAWAWATATATATATATATTTCACCTTTATTTAACCAGGTAGGCAAGTTGAGAACAAGTTCTAATTTACAATTGCGACCTGGCCAAGATAAAGCAAAGCAGTTCGACACATAACCACACAGAGTTACACATGGAGTAAAACAAACATACAGTCAATAATACAGTAGAAAAATACGTCTATTTACAATGTGAGCAAGTGAGGTGAGATAAGGGAGGTGAAGGCAAAAAAAGGCCATGGTGGCAAAGTAAATACAATATAGCAAGTGAACACTGGAATGGTTGATTTGCAGTGGAAGAATGTGCAAAGTAGAGAGAGAAATAATGGGGTGCAAAGGAGCTAAATAAATAAATAAATACAGTAGGGAAAGAGGTAGTTGTTTGGGCTAAATTATAGATGGGCTATGTACAGGTGCAGTAATCTGTGAGCTGCTCTGACAGCTGGTGCTTAAAGCTAGTGAGGGAGATAAGTGTTTCCAGTTTCAGAGATTTTTGTAGTTCGTTCCAGTCATTGGCAGCAGAGAACTGGGAAGAGTGAGGCGGCCAAAGGAAGAATTGGTTTTGGGGTGACCAGAGAGATATACCTGCTGGAGCGCGTGCTACAGGTGGGTGCTGCTATGGTGACCAGCGAGCTGAGATAAGGGGGGACTTTACCTAGCAGGGTCTTGTAGATGACCTGGAGCCAGTGGGTTGGCGACGAGTATGAAGCGAGGGCCAGCCAACGAGAGCGTACAGGTCGCAGTGGTGGGTAATATATGGGGCTGTGATAGACTGCATGCAATTTATTGAATAGGGTATTGGAGGCTATTTTGTAAATGACATCACCGAAGTCGAGGATTGGTAGGATGGTCAGTTTTACAAGGGTATGTTTGGGCAGCATGAGTGAAGGATGCTTTGTTGCGATATAGGAAGCCAATTCTAGTTTTAATTTTGGATTGGAGATGATTGTGAGTCTGGAAGGAGAGTTTACAGTCTAACCAGACACCTAGGTATTTGTAGTTGTCCACGTATTCTAAGTCAGAGCCATCCAGAGTAGTGATGCTGGACGGGCGGGCAGGTGCAGGCAGCGATCGGTTGAAGAGCATGCATTTAGTTTTACTCGTATTTAAGAGGAATTGGAGGCCACGAAGGAGAGTTGTATGGCATTGAAGCTCGCCTGGAGGTTGTTAACACAGTGTCCAAAGAAGGGCCAGAAGTATACAGAATGGTGTCGTCTGCGTAGAGGTGGATCAGGCTCACCAGCAGCAAGAGCGACATCATTGATGTATACAGAGAAGAGAGTCGGTCCAAGAATTGAACCCTGTGGCACCCCCATAGAGCTGCCAGAGGCCTGGACAACAGACCCTCCGATTTGACACACTGAACTCGATCAGAGAAGTAGTTGGTGAACAAGGCGAGGCAATCATTGAGAAACAAGGCTGTCGAGTCATAACGATGGCAGGATGTGGTGATTGACAGAGTCGAAAGCCTTGGCCAGGTCAATGAATACAGCTGCACAGTATTGTTTCTTATCGATGGCGGTTAAGATGTCGTTTAGGATCTTGAGCGTGGCTGAGGTGCACCCATGACCAGCTCTGAAACCAGATTGCATAGCGGAGAAGGTATGGTGGGATTCGAAATGGTCGGTAATCTTTTTGTTGACTTGGCTTTCGAAGACCTTAGAAAGGCAGGGTAGGATAGATATAGGTCTGTAGCAGTTTGGGTCAAGAGTGTCTCCCCCTTTGAAGAGGGGGATGACCGCAGCTGCTTTCCAATCTTTGGGAATCTCAGACGACACGAAAGAGAAGTTGAACAGGCTAGTAATAGGGGTGGCAACAATTTCAGCAGATAATTTTAGAAAGAAAGGGTCCAGATTATCTAGCCCGGCTGATTTGTAGGGGTCCAGATTTTGCAGGGTGGTCTATAGCAGGCGGCAACGGTGAGAGACTTGATTTTAGAGAGGTGGATTTTTAAAAGTAGAAGTAAAAAAAAAAAAAGAATTATGTACAGACCTGGATTGTAGGACAGAACTCTGCAGGTTATCTTTGCAGTAGATTGCAACACCGCCCCCTTTGGCCGTTCTATCTTGTCTGAAAATGTTGTAGTTAGGGATGAAAATTTCAGAATTTTTGGTGGTCTTCCTAAGCCAGGATTCAGACACGGCTAGAACATGCGGGTTGGCAGTGTGCTAAAGCAGTGAATAAAACAAACTTAGGGAGGAGGCTTCTAATGTTAACATGCATGAAACCAAGGCTATTACGGTTACAGAAGTCATCAAAAGAGAGCGCCTGGGGAATAGGAGTGGAGCTAGGCACTGCAGGGCCTGGATTCACCTCTACATCACCAGAGGAACAGAGGAGGAGTAGGATAAGGGTACGGCTAAAAGCTATGAGAATTGGTCGTCTAGAACGTCTAGAACAGAGTAAAAGGACATTTTTGGGGGCGATAAAAAAGTTTCAAGGTATAATGTACAGACAAAGGTATGGTAGGATGTGAATACAGTGGAGGTAAACCTAGGTATTGAGTGATGATGAGAGAGATATTGTCTCTAGAAACATCATTGAAGCCAGGTGATGTCATTGCATGTGTGAGTGGTGGAACTGAAAGGTTGGATACGGTATAGTGAGCAGGGCTAGAGGCTCTACAGTGAAATAAGCCAATAAACACTAACCAGAACAGCAATGGACAAGGCATATTGACATTAAGGAGAGGCATGCTTAGTCGAGTGATCATAAGGGTCCAGTGAGTAGAGGTTGGTTGAGGTCACGGCGATTCAGACAGCTAGCATAGGATGGAGGTCTGTTTTTAGCCACCTCGTTTGTTTCCGTCGGTAGATTAGTGGGGTTCCGTGTGGTAGAAGGGATCAATCCAATTGGCCAAATAGATATAGTGACCCAAGAAAAATTGTCCAATAGACTTATTCAGATAGCAGCCGATAAGACAGCTACCGATTAGCGGGCTGCAGATGGGCGTCCAGGTAACGGTGCCAATTGGATAACTCCCTCGGGCAGGTAACGTCGGTAGTCCAGTCGTGAAGGCCCAGTGGGGCTCCACATTGGCAGTAAAACGGGTCCGGATAGGTGATTGTAGGCCAGGAGTGGCTGATGGAACACTTCAGTTGGCTAGCTCCGGAATAATTGATGTTTGCTCCGGGATCGACCTAAGCCAATAGTAAGCCAATCTATGTTCTTCTTTGTGGTACTTGACCATATAACTGAGCAGTAGTCCAGGTGTGATAACTGTCCTGTACCGTTACATCAATATGTTTTGACAATGTCAGTTTACAATCAAGGGTTACACTAAGCAGTTTAGTCTCCTCAACTTGCTCAATTGCCACATTATTTACATTATTTAGATGAGGTTTAGGTTTTAGCAAATTATTTGTCCCAAATACAATGCTTTTAGTTTTTATATATTTAGGACTAGCTTATTACTTTCCACCTATTTTAGAACGGACTATTTCACTTGCTATGGAAGCTGACGTGTATAATGTTGAATCATCAACATACCCACAGGCTTTACTCAATACTAGTGGTAGGCCAGTAGTAAAACATTTTAAAAGTAAGGGGCCAAGACGGCTACCTTGAGGTATGCCAAACTACCTGGTTTACGTTATAGAGGCTTCTATTAAAGAAGACCCTCTTTGTTCTGGGTAACTCTCGATCCACGATATGGCAGATGATGTAAAGCCATAACATGTTTTTTTCACCAGCAGACTATGATCGGTAATGTCAAATGCTGCACTGAAGTCTAATAAAACAGCTCCCAGAATCTTATCAATTTATTTAAGCCAATCATCAGTCATTTGGTTTAGTGCCATACATGTTGAGTGCTCTTCCTTATAAGAGTACTGATAGTCAGTTTATTTGTTTACTGTAAAATAGCATTGTATCTGGTCAAACACCAATTTTTTCCCCCAAATGTTTATTAAGAGTTGGTAGCAGTCTTATTGGTGGGCTGTTTGAACCAGTAAATGGGTTTTTGCTATTCTTGTGTAACGGAATGACTTTTGCTTCCCTCCAGGCCTGAGGGTGCAACAGTTCCTGTAGGCTTAGATTTGAAGAGATGGCAAATAGGAGTGGTGTAATGTGACATGAGCTATAAACATTAGTCGCTGATCAGCTTTTTTATAGTCAAATATTGGTATGGTCTGTTATTAGAATTAGAACAGTGGTCACCAACATTTTCTGAGTCAAGTCATTTTTTGCCATCAAAAAGCAAGCATATTAAAAAATTAAAATAAATAAAAAAAGTTACATTAGAAAGGCCTAATAAAAACAGTTCTGTAAGAAATTAGGTTTGTGCAGTAGGCCTAATACGTTATCACACCATATTGGCTATATGCCTGTCCTGACAATATTGTTCCTCTCAGACCATATTATATTTCAAAACTCGAGCTTTGATTACAAAATAGATCAGTCTGTGTAGCACTTGAGGCACAGCTAAGCACAAATTGAAATAATTTGCAAATACTTAGCTTTTTTTATTTTATTGGACTAATGCTACCTACATCTGATGGTCATGGTGCTTTCAAGACAACTGTGAACGCAGAAAAAAAACAAGGTCAAATCATGATGTCGAGTGATCTTCGGGTCGGAAAGTTGGAGGTCTAGAAAGATGCCAGTTTCCGACTTGGAATTCCCCGTTGGATGACTGTTCAAAACAATTAGGATCTCGTTTCTTATCTGGGTTCCCAGTTGTCTTGAATGAACTGAAATCAGAGATTTGAGTTCCCAGTTTTGAGCACTGCATTAGTGTCAGGGGTTGGAGGGAGAGAGCAGCAGAGGGTCCGCTTCTCACGGTCCCTGCTCTTTCCTTCCTTTCCCCTGGTGAGACTGACCAGAGAGAGGTGACAGTCTTCCACCTGATGGCGAAACCCGAGTCACACCACATCTGCCTCATGCACAAATACATGTTGTTCCTATGACCGGAGAAAGTGAAATATTCCTTGATATTAAAATAGACACAACGTGCTGCTAATAATAATAAAAACACAGGACTATCGATACTGGACTCCCGAGTGGCGCAGCGGTCTAAGGCACTGCATCTCAGTGTTAGAGGCATCACTACAGAGCCTGGTTCGAATCCAGGCTGTATCACAACCGGCCGTGATTGGGAGTCCCATAAGGCGGCGCACAATTGGCTACTCATTCCTTGCAGCGCAAGCAGAAGTAGGGAGAACTGCATTTTAKGTTTTGTAATAGTGTTGAATAAAAACTGTTGACAGTGCTGAATAAACAAACAGCTGCTCTTTGCTGTGTTCTTTGACAGTCTCTCTCTTGTCATGATTTTAAAAGTTATGAAATCTTACTTGGGCTAGTATCAAACTTGGCTGTGGCCTGGGTCATGGAATCTCTGTAGGCACGATGATTTGAGCTATCCGATTGGCCAGCGCAGCAGGCACGCTCAATTTAAGCCACATGTATCCTGGTCCACCAGGTAGGTGGCGTTTAGTCTTTTCAGACAAATTATATGGTTCAAAATGTGAACACTTTGCTTACCTGGTGTGCAAGGCTTCTAAATCAGCCTTTATCGTTGGCTTTTCTACAGAAATGTTTGGTGATCGACTACACATGCCTTGAAGATTGACCGTTTGGCGATCACTGCACTAGAACATGTTTTCTAACCAACCAAATTAGTTTGAATATCGAAATCAAAGCGTAAGCACTCTTTTAAAGCCTCAGGTGATACGAAAATCCAACTTTCAGAACGAGTCCTTGGCTAGCTAAAAGTCAACTGACAAGCTAGCTAACTAGCTGTTTAGCTTGCTAGGACACCCACAAACTTGTTTTTAGACATATTAATCAGCTAGCTAGCAAGCTTCAAGTTATGCCAAATAACAGGAATGATGTATGTTACAGTAGCACTGCGTTGCGATGTGCAGAATGCCAACATCCCTGCCCTGAAAGCTGATCAGGGATACCTCTGTGATAACTAGCTCTACTGAGCTCAATTTGGAGAACTGATACACAAGCTGTACATTGTTTTGAAGCTTTGAATCTCTTTTAAAAAATGTATATAGCTCAGAATGTATGTTGGGGTCAATGTGACTGGTAATGATGGAGCAAGTCACATATGGTCCGTAACCATCCTTTGTAATTGTCCATCCAAGTTGTCAGTACCAGGTGGTTTGCCATTATTGATAGACAACCAATCATTTTTTCGTCTCTTCCACACTCACGTTATAGAATACTAAATTACAATGCTTGTCTTCATAATTTGGTCAGTTATGCATGGATATGAAGGTTCACAGTTTGTTGTTCCACCACCGGCAGAGCAGAGTTAACACACACACATACACACACACAAGGAACATAATTGGGATATTTCCAGGCTCTGAGATCTAGCTACTCCGTTCCTGTTTATTATCTCCATGGCAATCTGGCATCTTTAAGCTGGAGTGGAGAGAACTATTTTCTGTTGAAATGGGGTGTGACCCCCGTCTGTCCCTGGCACCAGGGTCTCCTCTGTGGATGGCTTGTCAGAGTATCGCTCCTCTCTCTCAGCAACTTTATATACAGTAGATGAATGATGACGTTCATTTAGTCTTGCCCACCCAGTCCCTGCTGACTGGCTGCTGAGTGGAGGGCAGGGTCCTCATACTGTTCATGCGAACGCACACATGCACTCACACTCACATGAAATATGTTAGTCTGTTAGTGGGCTGTGAGAGGACATAAGTTAAAGCTAATTTCCTACCATACCAGATACAGGATAGAGAGGCTTTCAGCTTGGTATAGTGTTCTGCATGTATTGCCTGAGCAGATGAAGATCAGAGGGATATCTACCCATCCCTTTTCTCTGGTTGCTAAGTGCTATTAGACACGAGTAAACACTCAGGGTTATGTATTTTCCCTCTCAAAAAGTGTCAGTATCTTGAGAGAGACTATGATCCTGGCTAAAAACATGTTCAGAATTTGAGAAGATAATGGMGTGCAATTTACATTTCTTCTCTTGATGTGCACGTTGTTCATCTGTCTTTCCTTTCTTGGATGTTGGATTAGCAAGTGTCCGTTACAGTGGTGGTTCCATGGGAACTTAAGGCGAAGGGTAGAACAAGCGATCTGGAGGGATCAGAAAAAGGACATTCTCAACCACAGTGCATTTGAGGAGAGAGGGGAAAAAATCTATATATTTACACAAGTTTCCACCCTGCTTGCCTGGCTGGTTTCACATTATCTGAAGTGCCACGGTTGTGATTGTGGAACTTTCCCAGTTTTAAGATGGAAACTATACTCGACAGGCAGGGTCGTAGGAACTTTCAAGATACTTCAATCAAATAAGACCATCACATCAACCAGGGTTTGGTCTGATCAATACTTAGTTACAGGAGTGAAAGTAAAGTTAAAGCTAGAACCCTTAGTTGCTACATCCATTTTTGGACTTAGAAATKTAATAATATACCCATTTGATTCTTGAAGAATATAACTTTATAAATGCCTCATGAGCCTAGTTCAACTGTCACACTCCATGAGAGCCCAAAATATATAAGTTTGTTTACAAACATCGGAGAAAAACAATGTAAATGTAAGCAAACACTGTATAGCCTCAACATGGTTAAAACTAATTTTGATTTCATGGATGGTCAGTCATTGCATCCATAGCTCTTTCTATGCATTTGAGTGGTTACATTTCTCCAGGCCCATCCCTCTGCTTTTTAGCAAAACAGAGGTGGGGGTCTCTGCTTTATTATTTTTTCAACTGCGTATTCTGATTTTAAAGGGATAGTTCACCCAAATAACAAAATTACATATTGGTACGCCAGGTAAACAAAACCAAAGCATGGATTGCTGTCATACCTTCTCCATAGACCGCTTACAGGGTAAGGAAACCAATATATTGTTTTGTAATTTGGGTGAACTATCCCTGTTAGCGCACTTTACTAGATGAATCGCAAGGTTCCATCGAGACCCATTTAATGTTGATGCCTGGTATTGGGCCTAACAGTTTAGTTTGCTCTCATACAGTAAATGGCGTAGGCTGCATTATGGTATGGTACGTATTCTTCATCTGAAATAGAATATGTTCTAATGCTTCTGGTATTAGCATTTAGATTGCGTCTGGGCAAATCTTAATAGAAAGATGGATAGAGATGAGTGGGAACAGGAGAGATAGAGGGAGGGAAAGAACGTCTGTGGGAGGCGAATGGAGAAGAGCGAGGGGTGAGTTGGAGGCGATAGGACTACATACAGTAAGTGAGGAGGATGCTGGGAGTGGGAGTTTCAAAAGCCTCTTGCTGCTGCCCTATGCCTTGCCTGCCTCCTGTGGAGCTACTGCTCCCACACACACACCTCTCTCTCTCTCTCAATCTATCTTTTTCTTTATCTTTCCATCTCTCTTTCTGGTTGTTGAGGAAGAGTGAAATGGAGTGTTGATACAATGTAAGAGATTGGGAACTTGTCATAATGTATGAAGATGAGAACTCCAAGCACAAAACACATGGAAATGGCATGATTATAGGGGAATCTGATTACTTTTCTGAAATCATCAAACTAGAGGTTTGCCATAGTCCTACTCATTATGCACGCATGTATGTGATTATGAAGGGCTGAAATGTCCTTAATCAATACCTTGGGTTTGGTCTGTGCTTCACTTCCTGATGGAGGTTGATGGGAGGCCAAATAAAGCTCCCACCCCCTGTAGGTCATGGAACATCACTAATCACAGTCAGGTTGCCTTGCCAAATAATGATCATCCTGCTCTACCAGACAAGGAAAAAGACAAGATGGAGCCTTTTCCAAAGGAATCACCTTGAAAAGCGTACTTGGTGCATTCTGTTACTGGCCTTGTTTTAGTGTTTTACTGCACAGCAATTAATTAGGCTGTCTGAGGACAGGATTGGCCCTTTCTGGAGAACATCTGGTACAAAATGCTGTGTTGATGTGTTTACCTCTGTAAACCAAGCAACTTCAAACCATTACAGAATGCCATATTGATTGTGTGCTCAACATCAGTTGAGACGGCTCTAATTTTGAAGATTTCGGGCTCCTTCTGACTTGTTGTARACCTCTTACTTTGAAGATATATTTTTTATTATAGAAGATTGAGCCATATTTACGAACATAAGCAATCATTTCAATGTAAACAGTTTCTCAGACTCGATGTGTATCAGCCAATTGAAATCGTTGATTTACGTGACAACACTAAATTGTAGCTGGTTCCATCGGATAACATGGCAAACATTAATTAGCCCCATGCTAACTTCACTACGTGATTATATCCTGGAAGAAATTATTCATCAGCCCATCAAAGATCTTTGACTTTATCCACCAACCAATGGCATTTTTCTCAAAATAGGTCAACCCTGGCCACTAGTGGGATATTTTAAATCTTCAATCTTAACATTTGTTTCGTTGGTCTGTAACAGAATGTTGTGTGCCAATATTGCATTGACGTGTCCTTGACTAGGCTACTACTAAACAAAAATGTGATAATGTTGTTTGTTATCTGTTTCTCACACATCCATGTGCTTAAAAAAAAAAGAGAAAGACAAATGAAGTCCTTATGACAACGGAGAGCCTTGTGGATTCATCAAATAGCAGTCATGTAACATTATCACCATCACTTCTAGGTGGAACGCACTGCTAAAGTGGTTGACTTGAAATTGATAGTGCACTTTAATCATGGGTTCGAGCCCCCCTTGCATCAAGCTTTTTCTTTTGAGGAAAAAACTGTTCACTACCGGTCCTTTGCTCGAATTCAAAATGCATGTGACGAAGTGGATGATTTCTAATAATGCATAGCCTGTTTAAAAAAACGTGGCTGTCTACATGTAAGTGTAGCCTACTGTCCATAAGCATATACCCTACTAATGATAGTCTACACTGGCTCCTTGCCAGAGGAGGGCGTAATCACTCTGTGGGTAGGCTCCACCTCACCGGCTTGGAAGCCGAGCCTTTATGGAATACGACCAAGGAAGTTAATGGGGTTCATCATGAATTGAGGTGTACCATACAAAGTCCCATATGCATTAATAGGTTATTATAGCACAAGGAGGAAACGATCTGATGTGAATGAATGTAGGCAATAGTTATGTTGATGTGGCGTTCCGATAGTAGCTTACAGAAAAGGCCTATCAGAGTTCGATTACTTTGTCAAATATAACTAATTCACCATCTGATACAGCTAAGTGTCTTCCTCCATTAAGACTGTATATTCGAGTCGTCTGAACTCGCGATAAGGTATAATCGATGAGGGGCTATGCCTTCTGTGTGTTCCACGACACGCTAATGGAGTGGATCTGACCTTCCACTGAGTTGCATTATTACCATGGCTATAATTGAACACATTTGCCATTTAGAAATGTGTTGCATTGCAGGTAGAAATGTGTTCAACATCAAACTGAAGTAGCTAACAAGTTTACTAGCTAGCTACAGTAGTTACCTTGGTAACCAACCAGACTTGCTAATTTAGCTAACCAAGCCATCAGTCCTAGCTTGCTATTATAAAAATCAAACTCAACGAAGCCAATAAAGTTTTCAATTAGACTTTTGTTTTCAACAGCAGCTCAAACATAGAACGTGTAAGAATGAACTATTCCGTGCGTTTTATAGGGAAATGATGAATGCCCTTCAAGCCAATCAGAAACGAATATTCAACAATGCCATAAAATAACTGCAATACTGCAGTCTGTAGGATGATGGTGAGAGGACACCCAATAATCCTACCGTACACTTTGTAATTCTCATCCTCCTCGATGAAACAGATTATAAAAATGGTTGTAAACCTACATTTTAGGTGTACACGTCCATGTAATATAGCCTATTCAATATAATTATTAGGCAATAGCAGTGTGTTTGTGTGCAAGGCTGAAATATGTAGCTCCTTATTGAATTCTTCATTTTCAAGCGGTTTGCTGTAGGCTTCTCTTTTCAACACACTAACACAGTACTAGTAAAACAAAATTATGGGGGGGGGGGGGGGGGTCAGTCAAATATACGTAATGGCTGCTTTGATGATCAGAATGTGCTGTTTGACTGAAGTAATGTCAAGGACGCTTCCACGCACAAGTGTTGGAACTACGTTGACTATTTTAATTGGCTGATGCAGAACTTGTTGAATGATTTAATCACTGCCACCTGGTGAGGTTAGCATAGGGCTAACGTGTGCCATTTTATCTGATGGGGCCCAGCTACAATTTTAACGTTCTGTCGTCGTGCAAGTAAATTGATGATTTTAATTGGCTGACAATCTGAGCCTGAGAAACGTTTACAATTTAAATGGTTGCTTTTGTTCGCAAGTATGGCCCCAATATCTCCGTATTCTTATTTTACTCCATTTCTGGAGCTTAGTTAAAGCAGTTCCAGCATAACTGTCCTGGTGGAACCCACAAAAAGCCCCAACACTGTTTGTGAAGCTGTGACAAAAGTGTGCAGTGGAAGCAATGTGCATGGCTCAAAAGACGTTAGGTGCCACAGGCCCATGACACCAAAACACTCTGTCCTGAAATATGACTTTAATATACCACAGCCAAAGAGGAGAAAACAGATTATAGACATTACATGCATTAATCCAAGCTGCTTGTATCTGGATTTATYGCGCTGTGATATGGGAACTAAAAGATTTCTCTGATGCCGAGTGTGAGTGTGGAATCAATTTGTTGGGATTGCGTTGTGACTCGATCTGTGTTGGTGCCTGCTGTTGGTTGACTTGTGAGGCTAAGCCGGGGCTCTCGTTTTTTTGCTTGTGGCTTTGTGTGAATGCTGCGATTCGATAGGTTGAAATTGAGTGGTCACCTGGGGACAGCTAGGCCGCTGTCTTCTCGTTTCCTTTGTCATTACATCTCCTGGCCCGCCAGACTCACACTTTCCCAGGTCACTACAGAGAGCAAAGATATAGTCATTTAAAATCAAACACACGTTTTGCTTTCTTTCTCTCTCTTCCTCCCCCTCGCTTCTGCTTTCTCCCTCTGTAGAATGTTAACCGAATGCTTTCATTCAATGACTTAGTTATAAACAATCTGTTGTCTTCTCTTCTAAACCCAGCCTGTATTGTTTTGTTGTCTAGTTGGTGACAAGGTCCCTGCTGACATCAGGATCACCTCCATCAAGTCTACCACCCTCAGAGTGGACCAGTCTATTCTCACAGGTAGGCTACATGCTGGTTGACTGACTGTCAGCATTTTGTTACTTGTCCTGTTTTTTATGTTTTTGTGTGGACCCCTGGAAGAATAGCTGCTGCTTCGGCAAAAGCTAATGGGGATCCATATAAACCTGACTGACTGACTGACTGGGTGGTTGGCTGACTGACTTGCTGCATCTTGTGAGATTCCAAAGCATGCTGCGAATGTGAAGGGCCGAGTAGAATAGACTTTTAAAACAGTCGAGAACATTGTCAAACAAATACAGAATAAGATTAAACCTCTGGCCTAGGTGTTCCTCTTAGGATTAAATACGATGTTGTAAAACCTGTGTAACATCTTACTGTTAATGGCTTGTAGGATCTTGTGTAACAGTGTGTATTAATCTGTCTCTGCAGGCGAGTCTGTGTCTGTTATCAAACACACCGACCCCGTCCCTGACCCCAGAGCTGTCAATCAAGACAAGAAGAATATGCTGTTTTCCGTAAGAACTACACTTCCTGTTTGGAGCCAACTCTACTCTCTCTCTTTCTCACACACACAATCAATGTCTCTCTCACACTCACACACACAGGCACACTATCTCTCTCTGCTGCGTTCCTCAGCCATATCAGGAATTCTCCCTTTTGAATCAGGTGTGTGTGTGTGTGGTTGCAGCTCGGTTCTCTATGCATCATTTCTTTAGATGTGTTCAGCAGATAATCTGCGTACCTGAAGGAGTTAGTTGCAAGTAGTGGTCCCATATGGATGCGGTATGCATGGTTTGATATCAGTGTGTACTCTATCACCATATTAACTCTGTGCTAACCTCCTCTTCCTGCTCAGGGCACTAACATTGCTGCGGGGCGAGCCATCGGCATTGTGGTCTCCACCGGCGTGTCCACGGAGATCGGTAAAATCCGGAACCAGATGGCTGCCACAGAGCAGGAGAAGACTCCTCTGCAGCAGAAACTGGATGAGTTCGGAGAGCAGCTCTCCAAGGTGGGTTTTACTATGATTGTTGTATTAGTTTATTGCGCTATCATATCTATACGTTTTCTGTCTGTGTTTGCTGTGATGTGTATGAGCCATGTGACTTGAAGTCCGAAGACAAATGTCAATTTTCACCAAAAAACAGACAATATTTTGAACTTGAAGGTCATCTCCCTGATCTGCGTGGCCGTCTGGGTCATTAACATCGGGCATTTTGGGGACCCGGTTCATGGGGGTTCCTGGATGCGGGGGGCCATCTACTACTTTAAGATCGCTGTGGCCCTGGCTGTGGCCGCCATCCCTGAGGGTATGTGAGAACAGCTTATTTCCTTCCCTCTGCCTCTCTCTCGACCCCCCCCCCCCCCCTTCTCTTTTTTTTTCTCTCACTTTCTAAATTCCATGTTAAAAATGAATTATCATATGCTTTCCATTAGTGATGCGTGAGTTGAATAAAGAGAACGATACATGCAAAAAATATATAAATGTATAATTCTTGTACAATTTATATTTATAGGCTACATTAAGATTATTCATTATTTTTAGGTTATGTCATTAGTGCGTAAGCCTAAGCTTTAGGGCCCAACTTTACATGCTCCAAATTGCCTACACACCAATCACCAAACGCTTTTTGGTAACGGGCAGAAAAAGTTGCGCTATCAAAGTTTTCAAACCCCTTTTTCCACATTTTGTTACATTACAGCCTTATTCGAAAATGGATTAAATAAAAACAATTCCTCAGCAATCTACACACAATACCCCATAATAACATTTTTATTWWWATTTTTTACTCGGCCTTACTGAAGAGCTCAGCTCAAATGAGCAAAGAGAAACGACAGTCCATCATTACTTTAAGACATGAAGGTCAGTCAATGTGGAAAATTTCAAGAACTTTGATAGTTTCTTCAAGTGCAGTCGCAAAAACCATGAAGTGCTATGATGAAACTGGCTCTCATGAGGACCGCCACAGGAAAGGAAGACCCAGAGTTACCTCTGCTGCAGAGGATAAGTTCATTAGTTACCAGGCTCAGAAATTGCAGCCCAAGTAACAGACACATCTCAACATCAACTGTTCAGAGGAGACTGCGTGATTCAGGCCTTCGATTGAATTGCTGGAAAGAAACCACTACTAAAGGACACCAATAAGAAGAGACTTGCTTGGGCCAAGAAACACGAGCAATGGACATTAGACCGGTGGAAGTCTGAGTCCAAATGTGAGATTTTTGGTTTCAACCGGCGTGTCTTTGAGACGCAGAGTAGGTCAACGGATGATCTCCGCATGTGTGGTTTCCACCGTGAAGCATGGCAGAGGTGTGGGGGTGCTTTGCTGGTGACACAGTGATTTAGAATTCAAGGCACACTTAACCAGCATGGCTACCACAGCATTCTGCAGCGATACGCCATCCCATCTGGTTTGGACTTAGTGGGACTATCTATAATTTAAATGTTCAACAGGACAATGACCCAACACAACTCCAGGCTGTGTAAGGACTATTTGTCAAAGGAAAGTGGTGGAGTGCTGCATCAGATGACCTCAACCCAATTGAGATGGTTTGGGATGAGTTGGACTGCAGAGTGAAGGAAAAGCAGGCAACAAGTGCTCAGCATATGTGGGAACTCCTTCAAGACTGTTGGAAAATAATTCCAGGTGAAGCTGGTTGAGAGAATGCCAAGAGTGTGCAAAGATGTCAAGTCAAGGGGTGGCTACTTTGAAGCATCTCAAATAAGTGTCAACTTTTGACTGGTACTGTAAGACCCTTTGCTATGAGACTCAAAATTGAGCTCCGATGCATCCCGTTTCCATTGATCATCCTTGATGTTTCCACAACTTTATTGAAGTCCACATGTGGTACATTCAATTGATTGGACATGATTTGGAAAGGCACACCTGATTCATGGGGGGGTCCTGTCTATATAAGGTCCCACCATTGACTGTGCATGTCAGAGCAAAAACCAAGCCATGAGGTCGAACGAGTTGTCCGTAGAGCTCAGAGACAGGATTGTGTCGAGGCACAGATGTTTTGGTACCTTTCCCCAGATATCTGCAGCATTGAAGGTCCCCAAGAACACAGTGACCTCCATTCTTAAATGTAAGAAGTTTGGAAACACCAAGACTCTTTCTAGATCTGGCCACCCGGCCAATCGGTGGAGAAGGGCCTTGGTCAGGGAGGTGACCAAGAACCCAATGGTCATTCTGACAGAGCTCGAGAGTTCCTATGGACAACCACCTCTGCAGCACTCCACCAATCAGGCCTTTATGGTAGAGTGGCCAGATGGAAGCCACTCCTCAGTAAAAGGCACATGACAGCCCGCTTGGAGTTTGCCAAAAGGCACCAAAAGACTCTGACCATGAGAAGAAGAAAAAATTCTGGTCTGAGCAAAGAAAAATTTGGCCTGAATGCCAAGCGTCACGTCTGGAGGAAACCTGGCACCATCCCTACGGTGAAGCATGCTGGTGGCAGCATCATGCTGTGGGGATGTTTGTCAGCTGCAGGGACTGGGAGACTAGTCGGGATCGAGGCAAAGATGACCGGCGCAAAGCACAGAGATCCTTGATGAAAACTTGCTCAGGACCTTGGACTGGGGCGAGGGATCACCTTCCAATAGGACAACGACCCTAAGCACACAGCCAAGACAACGCATGAGTGGCTTTGGGACAAGTCACTGAATGTCCTTGAGTGTCCCAGCCAGAGCCTGGACTTGAACCCACTCGAACATCTCTGGAGAGACCTGAAAATAGCTGTGCTGCAACTCTCCACATCCAACCTGACAGAGCTTGATAGGATCTGCAGACAAGAATGGGAGGAACTCCCCAAATACCCAAGAAGTCCGGAGGCTGTAATCGCTGCCAAAGGTGCTTCAACAAAGTTCTGAGTAAAGGGTCTGAATACCTATGTAAATGTATTACATTTTTTTAATACATATTCAACAATGTCAAATCAGTTTTTTCTTTGTCATTATGGGGTATTGTGTGTGTGTGTGTGTGTGTGTGTAGATTGATGAGGGGGGAAAAAACGAATCAATTTTAGAATAATGCTGTAACCTAACAATGTGGAAAAAGTAAAGGCCTGAATACTTTCCAAAAGCACTGTATATGCAAAAGTTTGTGGACACCCCTTCAAATGAGTGGATTTCGGCTACCCCCGTTGCCGACAGGTGTATTAAATTGAGAGCACAACCATGCAATCTCCAGAGAGACACATTGTCTGTAGAATAGCCTTACTGAAGAGCTCAGTGACTTTCAATGTGACAGTCATAGGATGCCACCTTTCCAACAAGACAGTTTGTCAAATGTCTGCCATGCTAGAGCTGCCCCGGTCAACTGTAAATGCTTTTATTGTGAAGTGGAAACGTCTAGGAGCAACTGCGGCTCAGCCGCAAAGTGGTAGGCCACACCAGCACTCAGCGGTCCCATTCTGTGAGCTTAAGTGTGTGAAAATAATCTGTCCTCGGGTTGGAAAACTCACTACCAAGTTCCAAACTCCCTCTGGAAGCAATGTCAGCACAATAACTGTTCATTGGGAGCTTCACGAAATGGGTTACCATTGCCGAGCAGCTGCACACAATCCTAAAATCAATAGTGGTCTGGGACTGTTTTCATGGTCCGGGCTAGGCCCCTTAGTTCCAGTGAAGGGAAATGTTAACGCTACAGCGAAAAATGACATTCTAGATGATTCTGTGCTTCCAACTTTGTGGCAACAGTTTGGGGAAAGCCCTTCAAGGTCCATACAGAAATGGCTTGTCAAGATCGGTGTGAAAGAACTYKACTGGCCTGCACAGAGCCCTGACCTCAACCTCATCGAACACCTTTAGGTTGAATTGGAACGCCGACTGCGAGCCAGGCTTCACTAATGCTCTTGTGGCTGAATGGAACAAGTCCCCGCAGCAATGTTTCCACATCTAGTGGACCGCCTTCCCAGTAGAGTGGAGGCTATTATATCAGCAAAGGGGGGGACCAACTCCATATTTTTGCCCATGATTTTGGAATAAGATGTTCGAGCGAATGTCCCCATACATTTGGTAATGTAGTTTCGATCGACTGAGGCAAAAAGGACAATGTTGAAGTTTAATTCAGTAAAAGAAAAACTGCGAAATGGATAGTTGGGGGGGGGGGGGGGAAAGAGAAGGGAGGGCCAAAAGTCATGTTTGGGAAAGATTTGAAGTGCTCAAAGAGGATGATTGCAGTGTGTCTATGTTGTGGGATTGTGAGGCTCATTACAAATTTGACAGTCACAAGACGGGGACTTCAAATAGGCCTATGGAATGTCAAGGGAACTGTCGCCCGGTGTTCAGATGGGTTAAATGGAAACTGAAATCTGGACACTGGTCTATAACCTCTCACATAGTCTTAATAATAACGCCTTCAGTATTAAGCATTTCTTGCAGTAAAATGATACGCCAAATGTACATTTTGATTCAGGAACAGTCTGTAGAGGTCCTATCTTTTCAACCACATAAAATATGCATCCAGGCTGAACTGAAATATTATCAGAAACACGTTGGGTCGTTTTCACAGCTTTCTATGTCCTTACTACCGGTCAAATTGATGTAATTTTGGACATTTTGCATTATAGAATTTTCTCCCAGGTCCCTAAACAGAAGCAGAGATGATGTCAACTAGATTGAAGCATTCAATCGATCATTTATGATATTATTCGGGTGAGCAGGGGTTTATTTAGTCTTCTAGGGCAACATATAATGACAGAAGAGAAGCTTCCCGTATCTAATTATTAAGTTGAATAACTAATAGCCTACCAAAATGTCAGAAATTATAAGCAGAAACATATCTAAATTAGGCACCAAAAAACCCCGAACCTCCTGTCAAGAAATCGTTACGCCATCTCTGACTAGCCTACAGTGCATTTTCTATATTTGCAGGTTAGAGTCGGGTACGGGTCTCAGATTTTCACTATGTCACATAGTTGGGCGGTTGTGGATGGGTAATTAGCAATTGCGGGCGACTGCTGGTGAACAAACAGCTGACCCGTGCACCACTACTGTCCATGTTACTGTACTGTATCGGTCCATTCCACTCTATTCAATCCTGCCTCTCTTACCCCCGCAGGTCTACCCGCTGTTATCACCACCTGCCTGGCGCTGGGGACCCGGCGCATGGCCAAAAAGAACGCCATCGTCCGCAGCCTGCCCTCTGTGGAGACCCTGGGCTGCACCTCTGTCATCTGCTCTGACAAGACTGGCACCCTCACCACTAACCAGATGTCTGTCTGCAGGGTGAGTCTGGGAAAACTTTCGAGTGATATTAGAGTGAATGGTTAGAGTGAATATTAGAGTGAATGATATTAGAGTGAACGTGCGACTGTAATATTAGTGCGATTGACAGCTGTTCATATGCGCTGTGATAACGCTTTGACGTAAAGAAAAACAAGTTTTTAAAGTGTTAAGTGCTTTTCTTAAGGACACAAAGGCAGGAGATGACACATRGGATACCCACACTTTTTCCCCCATTGGTCTTGGTATACTACCCGACAACCTTTTGATTGCAGGCCCACTTATCTAACCACTAGGCTACCTGCAGTTGTAGAGGATGTTTTGTCGTTGTACCGACCCAGTATATTTAGTTTCATCGAGTTCAGAGAAAAACCAAAGCATTGTAATCTACCTCTATCTTTATAAATGATTGAAACTTCCTTCATACTGAGAAGCCTTCAGTCAGTCAGATTATATTCTGTGTTAAGATTAGCCAAACTCATAAACAACCTAATCTCAAAAGCACATCTGTGTTCTTTCCAGTGAAATACTGTTTGTGTTGGGTTTGGACACGTAGGCGCGCGTGTGTGCACACACACACGCATGCACACACACACATGCAGGTTTTGGATGGGGGACAAGTGTGGTTAGTAGTGATGGAAAATCCCTACGATGGTGTAATGTTTACCATCAGCCAGCCATTTGAGAGCTGGTGTAGCTAGCCTAGACAGGGCAGGTATGCAGGCTGGCAGGACCAAACGGCACACTGTACTGTAGGCCACAGTACTACATGGCCCTCTCACTGACCCTGAGAGAGGCTGGCACAGACAGCCAGCAGGCAGGAAGCTCAGAGCACAGATATGTTTTCAAATGTCAAACCTGCAGCTGTTAAATAACCATTAGAGACCTTCATGTACAGAAAAATAGGCTACATACACGGCGCAAGCACAGGAGTCAGAGACACACACCCATATTGTCACTCTTGTGGAATCCCACAGCCCAACCCGTTCATCTCCACACCTTGATCGGGTGGGTGGGTGTGTGTCTGCTCTGCTCTACCACAGAGGAAATGCCAGGTCCACTGTTTGTCTTGGCTTCCATTTAGCCTCTGGAGCAGGATCTGGCTCACACCCCACCCAGCACACACACACCGCCTAACCACAGTTAACTCCTCTTACCCTCACACCTGACCTCTCACMTATGAGAAAGATCAAACTGCATTTCAAATTTGTTGTACCTCTAAATTGTACATGCTGGCCACTGGTCATATATTATTTGCCAATTGGAATATGAAAGTTGCCTTTAAGTCAATATTTTAATCAAATTTGATGACTGAGCCTGTTCCCTTTTAAGGTAGCCTAGGCAGCTGCTAGTGGGTGCTAGAGCTCCACGATCTTCTAGGCTTAATATGCTCAGCTGGTAATACTCGTGTCCCCCAGTGATTGGTTCATACATAAAACATGATTAACGGGGGCTGAGCTAGAGCGGTGTTTGTGAGACAAGGGCGGGATCCCGAATGTTTTGAACTACAAACAATGTAAAAGCTATCCGTGAAAAACTGAGACTAACGAACATGCACATGTTTTGCTCTACGACGCTCACAAGCTACAAGAGTCGTTAGAAGATCATAGGATATCCCAGGACATAGTGTCTAATACTGTAATAAGCTCACACAGTTGCTGACACACACTCCACACAGTTGTCACTGACTAGTTGTTTGCTCAGTGGGAAATGAATATCCAACTTATATCATTTTTATCAGGTTTTTGTTTTTATTCATCTAAAAAAAAAATATTGCCATTTGTCAATAATTCACGAATGCAACTTTATCTAATTGTTTTGTGTTCTACTTGTAGCCCTGGTTGTCCTGAAAAGGAAATGGTCAAATACTTAATTGTGAGGCTAAATATAAGGGCTGGACATGCAGATAAAGGAAAGTCAGATACATGGAAAGCTGATTTTTGCTAGGGTCTTGGGACTGATAGGGTTAACTAGCCGCTGCAGAAAACACAGGATGCAAGATGCATACTGTCATAATAAAACACAATTTCCCACCACCATGCTAGATCCTACTCCCTGATGTTGTGCCCCGCGTTCAGGCCAGGGGTAAACAACACTGTTGCACACTGCATTTAGCCAATCAGGTTGCAACATCCGGAAGTTGTCATAAAATTCCAAAATGGTGGTATTTTAAGACTGTATGCATAGCATATATTACGTTTGTTTTTTTGGAGGCACGCCATTAAACCTAGTTAAAAAGGAACCAATGCCTTTTGCAGCCTGAATGGATGATGATTTATGTTGGAAGAGGTCACCGGAGGACACAAGTGTATTACCAGCTGAGCTCATTAAGACTAAACGATAGTGGAGATCTAGCATCCACTAGCGSCTGCCTAGGCTACCTTAAAGGGTGTTTGCCAAACTGTTTGTTCAGTTACAGTACTGTACAGCCAGTGTGCCAGGCAGTGCTTTTACATACAGGCCATCCAGAACATGGTCTATTAAAAAAAAGTCTGGTATTTGTTTTAACTGCAGTCTAGTTGTATCTGGACTTGACGTGTTGCTTCCTGTGCTCTCTCGTTCGCTCTACCCTCGCTCTCTCTGTGTGTGTTGTCTGTCTGTCATGGAGTCCATGTATTTGTATTCGCTTATTGATGTGAAAACTAAGAGCTCAACCCAGGTCACCAGTGGGCGTTGGTGTTTTATGTGTAGACCTGAGGGTGCAAAGGGCATTGTGTGTGTGTGTGTGTGTGTGTGTGTGTTTGTGTATGTATATATATATATATGTATGTATGTATGTGTATATCAAATTTGATGACTGAGATGTGTGTGTGAAGGGAACAGGATACACTACCATTCAAAGGTTTGGGGTCACATAGAAAGCAAATKTTTTGTCMATTTTTTAAATAACATCAAATTGATCAGAAATACAGTGTAGACATTGTTAATGTTATAAATGACTATTGTAGCTGGAAACGGCAGATTTTTATGRGATACCTACATAGGTGCACAGAGGCCCATTATCAGCAACCATCACTTCTGTGTTCCCATGGCACRTTGTGTTAGCTTAATCCAAGTTTAGCATTTTAAAAGGCTAATTGATCATTGGAAAACACTTTTGCAATTATGTTAGCACAGCTGAAAACTCTTCTGATTAAAGAAGCAATAAAACTGGCCTTCTTTAGACTAGTTGAGTATCTGGAGCATCAGCATTTGTGTGTTCGATTATAGGCTCAAAATGGCWGTTTCAAGCTACAATAGTCATTAACAACATTAACAATGTCTACACTGTATTTCTGATCATTTTTATGTTATTTTAAAATGGAACAAAATGTGCTTTTCTTTCAAAAACAAGGACATTTCTAAGTGACCCCAAACTTTTCTGTGTGTGTGATTGCATTTATATTTGTTTGTCCCTGATGTTTTACTGTATTTGTATGATATTCTCAGGTTTGAGCTATCTCTTCCGTGCTGCTCTGCTGCCTTTCCTGTGTGTTTGTGTTTCTGCATGCAGTGCATCTGCGTGTATAAGARGCTCTAGAGGGTTGCACAACTGGTGTGTTTCCTGCTGAGAGGATGCTGCTCTCTCCCCTCTTTCGCTCTTTCTCTCTGTATCTCTTGCTCTCTCTCCCTCCTCCCTTACCCTCTCTGTGATGACGTGGCTAGTAGAAACTGACCGCTTGCCCCAGTCAGTGATGTGTATACATTGTTCCAACCATCAGCAGCATCAGAGAGAGAGAAAGAGCGGGAGTTCCCTACTGTCCTGTGGAAGTATAACAGAACTGGGTAATCTCCCTGAGCTGAGCTAACAGCTATCCCTGGTCACTCCTTGCCTACCTAGGAACCTGGCTGCTGGAAAGAGACCTGGGTCGACTCCCAAACCTATGATCTCTGGTCAAAAGTAGTGCTCTAAAGGGAAAAGGGTGCCATTTGTGACTCAACTGCTCTGCTCTCTCTGGTAAATATTTACCCTCAGGGCCCAGGGTATATTAGCTTAATGCAGCGGAAAGATTAAGGGAAACACAGACCTGCTCTCCCTCCTCAGTCTTCACCGTGGTGCAGTTTTGTTGCCTGGCCTGTTTGTGGTGTCTGCCTGTGTCTGTCTGTGTGTGTGTGTGTGTGTGTGTGTGGCCTGCCTGCCTGAGTGAGTGTGGCTGCCTGCCTGAGTGAGTGTGTGTGCCTGCCTGCCTGATGTGTGTGGCCTGCCTGCCTGAGTTTGTGCTGCTGCGAGTGTGTGTGCCTGCCTGCGGAAGTGTGTGTGCTGCCCTGCCCTGAGTGTGTGCCTGCCTGGCCTCTGAGTGTGTGCCTGCCTGCCTGCCTGAGTGTGGGTGTGTTGCTGCTGCCTGCCTGCCTGTTGTGCCTGCCTGCCTGTGTGTGCCTGCCTGCCGTGCCTGCCTGTGTGGGCCTGCTGCCTGTGTGTGCCTGCCTGCCTGCCTGAGTGTGTGTGCCTGCCTGCCTGCCTGCCTGCCTGAGTGTGGTGTGCGCCTGCCTGCCTGCCTGCCTGAGTGTGTGTGTGTGTGCCTGCCTGAGTGTGTGTGCTGCCTGCCTGCCTGCCTGCTAAGTGAGTGTGTACCTGCCTGCCGCCTGAGTGAGTGGTGTGCCTCTGCCTGCTGCCTGGAGTGAGTGTGTGCCTGCCTGCCTGCCTGAGTGAGAGTGTGCCTGCCTGCCTGAGTGAGAGTGGTGCCTGCCTGAGTGAGAGTGTGCCTGCCGCCTGTGTCCGCCTGAAGAGTGTGCCTGCCTCCTGAGTGAGAGTGTGCCTGCCTGCCTTGAGTGAGAGTGTGCCCTGCTGCCCTGAGTGAGAGTGTGCTCCTGCCTGAGTGAGAGTGTTCTGCCTGCCTGCCTGAGTGAGAGTGTGTCTGCCTGCCTGCCTGAAGTGAGAGTGTGTCTGCCTGGCCTGCCTGATGAGAGTGTGTCTGCCTGCCTGCCTGAGTGAGAGTGTGTCTGCCTGCCTGCCTGAGTGAGAGTGGTCTGCCTGCCTGCCTGAGTGAGAGTGGTGTCTGCCTGCCTGCCTGAGGTAGAGTGTGCCTGCCTGCTGAGTGAGAGTGTGCCTGCCGCCTGAGTGAGAGTGTCCTGCCTGCCTGAGTGAGAGTGGTGTCTGCTGCCTGCCTGAGTGAGAGTGTGCCTGCTTGGAGTGAGTGTGCCTGCCTTGTGATGAGGTGGCCTGCCTGCCTGAGTGAGAGTGTGCCTGCCTGCCTGTGAGTGAGAGTGTGCCTGCCTGCCTGAGTGAGGTGCTGCCATGCTGCCTGAGTGAGAGTGTGTCTGCCTGCCTGCCTGAGTGAGAGTGTGCCTGCTGCCTGAGTGAGTGTGCCTGCCTGCCTGTGAGTGTGTGTTGTGCTGAGTGTGTGCCTGCCTGCGTGAGTGGTGCCTGCTGCCTGCGTGAGTGGTGTGCCTGCCTGCTGCCTGAGTGAGTGTGTGCCTGCCTGCCTGCCTGAGTGAGTGTGTGCCTGCCTGCCTGCCTGAGTGAGTGTGTGCCTCCTGCCTGCCTGATGAGTGTGTGCCTGCCTGCCTGCCTGAGTGAGTGTGTGCCTGCCTGCCTGCCTGAGTGAGTGTGTGCCTGCCTGCCTGAGTGAGTGAGTGAGTGTGTGCTGCCTGCCTGCCTGAGTGAGTGTGTGCCTGCGCTGCTTGAGTGAGTGTGTGTCCTCCTGCCTGCCTGAGTGAGTGTGTGCCTGCCTGCCTGCCTGAGTGAGTGTGTGCTGCCTGCCTGCCTGAGTGAGTGTGTGCCTGCCTGCCTGCCTGAGTGAGTGTGTGCCTGCCTGCCGGCCTGAGTGAGTGTGTGCCTGCCTGCTGCCTGAGTGAGTGTGTGGCTGCTGCTGCCTGAGTGAGTGTGTGCCTGCCTGCTGCGCCTGAGTGAGTGTGTGCCTGCCTGCCTGCTGCCTGAGTGAGTGTGTGCTGCCTGCCTGCCTGCCTGAGTGAGTGTGTGCCTGCCTGCCTGCTGCCTGAGTGAGTGTGTGCCTGCCTGCTCTGCCTGCCTGAGTGAGTGTGTGCCTGCCTGCCTGCTTGCCTGAGTGAGTGTGGTGCCTGCCTGCCTGCCTGGCCTGAGTGAGTGTGTGCCTGCCTGCCTGCCTGCCTGAGTGAGTGTGTGCCTCTGCCTGAGTGGTGTGTGCCTGCCTGCCTGCCTGCCTGAGTGAGTGTGTGCCTGCCTGCCTGCCTGCCTGAGTGAGTGTGTGCCTGCCTGCGGCGCTGAGAGTGTGTGCCTGCCTGCCTGCCTGAGTGAGAGTGTGCTGCCTGCCTGCCTGAGTGAGAGTGTGCCTGCCTGCCTGCCTGAGTGAGAGTGTGGCCTGCCTGCCTGCCTGAGTGAGAGTGTGCGCTGCCTCCTGCCTGAGTGGAGAGTGTGCCTGCCTGCCTGCCTGAGTGAGAGTGTGCCTGCCTGCCTGCCCTGAGGTGAGAGTGTGCCTGCCTGCCTGAGTGAGAGTGTGCCTGCCTGCCTGAGTGAGAGTGTGCCTTCCTGCCTGAGTGAGAGTGTGCCTGCCGCCTGAGTGAGAGTGTGCCTGCCTGCCTGAGTGAGAGTGTGCCTGCCTGCTGAGTGAGAGTGTGCTGCCCTGCCTGAGTGAGAGTGTGCCTGCCTGCTGAGAGAGTGTCCTGCTGTGAGTGAGAGTGTGCCTGCCTGCCTGAGTGAGAGTGTGCCTGCTGCCTGAGTGAGAGTGTGCCTGCCTGCCTGAGTGAGAGTGTGCCTGCTGCCTGAGTGAGAGTGTGCTGCCTGCTGCGCCTGAGTGGAGTGTGCTGCCTGCCTGAGTGAGAGTGTGCCTGCCTGCTGAGTGAGAGTGTGCCTGCCTGCCTGAGGTGAGAGTGTGCCTGCGTGCTGAGTAGTGAGAGTGTGCCTGCCTGCTGAGTGAGTGAGAGTGTGCCTGCCTGCCTGAGTGAGTGAGAGTGTGCCTGCCTGCCTGAGTGAGTGAGAGTGGTGCCTGCCGGCCTGAGTGAGTGAGAGTGTGCCTGCCTGCCTGAGTGAGTGAGAGTGTGCCTGCCTGCCTGAGTGAGTGAGAGTGTGCCTGCTGCCTGAGTGAGGAGAGTGTGCCTGCCTGCCTGAGTGAGTGAGAGTGTGCCTGCCTGCCTGAGTGAGTGAGAGTGTGCCTGCCTGCCTGATGAGTGAGAGTGTGCCTGCTGCCTGAGTGAGAGAGAGTGTGCCTGCCTGCCTGAGTGAGAGAGAGTGTGCCTGCCTGCCTGAGTGAGAGGAGTGTGCCTGCCTGCCTGAGTGAGAGTGCTGCTGCCTGAGTGAGAGTGTGCTGCCTGCCTGAGTGAGAGTTGTGCCTGCCTGCCTGAGTGAGAGTGTCCTGCCTGCCTGAGTGAGAGTGTGCCTGCCTGCCTGCCTGAGTGAGAGTGTGCTGCTGCCTGCTGAGTGAGAGCGGCCTGCTGCCTGAGTGAGAGCGTGCCTGCCGCCTGAGTGAGTGAGCGTGCTGCCTGCTGAGTGAGTGAGCGTGCCTGCCTGCCTGCGTGAGTGAGCGTGCCTGCCTCTGCGTGAGTGAGCGTGCCTGCCTGCCTGAGTGAGTGAGCGTGCCTCCTGCCTGAGTGAGTGGCGTGCCTCCTGAGTGAGTGAGTGCCTGCCTGCCTGAGTGAGTGAGTGTGCCTGCCTGCCTGCCTGCCTGAGGTGGTGTGCCTGCCTGCCTGCCTGAGTGAGTGAGTGTGCCTGCCTGCCTGCCTGAGTGAGTGAGTGAGTGAGTGTGCTGCCTGCCGTGAGTGAGGGCTGCCTGCCTGAGTGAGTGAGTGTGCTGCCTGCCTGAGTGAGTGAGTGTGCCTGCCTGCCTGAGTGAGTGAGTGTGCCTGCCTGCCTGAGTGAGTGTGCCTGCTGCCTGCCGAGTGAGTGAGCGTGCTGCCTGCTGCTGCCTGAGTGAGCGTGCCTGCCTGCCTGAGTGAGCGTGCCTGCCTGCCTGCCTGAGTGAGCGTGCCTGCCTGCTGCGTGAGTGAGCGGCCTGCCTGCCTGAGTGAGTGAGGTGCCTGCCTGCCTGAGTGAGTGAGTGTGCTGCCTGCCTGAGTGAGTGAGTGTGCCTGCCTGCCCTGAGTGAGTGAGTGTGCCTGCCTGCTGCCTGCCTGAGTGAGTGAGTGCCTGCTGCCTGCCTGAGTGAGTGAGTGTGCCTGCCTGCCTGCCTGAGTGTGAGTGAGTGTGCCTGCCTGCTGCCTGAGTGAGTGAGTGTGCCTGCCTGATGTGAGTGAGTGTGCCTGCCTGAGTGAGTGTGCCTGCCTGCCTGAGTGAGGGTGAGTGTGCCTGCCTGCTGAGTGTGTGCCTGCCTGCCTGAGTGAGTGAGTGTGCCTGCCTGCCTGAGTGATGAGTGCCTGCTGAGTGAGTGAGTGTGCCTGCCTGCCTGAGTGAGTGAGTGTGCCTGCCTGAGTGAGTGAGTGTGCCTGCTGCCTGATGATGTGAGTGAGTGTGCCTGCCTGCCTGAGTGAGTGAGTGAGTGAGGTGTGCCTGCCTGCCTGAGTGAGTGAGGTGCCTGCCTGCCTGAGTGAGTGTGCTGCCTGCCTGAGTGAGTGAGTGAGTGTGCCTGCTGCCTGCCTGAGTGAGTGAGTGAGTGTGCCTGCCTGCCTGAGTGAGTGAGTGAGTGTGCCTGCTGCCTGCTGAGTGAGTGTGCCTGCCTGCCTGCCTGCCTGAGTGAGTGAGTGTGCCTGCTGAGTGAGTGAGTGTGCGTCTGCTGCCTGCGTGCGCGTGCGTCTGCTGCCTGCGTGCGCGTGCGTCTGCTGCGTGTGTGTCTCTGCCTGCGTGCCTGCCTGCCTGTGTGCATGCGTGTGCCTGCCTGCTTGCCTGCCTGCCTGCGTGCCTGCCTGCCTGCGTCAGTGCATGTCTCCGTGTGTGCGTGCAGCTGTAGGCCCGCGTGTTCCAACGTGACCTCTATAGCCTTGAGGTGGGCACTAGCGTGCTGCCCTACTAGGGTATGGTGGGTTGCGGCAGTAGACTACAAAACAAAAAGGGAGAGCGGTCTGTGTGCCCGTACGCCGGCTCTTCATGGTCATAGTTCGTCTGACTTTCTCCATGAACTACCAGCCAAGCTGGGAGGTAGATACACCTAGGGCAATGACGAGTGTCACACGCGCGATCCACAGATAGAGGGCGTAGTTGAAATGACGCTCTCATAATGCACATCATTTCTGCATTTTCATGTCTGCGAGTTAGACAGAGCAGGAACTCTCGGCCTTTGGCCGTCTAGGGTATTATGCCTCGCACTACAGCACAATACAGCACAGAGGTACACGGCGAAAAGGATCCAAGATTGCTATTGAGGACGAAGTTAACTTCATCTACAGAACAGGTCACCATTACAGGGGTGCATTGACATAGATCGGTGGTAGAGCTGCCTTGTTCTACATGGAAAGAACACATGGCTGAAAAGTGAGACGATAATATGTTATTGGCAGTGGACCGAAACAACTGAGATGAACAAGCGAAATAGCATTCGATTACAAGATAAACTAATAGGCAGTCACTGATTAGGCTATGGTGTGTACAAACAAGTCTACTCATCACCGGCTAAACGCCTGTAATCTCCAGCACATATGTTCGACTTTATCAACTTAGAACTCTCTCAATGAAAATCGGCGACTTACTCTGGCTACTGGGTTGACAAAGGGCGTTGTCGGTAAGGCCATTGTTCCATGAGTACAGAACGGCAATCTGACACATCGGTTGTTTGGTATCATGGCCGGCGCAGTGTGCGACAGAGCTGAGGCACCAACGAAGTCGTATGTTGATGTTGACTGTATTGAGTTACAGCTTGCGTGTCGGGGACGCTAGGATGCACACATAAACGTGGGCAGCCAGATGTAGCAGCGGTTAAGAGCGTTGGGCCGAGCTAAACCAGAAAAGTTTGCTGGAGATCGGACTGAGCAAGGCAGTTACGAGCCCAAACAACAACTGCTCCTGGCACCAATCAGGCGCGGAGTGCGCGCATCTGACATAAGGATGCTAAAAGGACACACCGCACCGCTGCAGGCCTTACTGCTAAAGCGCAATGACTTCAAGGCAGGGTTGGTCAAGGTACAGAATCGGTGGCGCACCGACACCATTGCTTAGCGGTGCGGTGAATCTGCACTTAAGGTTAAGTGGCAACTCGGCTCGGTATATCCCCGTCTCAACATCACGGAGTCAGTCGGAAAAAAACTACATAACACGCATTTTAAGGTTCCCAGAATCGCCAAGGCTTCTATGTCATTCTCCTAACAGAAACATAGAGCTACAGATCTAGGGCCAAACGCATTCACAGGGGCAGCAGATCACAAGAGGTGCGATTGTGATCTAAATGATCAGGCCACGATACTGATCAACTCAAGACTCATCTAGCTATAGGTCTAGCGGTCACAACTTCTCACACTCACTTCACTCAAGGTGTTTGCTGACTGATGTTGTCTAACGAAGATCAGGGACGTCATGAGGAACGCGCCACAATGTAAGGGCTGAGATTGGAGTGCAAGGGCCTACAGACAAGAAGTCCGACTCCATGTTACGGTCAAGGATCAGGAGATTGCTTCTGTTCTAAGGAAGCTAGCTCGAGCGAGGCACATTCCTAAAATCTCACTGCAGAGAGAGAACTGAGTATCAGTCACTTGAGCATCCAGCACCGCATAAGACCTACAGCCATGCATATACGTCAGAGCGTTTCACTTTATTATCAAGACCCTAGACGTGACCTCAGCAATAGGGGCATAACAGTACCTGTCACTTGTCAGTAATTTCTGTATGAATGGAGTAGATAACCAGGTGATTAGCTCAGGTCAAATGTTAATTTGAAATGGTCTGAGTACCGACTTAACCCATTGTCTCACACACGAGAGGCAAGGTGCCAGGCGAAGACAACTGATCTCTGGCATTCCGACTGATATAGTTACAATAACCAGAGCAGCTTGCCATCAGCTGGGCAAGTAAGCATTTTCACACACGGTTTTCCAGTAAACTACTTCGCTATAACCGGGCAGGTCACCAGCTCACAAACACGCAAACACACACAAACCTGCTAAGGGAAGCCAATAGGCAGCCAGCTCGTATCTAGAAGCGAAATACTGCTCTACCTTTTCGTTTTTGTCGGAGGGACAACTCGACTTCATTAATTTTTAATCCGCACAGATTCTAATTCGATCTTTCACAACAGAGGTCAATAAGTAGCCGAACAGGAGGCGCGAGACTTTACCCTCTTCAAAGTTGAGCACGGCACAGGTGCAGAGCGCCCCTAAACAGCCATATCATTCCTCGTCTATCTCTCCATGTTCTATGGTGTCTGATTAGTCCAGATGGGAAGGTCCTGTGATTATCAGACGATAGAGGCATAGTATGTGGGAAAGTCAAAGGGCGGCGTGAACTGATCTCACTATGTTTGTCTACCTCCTCTCACAGTGCAGGGTCCCACCAGTGTGAAGCGAACACAGAGCGCATGTGACAAGCCAATTGCGAACTGCACACTCCACTAAAACTCTAGCTAACACGCAGATCCATCCACGTGATATCCTCAGGGACAGGCCACACTTCAGCTCACGCAGGCTGGCAGGAGACCAAGGACAGAGGAGGAGAGGGCCAGGATCGACATGCATTAAACAACACCACACACCACAACACAACAACAGTGAGAGCAAGGGACAGATTCCAAGGCTCAGTAGAACCCCACCCTCACCACTGGGGGCCTGCCAGACCTAAACAGAATCTCGCCAGCATAATCCAAACGCCCAAATGGGCGTTCATGGGCTGGGGCTCCACATCTAACATCAAAGAAAATCAATACATCTTAGAACACACAAAGAGAGTTACTCTGGGCAACACAGGTAGGTCGAAGATCACCAGGAAGGACAGACAGACTCGAAAGCAAAGGCAGGACCTGGAGCAAGCAGACTTGCCATTCACTGCTCTCACGCTTCCGCTGTTCCCCCGCACGGCCCCAGGAGCTCTTAGCATCTGGTCAACCGAGCTCAGCGGATGGGTTAGTGAGCGATCATGCCTATGTCAGTGCCAAGGAGTACTAGAACTGGTCGAGCTTAAGGGTATAGTTTGGTCCCACACGGTCAAACAGGGGGAAACCAACAGGAACCAATGCCGTGCTGGACAAAATAAGAGAAAGAAAGAAAGAGACGGGAAAAAAACGAAAACTGAGCGGTCACGATCCTCACAAATTATGGTTCGAGCGTGCCAGGGCAAGGGCAGCACCTCAACTTCACTCAAAGCAGGCGAGATAAGCAACCCTTACGTGTAGAGGTGCTCCACTGCACACACATGTGTGGAGCAGTGGCGTGGGAGGCACGGTGCTATTCACCTCTGCGTCAAGCCGCCCTGGTCGGCGAAGTACAGGTCACGGTTCAACTCAATCCCATCGCCTGTACACAACTCTGAAGAAGCACCCTGGCAGGGACACCAGGCGTTTCCGCTAAGATACTCCTCTATGTATCGACAGATATCGCCTAGAGCGTTACATAGTAGACACTTCTTTATCTATCCCAACTCTTCTGCTCACTGTCCCCCAGATGTTTGTGTGTAGGACAAGGTGGAGAGGCCAGCATGTGCTTGTCCAGGACGATCTTCGCTATATTTGACTGAAGCTTCAAAACCTATCCCCTGAAGCAGGCGACAGGGTGCAGTGTACGGACGCGTAACTTGTCTTCAGGTGATTCCAGTAGATAACAGATGTGACACTTACCGTATCAGTGTTGAACTTCCCGATTAACGACTCGTGGTGACTGTGGACGGGATCAAAGATGGGGAGGAACACACGCAAACGACGCACAACCACTCCATGGGCCATAGCAAGGCAACACGGACAACCAACAACACACACCAATCGAGGTAATGTCATCTCCTAACATAGCCGACAGGGAAATTGAATGGTGTTGAGCGACATCTGATGGTCCAAAGCGAAAACACTGATGCCCAGAGGAAAGTATGGTAACGTGCGGCAATGGTCTATAGCAGAAGCCACACGCCTCACCTCGCGCCCCACCAGGCAGGCAGTCGCGACACGTACACGACGAAAGCCACATAGGTGCGCACCTTTCAACGCTCAGGCGAAGCAGTTGGAAACATAGCACTTTCAGGGCATCCCCGCAGCACGGGCACAATTCTACTTCCACTCCTCGAGCGTCAGCCCGGTCCTGCTACTGTGTGCAAAAGCCCGCCTAGCCCAACGTCTTATTCACCATTTCGCAGTGGTAATAACGCATGTTTCTTGTTCGCAAGTCTCGTTTCCTTTTCCGCATACCCAACGAGCATATCGCCGACCCGCAAGGGCACCACCCAGTGATTAGGCTCAGGTGGTACGCGGCAGCGTTAGCGTCTAATTTTCGCTGCGTAGCATTGCATGGGTATCTAGACCCGGCAAAGGGACAAGGATGGCTTTAGGCGGACGAAATGCAAATGGAGCAGGTTTTCCTGAAAGCAGTGCTGACAACATTTATGTTCAACGTGCTAAAAAGGAAGGCAACGCACACGAACAGGAAATGCAGCAGACCTAGGACAAATGGCGCAAAAACTACTACAAGCAAATATGTCCGCTGCATCTAGTCGAGCAGAAATCCCCTAGCACGACATCATATCACAGGCACGGTGACAAGAATCAGCTCTCCATGATAGAGAGAGAAGAGTGGGAGAGGCAAGAAAAAACACTCCACTACGACGGCAGACGGACCCGAGAGGGCTGATAACATGGGCGCAAACACAGTTCCAACTCAGGGTGCAGTTTCCAAGAAGAACACTTCGACTTCAAGTCATGGCCCTCCCTGTATGAAACCTCCCAGGCAGGGCGTCAGCGTAGCATCAACCAATGTTATCGAGAACCTCGCAGGCCTCACGACTACTCTGGCAGTTGCGCACACAGGTCTGGCAGGTCCACATTCTCCACTCAGCCAGCCAAAGAGGAATCACAGCACAAACACGGCTCTCCTCAACACCATGACTCTTCTTCAGCTATTCATAGGCAAGTGCATCTGCGTTTTCACATCTCACTAACATGTTCAAATCAACCAGAAAGTGCAGAAGCATATAGTTTTAAGGCAAGAGTCACATCTCTCTTTTCATAAACGCACAATTGCAATGTCGCCCTCAGGTCATGGTCTTAGAGTAACGCCTCGAACTCGTACTTAGGCAGTAAGGTGGCACATCACACTCTACCACTTAGGACGCGACATCGACAGAACCCTCGCTTCTCCTCCAGTTGCACCGGGGTGGCAGGGACAACAACTGCAGCTCTATCCTAGTCATGTGACTAGAGCACCAGCTAACAATCTCGGAACGCAGACTTCGTTGCTCAACAGGGAAAAAGGGACCAGCTTCACATTCAAATCTGCACAGGAAGCCAGCGGTCACGCACTTGCTACAGCTCACCGAACGTCACCAAGCAGAGCTGACGGCAGGCACTACCCTCCAAATCATATCTCACTGGATTGTCCTATGTTGCAGTCAAGTTTGATTTGAAAGTACACTCAGCTGCAGGACATAAACACGCATAGGAATCGAGGGGAAAGGCAGACTCCAGACAGTTTGTGCATTCTGAAAGCTCGAGACGTGACTATGGCATAGCACTACAAATGCAGTCGTACTGATGTCATTACAGCAAAACCACATACCCGTAGTCCAAAAATGTGTACCTCACATTCCAATTTTGAAAACTTGTGTAGATTTACAGTATCAACGTTTATGGAATCGCCATTTTTGATCCAACAGTTTCCAAAATGATATGTTATATCCTGGTCGCCTGAAAGGAAGGGAGCTTATGTTAGTTGGATTTGTGAGGAATAGCTGGCGGAAGTAACGCACTTCGACTGCACACGTGAGGTTCCATCACAAAAATTCCAAGTTGTTGATTCTGAAGTGTCCTTTGAAAGCTAACATGGACGGAACGGGATTTTCTAACATAGTTAGCCGTTTTGGCAATAGGAATAAGCTTATAATGGACGTTTTTGGTTTGTGTAAACAACAACAGTAAATATGTGTGACGCTGGGGACTCAGGTTCTGTGTTCCAAACAAAAAAATCTAGTGTGCTTGCTTATTTCTCAATGGCAAGAAGCTAGGTAGAGCTTATAAGAGCACCGTTATAGTTGACGCGCTCTTTCTTGAGTTTCATGACAAGTGTATTGAAGCAGGACTTTGGAAACTGTGATAAGTTTGGAGAGGTGTGGGCCACTGGACACCCAGTTAGACCTCTCATCAAACCCTTGTAATAGCGTTTTCTTATTGGCCACCGTATCCATTTCAGTGAATAGTCTTATTATGTTAATGAATGGTACAGTATCCAGAAGTTTTCCGATTTCATTTTGACAAATGCTGTGAAATTACATAAATATAAAATCAACAGTTGTAATGTTTGGATTCAAGTCGTTGTTAGGGGAACTAGTTTCCTCACCTGTTGGTCTGATAATTTCCCGCATAATCGTTACCGAAGTTGCTCTTTCAATTGCTGCCATGGGTTATGCGTATGCTTTTATAGGTCGTTCCTGGTTCAACAGTTTCCAATTTGGCCTATCCATTATAGGCAATTCCCAGGTTAACGGGTTTAACTACTCTGCTCTATGATTTTAATTACCATGCAAATGATCCCCTCTCAGACATCATTTGTTCATTGTTTTTTTCGTTCACTTCGTTATAGATTTCTCCTGACCTAAGCTTGATTAAAACCTCATGATATATCAATATAATTCAAGATGACTTGGATACTGGTGTTTTAGAAATGTGTATGAGTCCTAATTCAACTGTTCTGGTTGGTTTGGTGGTGTGAAACTTGGTCTCTACTGGGATAGTAAATCTCAGGCTGGCATGCCACTGCGCGTGCAGAGTGCATGCAGTGTGGGTTGTTGTGTGGGGCGTTGCTCTTAACTAGTCAACTGGTTTGCTGCCTATACTGGGCTGTGTGGCCATGTGAGTCATGCACACCCAGCCGCTGCTGTCCACAACCGCACACTCAAACCACTCACATTCTACACATACACATCAATTGGTTCCCATGGGTCATTTCAGATGGAACTGAACATGGTAAGATTGGGCATTCCTGAAGAACATTATTTGTTGAATTTTGTTTATAGGATATATTAATAATATAGTACCATAACATCCCGAGTTTTGGACAAACTATCCTACAATGAGTAAAATCTGAAAATTTGTAAAACACCATGTACCTCCACACCCAATGCGCAATCCAGCCCGACCAACATGTATGAACAGGTATCAGTTTTCAATGTTTGACAAGTGTTGAAGCTGAGCTTGGAGTATTGGCTTCTCCATACTATGTAGTTGCAATGTATTCCTGTGAATCTGGAATATGTCCCCCCCACTAAGTTGCTAGAAATAATTTAGCCAATGAAAGGAAGTGTAAATGTGACTAGCGTTTTTACCCAGCCAGATGCATGTCTGGCTTAGCGCCACACTCTTATGCCATCTTTTCTGGTCTATTTTGTATAATAGAGTGCCACAGCCTTCCTTGAAACGTTGTGATAGTAAAAACCAATAGATTCTGGCTCATGAGGAAGATTAAGTGTGTTGATAAGTGATTTCGCCTATTTATTATGATTCGTCAATTAGGCCGGCGTGCAACTCTTCCTGGGGGTCCAAACAGGAAACAAAAATAAATGAGAATACACTAATATACAAACCATCAGTTGCTACATATGTTCTGCTTTCTGCCTCACTCTTCGATAAACAAGAGATAGCTCCTGTCCGTGTAAGGCCGACCGCACCTTGCGAAATGACAAGAAATTATACAGTGCAAATTAAAATACAAAATATATATGAAAATGTTCTCTTCACATCCCGTTGGTCGTAATGTGGTTTTAAAAAAACATTTCATCTTTGTTTGGTTTCTGGATTTATATTGCTAGCTTGAGTTACTGGGGTGGCAGAGTTTACATTGTAGTGCTGGCCGTCTAGTTAATACTGTGGTGCTTCCAGCCTCTGTTCTTCCCCCTGGACTGTGAAGAGACCTCTGGTTGCATGTCTTTATGCTGTGCCGATGAGTTCCGCATTGTGTACCAACCATGCTTGGAAACAGACAGTTTGTACCTGCAACACGTTTGCACACTTCGTCCATTGATAAAGCGTCATGCACCAGCCTATTGCCGAGTTACACAGTTCTAAAACGACATAGGAGCTCTATGTTACTGGGGTCAATTTATACTACTGTCGTTGGCCGACGTACACGAGTGTAACAAAACATTAAGAAACCTGCTTTTCCATGGA
>NC_036860.1:19199017-19237162 GCF_002910315.2 Salvelinus sp. IW2-2015 | reverse complement strand
CTGCCCTGGGCTGCTGTGCGCCTGTTAGTTGTGTGTGTTGTGCCTGGCCTGCGCGGCCTGCCCTGGTGTGGGTGCCTGCCTGCCTGTGTGTGCTGCGCTGCCTGCCTGCCTGCTGTGTGGGCCTGCTGCCTGTGTGTGCCTGCCTGCCTGCCTGAGTGTGTGTGCCTGCCTGCCTGCCTGCCTGCCTGAGTGTGTGTGCGCCTGCCTGCCTGCCTGCCTGAGTGTGTGTGTGTGGTGCCTGCCTGAGTGTGTGTGCCTGCCTGCCTGCCTGCCTGCCTGATTGAGTGTGTACCTGCCTGCTGCCTGAGTGAGTGGTGTGCCTGCCTGCCTGCCTGCCTGAGTGAGTGTGTGCCTGCCTGCCTGCCTGAGTGAGAGTGTGCCTGCCTGCCTAGGTGGAGTGTGCCTGCCTGAGTGAGAGTGTGCCTGCCTGCCTGAGTGTGCCTGCCTGAGTGAGAGTGTGCCTGCCTGCCTGAGTGAGAGTGTGCGCTGCCTGCCTGAGTGAGAGTGTGCCTGCCTGCCTGAGTGAGAGTGTGTCTGCCTGCCTGCCTGAGTGAGAGTGTGTCCTGCCTGCCTGCCTGAGTGAGAGTGTGTCTGCTGCCTGCCTGAGTGAGAGTGTGTCTGCCTGCCTGCCTGAGTGAGAGTGTGTCCTGCCTGCCTGCCTGAGTGAGGAGTGTGTCTGCCTGCCTGCCTGAGTGAGAGTGTGTCTGCCTGCCTGCCTGAGTGAGAGTGTGCCTGCCTGCCTGAGTGAGAGTGTGCCTGCCTGCCTGAGTGAGAGTGTGCCTGCCTGCCTGAGTGAGAGTGTGTCTGCCTGCCTGCCTGAGTGAGAGTGTGCCTGCCTGCCTGAGTGAGTGTGTCTGCCTGCCTGAGTGAGAGTGTGCCTGCCTGCCTGAGTGAGAGTGTGCCTGCCTGCCTGAGTGAGAGTGTGCCTGCCTGCCTGAGTGAGAGTGTGCTGCCTGCCTGCCTGAGTGAGAGTGGTGTCTGCTGCTGCCTGAGTGAGAGTGTGCCTGCCTGCCTGAGTGAGTGTGTGCGCCTGCTGCTGCGTGAGTGTGTGCCTGCCTGCGTGAGTGTGTGCCTGCCTGCGTGAGTGTGTGCCTGCCTGCCTGCCTGAGTGAGTTGTGTGCCTGCCTGCCTGCCTGAGTGAGTGTTGTGCCTGCCTTGCCTGCCTGAGTGAGTGTGTGCCTGCCTGCCTGCCTGAGTGAGTGTGTGCCTGCCTGCCCTGCCTGAGTGAGTGTGTGCCTGCCTGCCTGCCTGAGTGAGTGTGTGCCTGCCTGCCTGCCTGAGTGAGTGTGTGCCTGCCTGCGTGAGTGAGTGAGTGTGTGCCTGCCTGCCTGCCTGAGTGAGTGTGTGCCTCCTGCCGCCTGAGTGGTGTGTCCTGCTGCTGCCTGAGTGAGTGTGTGCCTGCCTGCCTGCCTGAGTGAGTGTGTGCCTGCCTGCCTGCCTGAGTGAGTGTGTGCCTGCCTGCCTGCCTGAGTGATGTGTGTGCTGCCTGCTGCCCTGAGTGAGTGGTGTGCCTGCCTGCCTGCCTGAGTGAGTGTGTGCCTGCTGCCCTGCCTGAGTGAGTGTGTGCTGCCTGCCTGCCTGCCTGAGTGAGTGTGTGCCTGCCTGCCTGCCTGCTGAGTGAGTGTGTGCTGCCTGCTTGCCTGCCTGAGTGAGTGTGTGCCTGCCTGCCTGCTGCCTGAGTGAGTGTGTGCCTGCCTGCCTGCCTGCCTGAGTGAGTGTGCTGCTGCTGCCTGCCTGCCTGAGTGAGTGGTGTGCCTGCCTGCTGCGCCTGAGTGAGTGTGTGGCTGCCTGCCTGCCTGCCTGAGTGAGTGTGTGCCTGCCTGACGTGAGTGTGTGCCTGCCCTGCCTGCCTGCCTGAGTGAGTGTGTGTGCCTGCCTGCCTGCTGGCCTGAGTGAGTGTGTGTGCCTGCCTGCCTGCCTGAGTGAGTGTGTGCCCTGCCTGCCTGCGAGTGAGAGTGTGCTGCCTTGCCTGCCGAGTGAGAGTGTGCCTGCTGCCTGCTGAGTGAGAGTGTGCCTGCCTGCCTGCCTGAGTGAGAGTGTCTGCCTGCCTGCCTGAGTGAGAGTGTGCCTGCCTCCTGCCTGAGTGAGAGTGTGCCTGCCTGCTGCCTGAGTGAGAGTGTGCCTGCCTGCCTGAGGTGAGAGTGTGCCTGCCTGCCTTGAGTGAGAGTGTGCCTTCTGCCTGAGTGAGAGTGTGGCCTGCCTGCCTGAGTGAGAGTGTGCCTGCCTGCCTGAGTGAGAGTGTGCCTGCCTGCCTGAGTGAGAGTGTGCCTGCCTGCCTGAGTGAGAGTGTGCCTGCCTGCCTGAGTGAGAGTGTGCCTGCCTGCCTGAGTGAGAGTGTGCCTGCCTGCCTGAGTGAGAGTGTGCCTGCCTGCCTGAGTGAGAGTGTGCCTGCCTGCCTGAGTGAGAGTGTGCCTGCCTGCCTGAGTGAGAGTGGCTGCCTGCCTGAGTGAGAGTGTGCCTGCCTGCCTGGTGAGAGTGTGCCCCATGCCTGAGTGAGAGTGTGCCTGCCTGCCTGAGTGAGAGTGTGCTGCCTGCCTGAGTGAGTGTGCCTGCCTGCCTGTGAGTGAGAGTGTGCCTGCCTGCCTGGTGAGTGAGAGTGTGCCTGCCTGCCTGAGTGAGTGAGATGTGCCGCCTGCCTGAGTGAGTGAGAGTGTGCCTGCCTGCCTGAGTGAGTGAGAGTGTGCCTGCCTGCCTGAGTGAGTGAGAGTGTGCCTGCCTGCCTGAGTGAGTGAGAGTGTGCCTGCCTGCCTGAGTGAGTGAGAGTGTGCCTGCCTGCCTGAGTGAGTGAGAGTGGCCTGCCTGCTGAGTGAGTGAGAGTGTGCCTGCTGCCTGAGTGAGTGAGAAGTGTGCCTGCCTGCCTGAGTGAGAGAGTGTGCTGCCTGCCGTGAGTGAGAGAGAGTGTGCCCCTGCCTGAGTGAGAGAGAGTGTGCCTGCCTGCCTGAGTGAGAGTGTGCCTGCCTGCCTGAGTGAGAGTGTGCCTGCTGCCTGAGTGCGAGTGGCTGCCTGCCTGCCTGAGTGAGAGTGTGCCTGCCTGCCTGAGTGAGAGTGTGCCTGCCTGCCTGCCTGAGTGAGAGTGTGCCTGCCTGCCTGCCTGCGTGAGAGCGTGCCTGCCTGCCTGAGTGAGAGCGTGCCTGCCTGCCTGAGTGAGTGAGCGTGCCTGCTGCCTGAGTGAGTGAGCGTGCCTGCCTGCCTGCGTGAGTGAGCGTGCCTGCCTGCCTGCGTGAGTGAGGTGCCTGCCTGCCTGCGTGAGTGAGCGTGCCTGCTGCCTGAGTGAGTGAGCGTGCCTGAGTGAGTGAGTGTCCTGCCTGCCTGAGTGAGTGAGTGTGCCTGCCTGCCTGCTGCCTGAGTGAGTGTGCCTGCCTGCCTGCCTGCAGTGAGTGAGTGTGCCTGCCTGCGCCTAGTGAGTGAGTGAGTGAGTGTGCTGCTGCCCTGAGTGATGTGTGCCTGCCTGCCTGAGTGAGTGAGTGTGCCTGCCTGCCTGAGTGAGTGAGTGTGCCTGCCTGCCTGAGTGAGTGAGTGTGCCTGCCTGCCTGATGAGTGTGCCTGCCTGCCTGCCTGAGTGAGTGAGCGTGCCTGCCTGCCTGCCTGCCTGAGTGAGCGTGCCTGCCTGCCTGAGTGAGCGTGCCTGCCTGCCTGCCTGAGTGAGCGTGCCTGCCTGCTGCGTGAGTGAGCGTGCCTGCCTGCCTGAGTGAGTGAGCGTGCTGCCTGAGCCTGCCTGCTGAGTGAGTGAGTGTGCTGCCTGCCTGAGTGAGTGAGTTGCCTGCCTGCCTGCCTGCCCTGAGTGAGTGAGTGTGCCTGCCTGCCTGCCTGCCTGAGTGAGTGAGTGTGCCTGCCTGCCTGCCTGAGTGAGTGAGTGAGTGTGCCTGCCTGCCTGCCTGAGTGAGTGAGTGTGCCTGCCTGAGTGAGTGAGTGTGCCGCCTGAGTGAGTGTGCCTGCCTGCCTGAGTGAGTGAGTGAGTGGTGCCTGCCTGCCTGAGTGAGTGGAGTGTGCCTGCCTGCCTGAGTGAGTGAGTGTGCCTGCCTGCCTGAGTGAGTGAGTGTGCCTGCCTGCCTGAGTGAGTGAGTGTGCCTGCCTGCCTGAGTGAGTGAGTGTGCCTGCCTGAGTGAGTGAGTGTGCCTGCCTGCCTGAGTGAGTGAGTGAGTGTGCCTGCCTGCCTGAGTGAGTGAGTGAGTGGTGTGCCTGCCTGCCTGAAGTGAGTGAGTGTGCCTGCCTGCCTGAGTGAGTGTGCCTGCCTGCCTGAGTGTGTGAGTGTGCCTGCTGCTGCCTGAGTGAGTGAGTGAGTGTGCCTGCCTGCCTGAGTGAGTGAGTGAGTGTCCTGCCTGCCTGCCTGCTGGTGTGCCTGCTGCCTGCCTGCCTGAGTGAGTGAGTGGGTGCCTGCCTGAGTGAGTGAGTGTGCGTCTGCCTGCCTGCGTGCGCGTGCGTCTGCCTGCCTGCGTGCGCGTGCGTCTGCCTGCGTGTGTGTCTGCCTGCCTGCGTGCCTGCCTGCCTGTGTGCATGCGTGTGCCTGCCTGCTTGCCTGCCTGCCTGCGTGCCTGCCTGCCTGCGTCAGTGCATGTCTCCGTGTGTGCGTGCAAGCGTGTGTCTGTGACCTTAAGCTGGGTCTAGCTGTGCCATATGGTTCTGATAAGAACGTCTGTGTCCCGTAGCCCTGTCATATCCTGCTTTCCCAGCCAAGGGGATATCCCAGGGCACGGTCACACACAGAGGAGTGAATACCCTCTATGACATCATACCATTTCATTTCCAGTACACAGAGCAGGGACACTCTCCCTTTGGTACTGCTGCCAACACAGCACAATACACACAATACAGGGCAAGTCAAATTGTATTGAGGAGAGTTTCAACTTCTACAGACAGGCACCATTGGTTCATATGAGTCGTGTAGTGCCTTGTTTCCATGRAAACCACATCTCTGAAAGTGAGAGAAATATGCAGTGACCAACATGCGCAAAACACTGAAATAGCAGTTATTACAAATAAACTAATAGCAGTCCTGATAGGCCATGTGGTAAAACATTATCTCAGTAACCTGTACCCCAGCACATTGACTTTTCTTAACTCTTCTTGAAAACTGCACTGTTGGTTAAGGGCTTGTAAGTAAGCATTTCATGGTAAGGTCTACACTTGTGGTATTCGGTGCATATGACACACAGTTTGATTTGACATGTATTGTATGTTATCAGCTTGCTTGTCGGGGACTATGCACAATAAGTGGCAGCAGGTAGCCTAGCGGTTAAGAGCGTTGGGCCAGTAACCGAAAGGTTGCTGGATCGAATGAGCAAGGCAGTTACACCCCAACAACAACTGCTCCCTGGGCACCAATGGCGTGGACGTCGATTTAAGATTTAAGACCCCCTGCACCTTTAAGATTCAAAGGGGTTGGGTTAAATGTGGAAGACACATTTTGGGTGGGTATGCATTTAGTTGTGCAACTGGCTAGGTATCCCCTTTCACATATCCAGGATCAGTGGAAARAAAAGATTTAGGCCCCAGAATCCAGCTCCTATCTCATCTCCTAAAGAACAGTGTAAGATCTGGGCCACAGACACACAGGGGCAGCAATCACAGTGGTTATTTATCAGTCTAATCATTTTTCTCATTCACATTATTCAGTTTGTTACTGTTTGATGAGGACTGAGGAGGCCCAAGGTAGGTAGATTGTCAGTAGATAAAGCTTCTGTTGGCAGAGGAGGGTTGTTGTTCTTGATGCTCGATCTATCCTAGAGAAACTGTATGTCACCTGAGCATCCAGCACCGCATAGAGCTAGCCATCATAGTCAGGTTAGACCCTAGACTGACTAGATGGATACATCGTTTGCAGTGTTTTTAAATGGATAGATAACCAGTGTTATTAGCTAGTCACTGTTAATTTGAAATGGTCTGAGTACGACTTCCCATTGTCTAAATGAGCAGTTCCAGACATGACTCTGATCTGTAATGTTAAAGACCTTCTCAGCTGGAGTAGATTTCACACACGTGTTTTGTAAACTACTCTCGGTATAAACAGAACACACACACACCCTCTAGAAGCAGTAGCAGCAGATGTACTGAAGGGAAAATGCTCTTCTTTTTTTTTTGGACAACTGCTTCATTAATTTTTAATCGTCCAGATTTAATTGACTTTAAAGTCGAGTAAAGCCCGGACAGGAGGGAGTATTTTCCTTAGTGTGTCTGCGACCTGACCGCCCTAGCCAATCTCCTCCCTTCTCTCCATGGTTACTATGGTTGTGTCAGGTCCAGATGGGAAGTCTGTGATTACAGAGATAGAATATTGATGTGGGGAAAGTCAAAGGCTGTGTGTCTATGTTTGTAACCTCCTCAGTGGTCCCAGCCAGTGTGAATGGAACAACAGACCCCTGTGACAAGCCAATCGATGCACTCCCATAAATGAGCTACAGCAGATCCATTCCACCTGTTATCACCGCTGCAGCCAGAACAAGAGAGAGAGGAGAGGGCCAGATCGCATGCATGTAACACACACACACACACACACACACAGGAGAGAAGGGGCAGATCCAAGGCTACAGTAGAACCCCCACCCTCACCACTGGGCTGCCAGCCTAAAAGACCTGCCAGCATAGCCAAACCCTAATTGTTCTGGGCTGGGCTCTCTACACAGGAAATCAATACATTAGCACAGACAAAGCAGAACTCTGGGCAACACAGTAGTCTGATCACAGGGAAGGACGGACAGACATCGAAACAAAGTTTGACCTGGGAAACAACTTGCTTTCTCGCTCGCTGTTCCCCCCCCCCCCCCAAGTCTTAGCCTTCCACTAACGGCGTGGTTAGTGATCGTATGCTATGTATGCCAGGATTACAGACTGGTAGCTTAAGGGTATAGTTTGGTCCCAAGGTCAGGAAACACAGGAACCAATGCCTGCTGGAAAAATAGAGAAGGAAAGAAAGGACTGAAAAAAACWAACTGCTGTGTGACATTATGTGGTGGGAAAGCCCTTAGTTGAGTGGTGCTACAATTGTGTGGGAGCGTGCGTGAGTGTGTTTCCCTCTGCGTCAGCGGCCCGGGGCGGGAACGTCCTTCACCTCTCCCATGGCCCTGTACAGAACTCTGGGGAAACCCTGGCACAGCGTTTCCGTATACTCTTTGATGATATCCTAGCTTACATTAACCTGCTTTATCTATCCCAACTCTTCTCTCTCTCCAGATGTTTGTGGTGGACAAGGTGGAGGATTCCAGCTGTGCTGTCCATGAGTTCTCTATAACTGGCTCAACCTATGCCCCTGAAGGGCAAGTGTGAGTGTCCCCTCCTACCTTTCTTTGTATTAGTGTACAGAGTGCAAATTACTGTAAGTGTGATTTCCGGTTACAACTCGTGGTGACTGTGGAATCAAAGTGGGAAACACGCACACGCACCCATGCATACACAAACTAACAAACACACACACACTATGAGGTATGTCTCCTACACTTCCCAGTAAATTGTGTGTTGAGTGTGGTCCAGAGTGAAAACACTGAGCCCCAGAGCAAAGTTAAGGCTGGCCATTGTTAACCCTCCCTGGCCTCGGACAGACAAACACCTATTTTTACAGGCGGCAGTGGAAAAGCCTTGGTCCCACAACGACCACTTTCATCTGGCCGGCCTGCTGTTAAAAGCCCCCTAACCTTTTTTCCATTTGATGTAAAGTGTTTCTTTGAAGTCTCTTTCCTTCCCCATACCAACGACCATTCCCACCCCCAGCCCCCATAGGTTTACTCTGTTTTCCTCTGTCGCAAATGGTTAACGGCTCTGGGGAAGTTTAGGGAGAATGCAAATGATGTTTTCCTGAAGCATGTGAACTTTTTCCACGTTAGAACAGATAGCACAGAATGGAAAGGACACCTAAATGTGACAACTACTAAAATAGTCTCATTGTGGAGAAATCCTAGAKGAATAGATGACAAATAGCTCTGACTAGAGCGAGAGATGGGGAGAGAAAAACACGGCGAGAGATGAGGGGTGTAGCTGGGCCAAAGTCATAGTGTTCCAGACTTGATTTCAGTCCTTCCCTTCCTGTATAATGTCAGTATAACCTGATTGACAACCTCCTCTCTCGCTATCTGGAGTGCCCACTCTAGTCTAATTCCCCAAATGACTACCTGCAAAGGCCTCTACCCAGAACCAGATCTTCTTCAGTATTCATCCCTTCTGCTTTTCATTACAAAGTTAAATACAGAAAGTAATAAGTTATTGAGAGCACATTCTCTTTTACAATAACGACTTCAATGTCAACCTCTGTCATGGTTTTGAAATGCTGACGTATTTATTGGTAACACTTTCCACTCACAGCCCCTGTCATCCTGTATACGGTTTGAAAATGGCAGCTTTGTCATTGATAAGCACCTAAATTGGAACGCAGTGGTTGTACAGTAACACGCTACACATGTCAGAGCTCAGGCTCTCCACTTCGCAGCTCACGCGACAAGATGCCCCCATCCCTCCCACTAATTGGGATTCTTTTGCACATTTGTTGAAGTCTCAGTGAGGGAAAATGCTGTAAATCGAGAAAAGTTTGTGCTCTGAAAGATGAGACTGTTCTAATAAATGCAGTTTTGATGTCATTACAAGCAAACCACATACCCGTAAGTCCAAAATGTGTACCTCACATTTCCATATTTGAAAACTTAATAACGTAATTTACAGTATCAACGTTTATGATCGCCATGTTTGATCCACAGTTACAAAGATGATATGCGTTATATCCTGGGTCGCCCTGAACAGAATGAGCTTATGTTAGTTGGATTGTGAAGGAAAGTAGCTGCGGAATACGCACTTGAATGCACTCGTGATTCCATTCACAAAAATTCCAATTGTTTGTCTGAAGTGTCTTTGAAAGCCTAACACTGTACGGACGGATTTTCTAACATAGTTAGCCGTGTTGGCAATAGAATAAGCTTATAATGGAACGTTTTTGGATTGTGTAAACAACAACAGTAATTGTGTGACGCTGGGGACTCAGGTCTGTGTTCCAAACAAAAATCTAGTGTGCTTGCTTATGTTCCTCAATGGCAAAGCTAGGAGAGCTTATAAAAGCACCTTATAGTTGACGGCTCTTTCCTTGAGTCATGAAAGTGTATTGAAAGGACTTGGGAACTGTGCATAGTTTGGAGAGGTGTGTGGCCACTGAGACACCAGTTAGACCTCTCACTCAAACCCTTGTAATAGCGTTTTCTTATTGTGCACCTAATCCAACATTTCAGTGAATAGTCTTATTATGTTACTGAATGTACAGTATCCAGAATGTTTTCCGATTTCATTATTGACAAATGCTGTGAAATGTACAGTAAATATAAAATCAACAGTGTAATGTTTGGATTCAGTCTTGTTAGGGGAACTGGTTTCCTCACCTTTGGTCTGATAATTTCCCCATAATCTCCAAAGTGTTCTCTTTCAATTGCTGCCATGGTTATGCGTATGCTTTTTATAGTTCTTCTGGTTCAAACATTTCAAATTTGGCCCTATCCATATAGGCCAATTTCCAAGAGTGTAACGGGTTAACTACTATGCTCTCATGATGTATTACCATGCCAAATGATCCCCTTCAGACAGTTCACTCGTTATAATTTCTCTACCTAAGTTGATTAAAACCTCATGATTATATCCAATATAATTCAACATGAWGATACTGTGTTTTAGAAAGGTGTATGAAGTCCTAATCACTGTTCTGGTTGGTTTGTGGGTGTGAAACTTGTTCTCTACTGAGATATGAAATCTCAGGCTGGCATGCCATGCGGTGCAGTGCCATGCAGTGTGGGTTGTTGTGTGGGCTGTTGCTCTACTAGCAACTGTTGCTGCCTCTACTGGGCTGTGTGCCATGTAGTCATGCAACCAACCAGCCGCTGCTGCTCCCAACGCACACACAAACACACTCACATTCACACATACACACAAGTTGTTCCATGTCATTTCAGATTGATCTGAAACAGGTAAGTTGGGCATTCCTAAAACATTATTTTGTTGAAATTTTATTTATAGGATTATATTCAATAAATATAGTACCCAACATCCGATTTTGACCAAACTTATTCCTACCAATGAGTAAAATATGAAAAATTGTCAAAAGCCACCAATGTACCCTCCACACCCAATGCCAATCCCACCCCGACAACCAGTATACAGTATCAGTTTTCAATGTTTGACAAGTAGTATGAAGCTGGCTTGGAGTATTGCTTCTCCATACTATGTATTGCATTGTATTCCCTGTGAATCTGATGATGTCCCCCCCCCCACTAAGTTGCTAGCAATATTTACCATAAAGGAGTGTAAATGTACTAGGTTTTACCCACCAGATGCCACTGTTCCTGCTATAGCGCCACACTCTTATCCATTTTTTCTGGTCTATTTTGTTTATTGAATAGATCACAGCATTTCCTTTGAAACGTTGTGTAGAAAACCAATAGATTTGGCTCATGATGAAAATTAAGTGTGTTGTAGTATTTCGCGCTATTTATTATGATCTCAATTAGCCGCTGCACTCTTCCTGGGGTCCAAACAGGAAACAAAAAAACATAAATAACATAATATACAAAACACTACAGTGCTACATCATTTCCTGCTTCTGCCTCACTCTTCATAAACAAGAGATAGCTCCTGCCCGTGTAAGGCCACCCACCTGCGAAATACAAGAAATTATACAGTGCAAATTAAAATACAAAATATATAAAAATGTGTCTCTTCACAGTCCCCGTTGTGCCGTAATGTGTTTAAAAAAACATTTCATCTTGTTTTTGTTTCTGGTTTTATTGCTAGCTTGAGTTACCTGGGGTGGCAGAGTTACATTTAGTCATGGCTCTATTTAATACTGTGTGCTTCCCAGCCTCTGTTCTTCCCCTGGGAACTGTGAAGAGACCTCTGGTTGCATGTCTTATGCTGTGCCGATGAGTGTCCGAATTGTGTACCAACTGCTTGAACAGACAGTTTGGTACCTTCAACACTTTGCACACTTCGTCCATGATAAAGCGTCAGCACCAGCCTATTGCGAGTTACCCATTCTAAAACTGACTAGGAGCTCTATGTTATGGGTGTCATTTATACTACTGTCGTTGCCGACGTACACTGAGTGTACAAAACATTAAGAACACCTGCTCTTTCCATGACATACTGACCAGGTGAATGCAATGATCCCTTATTGATGTCACCTGTTAATAGGGTGACCACCTGTCTCTGATTGTGGACACTCCCTCATTTTGGCCGTTTGTYCCACAGCCAAACAATCATGTACTGTATTTGATCAACAAATTCAAACACCACTCATTTAGAAAAAGAGTCAGACATTCCAATCTATCTCTTGGGGTCACGTTGCACTTATGAGAAGATGTATATCATAACGATGTGGCACTGGTGATATTCTGCTCAATGCAAGACGAGAGGTAGGCCAATTTCATAATCCTTTCCGGTTAAATTACAGCTAAACTTGGAGAGGACAGTTAGTCCGAACTACTTACAAAAAGCATGCTTCTGATGCGCTACCGAAGTAGGCCTAAATAAATAGCCGTATTAGACTGAAAGAACTAAGGTAATTTCGTCAAACTTGAGGCTCTCCATGCTCATTAGTTGCTCATTCAACATATTTGCTGCTACTTCACTCGATCCTGTTTTTAAGTCTCCCTTCGTAACTGTTTTAGACCAACCAAAAAATGTTTCCTTGGTCAAATATTCCCAGATTTTCATAAAACTGACACACGTGGTCTCGTTTCTGCATCACCAAATTTTGCACGAGGCAAAAGAATAGGCTAGGTGTGCTTCAATTAGCTCGTTTGGTGCAGTGGGAGCAGGGGCGTACTGTTGCTGGCGTGCACCGGAGTGTCGCTCAGCCACTTCTCACAATGGTGCTTGTTTAGTGAAGTTGGATCAAAGCAGCTGAATCATTTTCTTAGAAGACCACATAATGATTCATTAGTATTCTACATAACAGTAACACATATAGTAATGTCACTGTTACATCGGAAACACCACCTCATTTCTCATTAGATTTTAGGATGGTTAACTGAAGTCACACCTTTTTCCCCCTGAGGCCAAAACTCAACCTTGCGTGCCACTAGGCAGAATGTGCTTGGATTGAAACAAAATACAGGAAGGCTAGGCTATAGTTTTAACACCTCCTGTTCTAATTTGTTCATGGAACAGTAATTCAAGCTCTAAATGCATATTCCTATGAAACTGATTGAGATCAAATGGCTGGCTTGTAGATGCGGTTAGTTTGGACGTTTCACCGGTAAAACGTGATAAAGAATTATAAATCACGATTGACAGTGATGGTGGCTTTTTTTTAAAATTAGGAATGCCTAACTTGGTATTTGAGGGTATTAAACATAGAAAATATTATTGAGAAAATATGTGTGGGCATAGGCAGATGTTGCAAATGAAGGATGCATTTTATGCATATTCTATAATGAGATTCAATAGCCCCCCCCCCCCCCCCACACACAAAACAAAAAAAATAAGTAATGTAGGCTACACTGCCCCGTTAATGTCCCGCAAAATCATCATGTGTTCACCCTATCCACTTCAATCAGTGTAGATGAAGGGGAGATGGGTTAAATAAGGATTTTTAATCCTTGAGACATGGATTGTGTATGTGTGACATTCAGAGGATGAATGGGCAAGACAAAAAATGGCTTTGAACGGGGTATGGTAGTAGGTGCCAGGCACACCGGTTTGAGTGTGTCAAGAACTGCAATTCTCCTAGGTTTTTCACGCTCAACAGTTTCCCATGTGTATCAAGAGTGCTCCACCACCCAATGGACATCCTGCCAACCTGGCAGTTACACAACTGGATGGGTTAGATACAGCTTGTGTGTACAGAAATCACATTGTACATTTACTCCATTATTAGTTATGAGAGTGAATTAAGGTGTGCTAGTATCTAACAAATGTGTTTTTTGGGGGGGTGCTATCCTTGTGGGGACCAGAAGGACAGTTAAAAATATATATATAATTGTGACTTTTCTGCCAGTTCCCACAAGGAAAAAGGCTATTTTAGGGTTTAGAGTTAGGGGTTTGGGCTTAAGGTTAGTTTAATGGTTAGAGGTTAAGGAAAATATAATTTTGAATGGGTTTCAATTGTCTGGTCCCACAAGGATAGGAAAAAAATGTGTGCGTTCTCTCCCAGGTTGAAAGGGGACAAGGTGGTCCAGTGCGGAGACTATGATGGACTACTGGAGCTGGCCACTGTGTGTTCCATGTGCAACGACTCCTCACTGGACTACAATGAGGTCAGTGCTGACACACACTATRTTTTTGTGAGTCATTAAGGCACTCTTCTGCAGCCTGACCCTCTCTGTTCCTGTCCTTTCACCCTGTTTTCCTCAGTGGTAAAAAGCCTTCGCTCTGAGCTGCTGTGGCACACACACACACACTGAGCCGTAGACATGGCTGCACATCTGTTGCTGCCTTCTCCTAGGTTTGACTGATGTCATCATTAATGTTGAGTTGGACTAACCTCCGTGATACACAAGAGTGTGTGGTTGCTATGCAAAGCAGACTCCACTCTAAGAGAGAGGTTTTGTGCCAGTAAGACAGGCTTGCAAATTTCTTCATAGACTTAGTTATGTATACAAATTAGGTATTACATTATGCCGAATGCATGAATGATAACGAAGACACACACACACACATCCAAGCCTCCTACAGTAGCTGATCTAATTTTACTCACATGTGTGATTCTGTTTCTCTAGTTCTCTGATTGCTTTTCTCACCGCTGTCATCGCCACGGTGTCATGGTAACCATGCTGTGTGTAAATGAAGCCAAGGACACAGCAGTTTAATTACAAGCTATTCAAACACAGAAGAAATTGTGATTGTTTCCCAAAAAGACTCGTTGTAGAACTGAATTAGCATGCCATTTTGTAAAAGTGTGTCTTTCCCAACTAGAGATAATGGATGGAGGAAGGAAGGGAGGGAGGAGGGAAGGGACGATAAAGGTAGAGCAGCTGTGTGGACAGAGTGGTGTGAGATTAGTGGACCCTGATGGCGGTGGAGGGCAGTGGGGGTTTATTGACCATGTTGTGTTCAGTGGGGCAGACGGGTACAGTGTGGGCAGTGCTGTGTCCTATTAAAACACGGTGGGCTCCACCTACTCACGTCATAATAATATACAGTATAATAATAAAAGCTATTGCATACATTTTACATATGGTTGGTCCCGGGAATCAAACCGACTATCTTGACATTGCAAGCGCCCTGCTCTACCAACTGAGCTACAGAGGACATTACCTGTCAGGTCAGCCAGCTATGAAACCACACCACTCACTCACTATGACTCAAGTCATCTAATGAGAACTAGAGAAGGTTGATGTAAATGACTGAGAGAATGCACTGACTAATTGACGTGCACACCCACCTTGGTTAGTCAGACTTTTAGACGTCACATCAGTGCTTATCAGAGGTGGGACCAAGTCATTGTTTTACAAGTCACAAGTAAGTCCCAAGTCAAGACAGGCAAGTCTCATTTCATATTTTGAACAAGAGTAAGAGTTAGTATATTACATTTACGCAAATCATCTATATATTTATTACTTTCCAAATAAACGTTATATTTCCATGGAAGACCCCCCCCCCAATAGTGATCAACTATCGAGGATCACTGTGGGGTGCATTCGGGCGATGTAGCTGTCGGCTATATTAGCCACGTCTTACCGTTTTTTGTGCAGCTTTAAATGTCAAATAAAGTTGGAAATTGTTGCGCCTCCGTCTAATTTTCTTCCTGCATGTTTTGCAAGTTGCAATCCGTTTTTTGTTGATACAGCGTCATCTTTATATCCGAAAATAATAATTGTGGGTATCATCTTTCCAAGGGCTCCATCTGAATTCACCCGCCAACGTTCCTATGCACTGCCACGCACTACTTGATTGGCCGCTGTCCGATTCAAACTAATCCGTTAAATGAAGAGTTGATGCGCTGCACACTTAAAAAAATATATAAATAGCATCATTTTTTAAATATTTGGGCTTGGGGAGGGTATCAAGTCAAGTCGAGTCACGAGTCATTGGTGTTAAAGTCGAGTTGCAAGTCATCATATTTGTGACTCGAGTCTGACTCGAGTCCACACCTCTGGTGCTTATTAAGAAAATCCTTCCAACGTGACATTAAAAACTATCTTATGTTTCACCAAGCCTTGACTGAACAACAACAAGGATTCTATAGAGCGGGCTGGCTTCTCTGTTTTTCAGCAGGACAGAGCAGCTACGTCTGGTAAGACAAGGGGTGGGGGTGTGTGTCTATTTGTCAATAACTGGTGGTACGCAATGTCTAATATTAAAGAAGTGTCGAGGTATTCCTCGCCTGAGGTAGAATACCTCATGATAAGCTGTAGATCACACTATCTACCAGGAGTTYACATCTATATTATTCATAGCCTTCTATTTACCACCACAAAAAGATGCTGGGACTAAGACCGCACTCAACAAGCTGTATAAGGCCATAAGCAAACAAGAAAATGCTAATCCAGAAGCGGCGCTCCTAGTGGCCGGGGACTTTAATGCAGGCAAACTTAAATCTGTTTTACCTAATTTCTACCAGCATTGTCACATGTGCAACCAGAGGGGAAAAAAACTCTAGACCACCTTTACTCCACACTTAGAGATGCATACAAAGCTCACCCTCCATTTGGCAAATCTGACCATAATTCTATCCTCCTGATTCCTGCTTACAAGCAAAAACTAAAGCAGGAAGTACCAGTGAGTCGCTCAATGCAGAAGTGGTCAGATGACGCGGATGCTACGCTACAGGACTGTTTTGCTAGCACAGACTGGAATATGTTCCGGGATTCATCCAGTGGCATTGAGGAGTATACCACCTCAGTCACCAGCTTCATCAATAACTGCATTGACGACATCATCCCCACAGTGACCATACATACATTTCCCAACCASAAGCCATGTATTATTAGCCGACGTGAGCAAGACCTTTTACACAGGTCAACATTCACAAAGCCGCGGGGCCAGACGGATTACCAGGATGTGTACTCAAAGCATGCGCGGACCAACTGGCAAGTGTCTTCACTGACATTTTCAACTTCTCCCTGGCCGAGTCTCTAATACCTACATGTTTCAAACAGACCACCATAGTCCCTCTGCCCAAGATAGTGAAGGTAATCAGCCTAAATGATTACCGCCCCGTAGCACTCATGTCGGTAGCCATGAAGTGCTTTGAAATGCTGGTCATGGCTCACATCAACTACCATCATGCCAGAAGCCCTAGACCAACTCCAATACGCATACCGCCCCAACAGATCCACAGATAACGCAACCTCAATCACACTCCACACTGCCCTTTCCCACCTGGACAAAAGGAACACCTATGTGAGAATGCTGTTCATTGACTACAGCTGAGCGTTCAACACCATAGTACCCACAAAGCTCATCACTAAGCTAAGGACCCTGGGACTAAACACCTCCCTCTGCAACTGGATCCTGAACTTCCTGAAGGGCTGCCCCCAGGTGGTAAGGGTAGGCAACAACACATCTGCCACGCTGATCCTCAACACTGGCCCCTCAGGGGTGCGTTCTTAGTCCCCTCCTGTACTCCATGTTCACCCACAACTGCGTGGCCAAGCACGACTCCAACACCAAGTTTGCTGACGACACAATAGTGATAGGCCTGATCACCGACAACGTTGAAACAGCCTATAGGGAGGAGGTCAGAGACCTGGCAGTGTGGTGCCAGGACAACAATGTGAGCAAGACAAAGGAGATGATTGTGGACTATAGGAAAAGGAGGGACGTACAGGCCCCCATTAACATCGACGGGACTGAAGTGGAGCGGGTCGAGAGCTTCAAGTTCCTTAGTGTCCACATCACCAACAAGCTATCATGGTCCAAACACATCAAAACAACACCTTTTCCCCCTCAGGAGACTGAAAAGATTTGATATGGGTCCCCATATTCTCAAAACGTTCTACAGCTGCACCATCGAGAGCATCCTGACCGGTTGCATTACCGCCTGGTATGGCAACTGCTCAGCATCTGACCAGAAGGCGCTACAGAGAGTAGTGCGTACGGCCCAGTACATCACTGGGGCCTAGCTTCCTGACATCCAGGAGTGTCAGAGGAACGCCCAAAAAATTGCCAGACTCCAGTCACCCTAGTCATAGACTTCTCTCTGCTGCCRCATGGCAAGCGGTACCGGCGCGCCAAGTATAGGACCATAAAGCTCCTTAACAGCTTCTACCCTTAAGCCATAATAAGACTGCTGAACAACTAAACGAATCAAATGGCGACCCGGACTATTTACGAACCCCCCCTTTTTGTTTTTACACTGCTGCTACTCGCTGTTTATTGTCTATGCATAGTCACTTTACAAATTACCTCAATTAACCTGTACTCCCATACATTGACTCGGTACCGGTTCCCTGTATATAGCACCGTTATTGTTATGTACATTTCTTGTGTTACTTTGTGATTGATTCGATTTTTTAAAACTTTCGTTTATTTACTAAATCTTTTATTAACTCTTTCTTGAAGCATTTCACTGTAGGTTCTACACGGTACATGTGACAAGTGGCTGTGTCCGAAATCTGTCTTGCCTACATGTCTTACATACTTTGTACTAATTGTACCACATACAGTATACTATTTAGAACGCACAGAGTAGTCACACCTAATGCAATAAGCAACACATATCAACATACTAGACTCATCCATACTGAGAATGTGTCATTTAATGCACAATTGCGTTGATTCCAGCCATTCATTCATTTTTGTATGGCGCATCACCTTGTGATTTTATCAGCTGTTGTCAGACACACATGGGTCTCAAAGGGGATTCTCCTCCTTAATAGGGTGCAGCGAATTCTACTAGATGGAAAAGCCCAAATTAGTTTATCCTGGCATTTAAAGCATTCTCAATTCTCTATTTTCGCATACCCGAAATGCCTATAATTTAGAACGCAAATGAGGATATTCGAACACGGACAGTGTCTCCGTGCTTTTGACTAACCAATCCTCTCCCCTCTCCTAGGCCAAAGGAGTGTATGAGAAGGTGGGTGAGGCGACAGAGACTGCCCTCACTACCCTGGTGGAGAAGATGAACGTGTTCAAGACTGACATGTCAGGCCTCAGCAAGGTGGAGCGCGCCGGAGCATGCAACGCAGTAAGCAGCTAGGGAAAACACTGGGGGTAGTGGGGGAGGGATTGTGGATGGAATGTATACAGCACTTCTATCCATGCATGTCGTGTGTATTAGGCATACTGCATACTGCTCGCGTATTCATATACAGTGCATTATTTAATTCTGTATCTAACATATTGTCATGAACACAGTGATTTAAACAACTGAACTTGGACAACAAGTTTAAACAAAGTATGGTAATGGGAGCAGGTACCTATTGGCTTTCAACGCATGGGACAATTATCTCCACTAAGATCACCTCAGCCTCTAGTTTAGCACTTAAATGGGTTTCTCGCATAAAATTGATTATTTAATGAAAACCAATGATTGCTCCATCAGTAGTCCAAATTGCATTGGTAACTGGCTGGCCTGCACTAAGAGTGTCAGTAATCCCTAAGAGAGAATGTGTGAGAATACAGATTCTCAGGTAGCACTTTATAATAACTCCAAGTAAAAAAGCATTTATAATGGCTAAGTAAATAGCATACTCATAAATTAATAATTACTCCCACATTTGTAAATTTAGTAACCTAGTTATTCACACTTATCAATCACATTTAACGTATTGCATAATGATTCATAAAATCATTCATAAGATGTTTAATATAGGTTATTTTAAACCATTTACTAATCATTAGTTAAGTATTTTTGCGTGGCCTCTTCTAAAGTGTGGGATATTTATACTTATACTTCATAAATGTTTTGAGTGAACAGTGTAATTTCTCACAAAAAGATGGACATGCCATTAGTAGACATTCCAGCAGTACCTGATGCTCCTTAAGGTCTCAAAATGGCCCCTAGAATATATCAATGGTTAAACAATAAGCACACAATACAGAGGATGTTTATGAAAATATTGTGAACACAAGCATTTCTTGGCAGGGAATTTCCTACAAAAACCAGTGTGGATTGCAGTCACTCCTTAGGACAGTCTAATTAAGCAATAAGGCACGAGGGGGTGTGGTATGGGCTGTTCTTATACACACCACAACTGAGTGCCTGGACACAGCACTTACCGTGGTATATTGGCCATATACCACAAACCGCTGAGGTGCCTTATTGCTATTATAAACTGGTTACAAACGTAATCCGAACAGTAAAAATAAATGTTTTGTTATACACCACGGCATTCAGCCAATCAGCATTCAGGGCTCAAACCACGCAGTTTATAATCTCGGTCAACCCATAACTAAAAGGGTGCGTGATTTAAATTCAGCTGTGTGATTAAGACAGGCTTGCAAATTTCTTCTTAGACTTAGCTATGTATACAAACTAGGTATTACATTATGCCGAATGCATAAATGRTAACAAAGATGTGCACGCACACAGAAATTAGTGGTCACTTAAAACATTTATAAAGTATAAATAGCCCGCACTTGAGACGATGCAAAAAGTCTTAACTAATGATTAGTAAATTGTATTAAACGTCTTATGAATTATTAATAAATGATGAATAAATGACCTAATCCCATTATAAATTCTTTATGTGGAGTTATTGTGAAGTGCTACCGACTGACCTAACTGCCCTGTGCGAATGATGCCTTTCCTCGTCTGACTCTGTCAACAAGTGGTGTGTCTTCTCTTCTCTCTGTCTTTGTGAATGACCAGTGACACTGACAGGTAGGCGTGAGAGAGAGTCTAACTCCCTGTGCTCTTGTCAATGACCAGCGGTTCCAAGTTTTTCCACTGAACCCCAGATAAAGTTCAATTTTTAAAATTCCCAACAGTCCCACGACAAGAAACAACTCTGTCACTGACACAAGACGTCCTCGGAGGCTAGAGATGATAATATTTAGACAAGCCAGAGAGTTYATGAAGAGGTTAGCTAAACTTTCCAGCCCTCTGTTAGGGCTTTGAACAGAAAATAAATAGGATGTCGTTTCCTACTAATGCACTAGTTGTCGGTGAAGTGTGTAAGACGATGTTTAGCTTCCTCCTCTGCCGTCACTAGACCGACTCGACTCACGTTCCTCGTCTTTTGTTTTACGACGGGAGGAAGAGAGGGATTTTGGCTTAATATGGGCTCAGTGTCTCAGTGGCTTAATGATGGGAAGAGGGGTCTTTTGGCTCAGTGGCTCTCTGTCTGTGAGGACATCTGTGAAGTGTCTATGGAGGCCCCTGGCATCATGTCTCCACGTCAGAGATGTCTGAGCTGGGAGGGAGAGGGGGGCGAGAGCTCATGGGGACTGGAACGAGGGTGACGCCTAGTGGTACTTCATAACTAGACACTAGGAAATGGAAAGCGAGGGAAATGGGTCTGTCAGTATCCACAAATGACAATGCAAACCTAACCAACCATTTCTGTTTTATTTACAGCTTGAACAGTATGATGCATGTTAGTCAGACATTTTGCTGATTTGTAAGGATGTGAAAGCAAGGCTGTATACGTTCTATGTTAACCTTGCACTTCATTACAAGCTTATGCCTTAAGGCCAAGTTGAGTTGCACCCACTAAATGGTCTGTGTCCCTTGTAAAATCAACATGTACCACCTGTTTGGCACTAGAACTTACATAGACAGAGGGTCCTGTCTGGCCCAGATTGATCCTGGCACTTCATATACGGACTTGCTCAGTTGTCTGGTGCCTTTGGCTGACTCTGAGCCCAAACAGGATGTTAGAGTACCATCCACCCGGTGTCAAAAACACAGCCAAACCTCCCAGTCAGTCACCCATCTGGGCCCAGATCCACAAATCAGGAGTGCTGATCTAAATAAAGGTTAAATACAAAAATCTAGGATCTGTCCATATAATCTTATTCATTACGATCTAAAAAGCTAAACTGATCATAGATCAGCGGGTCTACTCTGAAAGGCTTTGTGGATACGGGCCATAGTCTGATAAAGCCCCTTCCATCACAAACACAACACAGCCTCCCAGTCCCAGAGTAGATGGGATGCTGGAGTGTCTCATCCATCATGTCAGCATCACAGCCAAAGAGAAGCCTCCCAGTCTCAGTCCCACACCTGGCCCATTTAGAACCCCCTCCATCAAAACAACAACACAGCCAAGGCAGAGTCGAGCCTCCCAGTCCCCCACCTGGTACTGAGAGGATGACAGCTGCCCACTAACACGCCTGTCTGGAATAAACACCCTGTCTCTCTCATTCTCTTTCTATCCCTTTCTCTCTTTTGCTCTTCTTTTCTTCTCTCTCTCTCTCACCAGGTGATCAGGCAGCTGATGAAGAAAGAGTTTACTCTGGAGTTCTCTCGCGACCGCAAGTCCATGTCTGTGTACTGTACCYCCACTAGCAAACCAGGCTCTGGGAGCAAGATGTTCATCAAGGTACACACACAAACCCCTCAGTCAACAGATCTCTCACATGCTTTAATAATACATTTTCAGACTCGATGCATTTTCTCTGAGCTTGGTTGTCCCATGTTGTTTTGCTGTCATTTTTTACCTTGTGTGTCCTTTTGACCCCTGTACCCACCTCTCCCTACACACACACACACACACACACACACCCAACCTCTCCAATCCCACAGGGTGCCCCAGAGAGTGTGATGGAGCGTTGCCAGTACCTGCGTGTTGGCACAGGGAAGGTGGTGCTGACCATGCCCCTGAGAGAGCAGCTGACCTCCCTGATCAGGGACTGGGGCACCGGCAGGGACACACTGAGATGCCTGGGCATGGCCACACGGGATTTACCACCAAAACGGGAAGACATGGATCTGGAGAACGCCACTAAGTTCGCTGAGTATGAGGTACAAGAGAGAGATGGAAAACCTTAGTGTTTGTAGGTTTCTGTGTGCTATGTCAGAGACAGGGCATGGATAGACCTGGGCAGGGAGAGTTATTTGTTTTGTTTTTATAGACATGTCCTATGTAATGAGAGATCATCCACCTTAAATACAATGATAATGATCATAATTTGTATGTGGTGAGCTCCCCCTACTCTGACACCCTTTGTCCTTTAGCTTGAGTTACATCCAGGTTGTATTCTGATGCCTGACTGGGTGATGCTCATTCACCTATCTGGTGCTCACATTCTACTGTCTTCATTCTTCGACATTCCCTCATCCTCTACCTGCCTCCTACCCCTCTTCTCTCTTTTCTCCACATCCTCTCCTCGCTCTCTCCAGACGGGCCTAACGTTCGTTGGCTGCGTGGGCATGCTGGACCCGCCCAGGAAGGAGGTGATTGGCGCCATCCAGCTCTGCGCCGAGGCGGGCATCCGTGTCATCATGATCACCGGGGACAACAAGGGCACGGCTGTGGCCATCTGCCGACGCATCGGTATCTTCGGCGAGGATGAGGATGTGGTGGGCAAGGCCTACACCGGCAGGGAGTTTGATGACCTACCCATAGAGTCCCAGAGAGACGCTGTAAAGCGGGCACGGTGCTTTGCCCGTGTGGAGCCAGCCCACAAGTCTAAGATCGTGGGCTACCTGCAGTCGTTTGATGAGATCACTGCCATGGTGAGGAGAGGGTTAATGTACAGCTCCACCCATTTGTCTCATTCAACTGCCTGGGAGCTCAGTGCCTCATTTCAGTATAATTTTGACTAGATCTTGATTGATGTTGACCTTATTTAATTTGTGTGCAAATAAATCAATGAATGCATAGATCAAATGTTAGATCTAATTCTTTGAATAATTCACATATGGGCCAATCTATTCTGGCTTGGCTTGACAATGAAGAGTTCTGCGAACTATCAAGTTTTCCCATCGCATGTCTGTATAACACCCTATTAAATAATGAAATRCTCTTGCTTTCCTCCACAGACTGGTGATGGGGTGAACGATGCGCCAGCCCTGAAGAAGGCAGAGATTGGCATTGCCATGGGCTCGGGCACGGCTGTGGCTAAGTCAGCCTCTGAGATGGTTCTGTCTGATGATAACTTCTCTACCATCGTGGCGGCTGTGGAGGAGGGCAGGGCTATCTACAACAACATGAAACAGTTCATACGATACCTCATCTCCTCAAACGTCGGCGAGGTCGTCTGGTAAGCAGAGATGCATGCACTGCACACAAAATCACACATTTTCCTATGTCAAGAATGCTGACTGTCGTTAGTTTTCGTTGTATTTCTGATGTGTGTTTACTCTCTCTGTCTGAAGCATCTTCCTGACGGCCATCTTGGGTCTGCCTGAGGCTCTGATTCCGGTACAGTTGCTGTGGGTCAACTTGGTGACAGATGGTCTCCCTGCGACTGCCCTGGGTTTCAACCCCCCAGACCTGGACATCATGGACAAGCCACCCCGCAACCCCAAGGAGCCCCTCATCTCTGGATGGCTGTTCTTCAGATATCTGGCCATCGGAGGTGAGGCACTGTCTGGTTTACTGGACACTGGTTATAATACAACGAGTTGCTCATTCATTCCTTTTATCTCATGTAATCTCACAAGTCATTATCAAAGTGTCATGCTAGCTAGTTGGAGACTACCCTAATGTGACTTTCATTCCTAACATGGGGGGTTAAAACGTGATCGACCTGGCTCTCACTGTTGCTTGGATTCTGACTTCCTGCCTGACTGTCTGTCTGTGTGTTCCTGCAGGGTATGTTGGTCTGGGCACGGTGGGTGCTGCCACCTGGTGGTACCTGTTTGATGAAGAAGGCCCTAATGTGACCTTCTACCAGCTGGTGAGTGGAGACAAACACACCATTACAATGACTTCATTAGGGTCCTATTCATTAGCCACTGGGTGCAAGGAAACAGACTGAAACAAGGAGGGACTGCTTGAACATGTCCAGCTAGTTAAAAACTATTTTTGCTACAGTGTGTCCTAATAAATAGGACCTAGGTCAACCCCTTTTCTCTGCTACCTCTAGAAATGGATATTCTTCTCAGGAAAACAGTAACTTTTCAATCACCTCTTGTTTATATGTGTTTTCAATAGCATCCATTCCCAGAGGATGGTGCTTTATCTCTTAGTACAGTTCCGGGCTATATTTGGTTGTTCTTATGGTTAACCCCCGTTACCCCATCAGCTATTTGCCATGACGACAATCTCTGGGATCATACAAAGAGACAGAAATAGAGTTCACTGGTGGAGAATAAGATGCATGTGGTCTGAGGGAAATAGGAATGTTAGAGAGAGGGAACAGAGGGAGGGAGGGAAGAGTGAACCGAGTCCAAGGGTCCCCAGAAGGAAAAATGTCAGAGAAGGAAAGGGGGAACAGAGGAGGAGCTGAGTCGAGGGTTTCCTGCAGCTGCTGCGGTGTCAGATCAAATCTGGGACCCAACACAGCAGGTCGCAAGGTTAGGTCACTTCCTGTGGGCACGCGCGCACAGTGCTTCGAGTGTTCTGGTTGTTGACTTGCATGAAGTCAGTCTTGTTCATCTAATGCCGTGTAAGAAACTTTGGAGTAGTACTCCAATGTGCAATGACTGTATCTAGATGGAATTGAAGAGAATTAAGTTGAATAGTGCAACACAAACCCCATTCCACTGTGCTATCTTGTCTGTGTTGTGAAGCCTACCTCACCGCTCTCCTCTACCTCTCCACAGAGACACTTAAATCAGTGTATGCAGGTCAACCCCATGTTGGTTATATGCTGTGAAGCCTGCTTACCTTCTGTCCTCTCTTCACAGAGACACTTTATGCAGTGCTCGGAAGACAACGCCATGTTCCAGGGCATCAACTGTGAGGTGTTTGAGTCCCGCTACCCTACCACCATGGCCCTCTCTGTGCTGGTCACCATAGAGATGTTCAACTCCCTCAACAGGTCAGTCAGCAGCATGTTGTACTTGGAGGGCAACATAACTATATGATTATACATGAATATCTGTTGGTCCATATCTGATGGTCCTCTGTAGCACAGTTGATAGAGCATGGCACTTGCAGCACCAGGATAGTTGGTTCAATTCCCGGGACTACACGTACGTTAAATGTATGTACGCATGACAGTAAGTCTCTTTGGATAAAAGCATCTGCTAAATGGTGTGTGTGTATATACACATACACAATAAATATATACACATACACAATAAATATATACACACAGAATATATATATATATTGTGTGTGTGTATATATATATATATGTATATATTTCTACTGTATATTATTATATAAGTATTCTAAGCTGCAGGAGGGTCTACTCCTAAAATTTTGGGCAGATTTTCTTCATTTTAGAATCAAAAGAAGTGTATCGTCCTCTTACACATACTAGTCAAAAGTTTGGACACACTTGCTAATTCAAGGGTTTTTCTTTATTTTTACTATTTTCTACATTGTAGAGTAATAGTGAAGACATCAAAACTATGAAATAACACATATGGAATCATGTAGTAACCAAAAAAGTGTTAAACAAATCAAAATATATTTTATATTTGAGATTCTTCAAAGTACTCACCCTTTGCCTTGATGACAGCTTTGCACACTCGTGGCATTCTCTCAAYCAGCTTCATGAGTTAGTCACCTGGAATGCATTTCAATTAAAAGGTGTGCCTTGTTAAAAGTAAATTTGTGGAATTGCTTTCCTTCTTAATGCATTGGAGCCAATCAGTTGTGTTAGGACAAGGTAAGGGTGGTATACAAAAGATAGCCCTATTTGGTAAAAGAGCAAATCCATATTATGGCAAGAACAGCTCAAATAAGCAAAGAGAAATGATAGTCCATCATTACTTTAAGACATGAATGTCAGTAAATCCAGAAAATGTCACGTTTTGTTACGTTACAGCCTTATTCTAAAATGTATTAAAAAAAATCCCCCTCATCAATCGATACACCATACCCCATAATGACAAAGCAAAAACACATTTTGAGGATTTTTAGAAAGTATTCAGACCTTTTACTCAGTATTTTGTTTTAGTACCTTTGGCAGTGATTACAGCCTCGAGACTTCTTGGGTATGACACTACAAGCTTGCCACACCTGTATTTGGGGAGCTTCTCCCATTCTTCTCTGTAGATCCTATCAAGCTCTGTCAGGTTGGATGGGGGGGTGTCGCTGCACAGCTATTTTCAGGTCTCTCCAGAGATGTTCGATCGGGTTCAAGTCCGGGCTCTGGCTGGGCCACTTAAGGATGTTCAGAGACTTGTCCCGAAGCCATTCCTGCGTTGTCTTGGCTGTGTGCTTACGGTCGTTGTCCTGTTGGAAGGTGAACCTTCGCACCAGTCTGCGGTCGTGAGCGCTCTGGAGCAGGTTTTCATCAAGGATCTTTCTGTACTTTAGTCCTTTAATCTTTCCYTCGATCCTGACTAGTCTCCCAGTCCCTGCCGCTGAAAAACATCCCCACAGCATGATGCTGCCACCACCATGCTTCACCGTAGAGATGGTGGTAGGTTTCCTCCAGACGTGAAGCTTGGCAGTCAGTCCAAAGAGGTCAGTCTTGGTTTCATCAGACCAGAGAATCTTGTTTCTCATGGTCAGAGTCCTTTAGGTGCCTTTTGGCAAACTCCAAGCGCGCTGTCATGTGCCTTTTACTGAGGAGTGACTACCGTCTGGCCACTCTACCATAAAGGCCTGATTGGTGGAGTGCTACAGAGATGATTGTCCTTCTGGAAGTTTCTCCCATCTCCACAAAGGAACTCTAGAGCTCTGTCCGAGTGAACATCGTATTCTTGGTCACCTCCCTGACCAAGGCCCTTCTCCCTCGATTGCTCAGTTTGGCTGGGCGGCCAGCTCTAGGAAGTGTCTTGGTGGTTCCAAACGTCTTCCATTTTAAGAGTGATGGAAGCCACTGTGTTCTTGGACCTTCAATCCTGCAGAAATATTTTGGTACCCTTCCCCAGATCTGTGCCTCGACACAATCCTGYCTCGTAGCGCTACGGTCAATTCCTTCGACCTCATGGCTTGATTTTTTTCTCTGTCATGCACTGTCAACTGTGGGACCTTGTATAGACAGGTGTGTGCCTTTTCCAAATCATGTCCAATCATTTGAATTTACCACAGGTGGACTCCTATAAAGTTGTAGAACCATCTCAAGGATAGTCAATAGAAACAGCATGCACCTGAGCTCAATTTCGAGTCTCATAGCAAAGGGTCTGAGTACTTATGTAAGTAAGGTTATTTTTAATAAATGTGCAAAACCTTCTAAAAACCTGTTTTGCTTTGTCATTATTGGTTATTGTGTGTAGATTTGAGTAAAAAATACAACTTAGAATAAGGCTGTAACGTAACAAAATGTGGAATAAGTCCAGGGGTCTGAATACTTTCCATTCATGTTTTGGCCTTCTACTATGTCACCCTGATTCTGAGAGTTGTATTAGTTTTATTAGGCCAGTCATTTGGGTATAGACTACTGTAAATCAGGGACTTTACCCACAAAGACTCTCAGAGTAGGAGTGCTGATCTAGGATCAGTTTCACCTTTCAGATCATAATGAATATGATAATATATCCTAGGTCAGCACACCTACTCTGAGATGCTTTGTGGATACGGGCCCAGACCTCAAACATCTGCAATGTAATAATTGTCCTGTAGACCATGTTTTGGGTCCAGTAGTTGTCTTGTCTATGAATACAGTAATTATAGATGTTGTGTTTTTTTTCTAATGTGGCTTCTCCTCCTGCCTCTAGTCTGTCTGAGAACCAGTCCCTGATCAGGATGCCTCCCTGGGTGAACTTCTGGCTGCTGGGGGCCATAGTCCTCTCCCTGTCCCTCCACTTCCTCATCCTCTACGTCGAGCCCCTGCCTGTGAGTACAGCATATAMATAGGTTCTGTCTGTCCGTCAGCAATAGTTTGCTTTCTAGTGTATCCATCTCTCTAACCTGGTCCACCTCTCTTTTCTCTGCTCTCCAGCTGATCTTCCAAGTGACCCCTCTGTCCTGGTGCCAGTGGATTGTGGTCCTAAAGATCTCCATCCCCGTCATCCTATTGGATGAGGCCCTCAAGTACATCTCCCGCAATCACTTAGACGGTATGACTCAGTTTCTAAAAGTAGCTTCGTGTTCAAAAACAGGAAATACAGTGCATTCGGAAAGTTTTCAGATCCCTTGACTTTTTCCACATTTTGTTACGTTACAGCCTTATTCTAAAATGGATCAAATAAATTCCTCAATCTACACACATTAATTACCCTATAATGATAAAGCGAAAACAGGTTTTTAGAAATTTTAGCAAATGTATTAAAAATAAAAAACATCTTATTTACAAAAATATTCAGACCCTTTGCTATGAGACTCAAAATTGAGCTCAGATGCATCCTGTTTCCATTATCATCCTTGAGATGTTTCTACAACTTGGAGTCCACCTGTGGTAAATTCAACTGATTGGACATGATTTAGAAAGGCACACAACTGTCTATATAAGCTTCCACAGTTGACAGTGCATGTCAGAGCAAAAATCAAGCCATGAGGTCGAAGGAATTGTCCGTAGAAGTCTGAGATGGGATTGTGTCGAGGCACAGATCTGGGGAAAGGTACCAACATTGTTTTGCAGTGGTGAAGGTCCCCAAGAACACAGTGGCCTCCATCGTTCTTAAATGGAAGAAGTTTGGAACCACCAAGACTCTTCCTAGAGCTGGCCGCCCGGCCAAGCTGAGCAATCGAGGGAAAAGAGCCTTGGTCAGGGAGGTGACCAAGAACCCGATGGTCACTGACAGAGTTCTTCTGTGGTGATGGGAGAACCTTCCAGAAGGACAATAATCTCTGCAGCACTCCACCAATCAGGCCTTTATGGTCGATTGGCCAGATGGAAGCCACTCCTCAGTAAAAGGCACTTGAAAGTACGCTTGGAGTTTGCCAAACGGCACTTAAAGACTCTCAGACCATGAGAAACAAGATTCTCTGGTCTGATGAAACCAAGATTGAACTCTTTGGCCTGAATGCCAAGTGTCACGTCTGGAGGAAACCTTCCCTACGGTGAAGCATGGTGGTGGCAGCATCCTGTTGTGGGGATGTTTTTCAGTGGCAGGGACTGGGAGACTGGTCAGGATCAAGGGAAAGAAGAACGGAGCAAAGTACAGAGAGATCCTTGATGAAAAAACCTGCTYCAGAGTGCTCAGGACCTCAGACTGGGGCGAAGCTTCACCTTCTAACAGGACAATGACCCTAAGCACACAGCCAAGGCAACACAGGAGTGGCTTCGGGACAAGTCACTGAATGTCCTTGAGTGGTCCAGCCAGAGCCTGGACTTGAACCCGATCAAACATCTCTGGAGAGACCTGAAAATAGCTGTGCAGTGATGCTCCCGACCCAACCTAACAGCTCTTGAGAGGATCTGCAGAGAAGAATGGGAGAAACTCCCCAAATACAGGTGTGCCAAGCGTTATACCCAAGAAGACTCAAGGCTGTAATCGCTGCCAAAGGTGCTTCAACAAAGTTCTGAGTAAAGGGTTTGAAAACTTTTGTGATATTTCAGTTTTGTATTTTGTTTAAATTTGCTAAAATTTGTAAATACCTGTTCTTGCTTTGTCATGATGGGGTATTGTGTGTAAATTGATGAGGGGAAAAAGAACGATTTAATACATTTTAGAATAAGCCTGTAACGTAACAAAATGTGGATAAAGTCAAAGGGTCTGAATTCTTTCTGAATGCGCTATATGTGACTGTTTGGTTTTCCCTAGACATATGTGATTGACTTTGGTGAGACAATAGGGTTAGGGATAGCATTTCTTCTAGAGCTTGCTTTGGAAACCCCCCCAAAGTGACTTTCCTCTCTTTCTGCATTCCTTATTCAGCCTAAACTTTGTCTCCTCTCGCCTTCTGTAAAAGGTACTTTATAATTAGGTTTTTCTCATTGTTTCTGCCTTTTCTCCCATCTCTCCTCTGCTTCCTCCTTGCACCTCTCTGAACCTGCATATTTAGCTCAAACTTGCTAGATTTTGACTTTTCAGTTTACCCTTCTCATGAATTTGTTTTTATGCCTCATGGTTAAGCTCTATGCATGGACACTTCCATGTAGACGTTAATGTTAAAACTTTTTGTTTTTCTCCCCAATAGACAACGAGGACAAGAAGTACAGGAAGAGGCAGCAGAAATATTAAGACCCCCCCCCACACACACACACCTTTCCTTTTAAAGAAATTCCCCTCTCCTCCGTTCCCTCATTCCCCCCAGTCCTGCATGCTCAACCTCCACTAGAAAACGAGCAGGGCATGCATGAGACCGAGAGTACATCTGTGCGAGTGTGTGCGCATGTGTTTGTATGCGAGGGTGCGATGGTGTGCATGTGTGAGACTGAATGAACGAGTTAGTGTGTGTGTGTTTGTATATGAACCAACGAGTGAATGCATGCCCATGTTCACGTAGGCCCAGAAAAGCGTGACGATAAACTGCAAAACACATCCAGGACTCCTGTTGCTTTTTAAAACTTTCAGCTCATTGCTTTTGACTCTGTACAGTAACATGCAATAGGTGGACCGTGGGGGGGGAGAGGTTTAGGAGGAGAGGGGTCAATCAGCTGGGGGATTGTTGTGTGTCTGTGGGGAAAGGGAGCTGGTGCAGCATAGAGAGAGAGGGGCATACCCTGGCAGAGACTACGTAGCGTCTTGATGGTACCAACAACAGTCAAAGAGCCTGGCATGCTAACTGGAGGTGAAGATACTACCAACGGGCAGCTAGAGGAGCCACATTGCTCGGCCTGAGGTCCTGCCCAGTACCCATGTGTCCATCCCACCCCTTAGGAACCCCTCTGTCTGCCAAGGCTTCTGTCATCCAGATCCACAATGTTGGGGAAGTTCTGGACCACTGTCACATCACAACTACATGCGCCTCTGGCTACAGTATACCACCACGTTCCTCTCTCCTTCCCTTTCTCTCCACATGGACCTCTGTTTGCTGTATATTGAGCTGATTTCTGCTCTTTAGCTCTCCTCTCTCTCCCATCGACCTTGCTCTCTCGCTCGTTCATTCTCTGTTTAGGAAGCAGGTAAGCAGCGTTGGCCCTGAGTTCTGACTCATCCGGGCTTGGGCGGTGTGGTGTGCGGAGGCGTKTGCCTCTCTGTCCTGAATGTGTGAATAGCTTTTTGCTGCTTGGCCGCTTTCTTTAGCTCTTACTGGGGAGCCGGAGTCAGTCCAGAGACATGGCAACCAAGATTAAATGTGAAATGATGACTACACCCACTTTGCCCAGACTATTCTGATAAACCCATCCAGCCTCACAATCAACCTTCAGTATTGCGCATCCCTCCCCTCCTCCCATCTCCATTCCACAAGAACTCTGTTCCTAAATCACAACTGTAGTTACGGAGTACTACTACAGAGTAGATACACAAAATATACTTATACTTTGGAAAGGATGCTTAGGAGGGTGAGGGGAATTAGYAAGCAAGGCAGCTACATTGGCCAGACTTCATCAGTCGGAGACCTTTGTCTCTCCCACACATAAGAACATGCACACACATCAATCAAATCAAGACTTTAACACTCCCAACATGCTGTATGTCGACTTGGACCTAGTAGGGTCAAATAATGAATGTATTTTCGTGCCAGCCTATTTCCCATACCTTCCCACTCTACTCCCAGGCCACTCCCACGAACCCTGGTTTACCACGTGAAACCTCTCTAGCCCTTTTAGTTCTGTGCAGTAAGATCATTTCATCCCTTGTTACTTAGTTTTGATCTTATTGAATAATAATAATAACAACACACCATCACTATCAATAGTGCATGTCCAGTTAGACAAGCTTAATACAAGCTCTTCCCCCTTATTGTTGTGCTGCTCCCTGGGCTCTCCACGCTAACGCCAGTGCTTTTTGCATTACAGGTTAACTATTGGCTATTGTTTTTAAAACAAGTAATAATAATGTATTTGACTGAATGAATGAATTTTGGATTGTTGCTTTAGCTCTTGTTTTGGGGTTTGCTGTGGAGCCATTGTGGTCTGCTGGCCAGTGGATTAGCTGGAGGGAAGCAGAAATACTAGGGCTCAATCACAAATTGACCCCTAAGCACAGATCTGAGGGATTGGCTTGATATAAGCAATGTGGTGAAACTTCCACCTAGCCTACCAGAGGGCAAGGTGGAGCTATTACCATATTGCTTACACCTGTCATCCAGTCAGATCTCCACAAATGTGTAGGGCATAGGGGTCGACATTGGGATTGGGCCTAGTAGTGTTATGTGCTTGTTGGAGCCTTCTRCCACTTTCTAAGTCTGCTTGGGTGAGAGCACCAAGCAGTATGACCAAAGTCCACTTTGATTTCATCAAGGAACTGCATATAGTTGTGATATGCAAACAGTTGTGACTGGCACTTAAGTTAAACATTGGACGACCAGCTATCTCTAACCACTGACCGAACACCTTGACATAAAGGGAAGATCTTGGTCTTTCTATTAATATTTAATGAATATCTACCAGGGTTAGCTAACCAGCACAACTTTTGATTCTGAGATTACCACCAGGCCAATACAGTAGCTCTCTACCTGTCCTATAGCCTAACAGTGGCAGAAGGCTTCAGGACCCCCTGTGTGCTTTCTAGCTGGTCCTCAGCCTCAGATCATGATGGCGACCTATACCATGCTGGCACTCAGGCTGTCCAGCAGTGATGTGGGTTTGTACAGTACCTTGTTATTTACTACTGAATCCTTGAACTCTGTAAAGGAAAAAAGAAAAACGATTGCATGGATACCTTGTTACTGTAATTAATATTCTATACAGTATATTAGATCTTTTGATAACTTACATGGCATCAATGAAACCTACTTAACAGCAAGAGAACAAGCTGCGAGAAACCATTACTTATTTTCTTTGAGCACATCTTGGCATCTAATGATCTACATTTTTTTGTAGACTAGAAAAATGTTGTTTATTCATCGTTACTGTTTTGTTTTCACGGTTGCTGGGGTTTTGTCATACTTTAGGGAAAGAAATTACAATGTGTAAAATAAACAACAAGAATCATGGTTATGATGAGAAATAATGATGATAATGATGAAATAATTTATTTCACTGATGGTAATATGGTTTGAGAATTTTTGTTGAGAATTTCAAAATGAATTGTTTGGTTTAGACAGTGCGATGAACAGTGATGAATCCTGAGTAATGAAGTTGTGTGTACATTGAAGGGCTTGGTGTGACTGCAGGCTCCAGAGACCGCATGTTAGCCATTTGGGTCAGACCGTTAGGATGGTGGTCCTAACCATGGTACGCTTGGATAGCCTGGTGCCAGATCTGTTTGTGCCGTCTTGCCAATTGACCACGGCCATAGGAGTTGGCAAACCGCAGTCCCAGATCTGTTTCTATCAGGCTAATGTTTGGCATCGTGTGCTGTAATAACATAAGCACCCATGTGTGTATTATCAGTGAGGTAGTCACCAATCTAGAGGTGGCTTTGCTCCTGTTGGACCTTTCTCCCTGTCAACCAATAGTAAACATTCACAGGTTGCTGGAGCCTGAATCTCACCACACAGAAATAAAGGATTCTCGTTATTGCATTGTTAATATTAATTGTGGACACAATTTTATATATGACAAAGACATGGAAATAAATATTATTTATCTTGTTATTTATTCAGAGGTTTGCTTTCTTTGATTATTTAAAATTATGKTTGAACAGATGAGTTGGGTTTGCTTGTTAAATTTGATGGAAGGACAAACAAGATCTGTACACTTTCTCAAATCAGTAGAGCATCGTGCTTGCAATGCCAAGCGATGTGGGGTTGATTACTGCTGGGGCCACCTTTTGACATAACTGTTTGCACACGTCTAAGTCGCTTTGGACAAAAGCATCTACTTAATAGTATATCATATTTTATTAATACAATATCTTGGAGGGTAGAAGTTTAGGCTATTATGTTTGTATGTGCCTAAATTGAATCCTACCAGCAGAGGGCGATATTGTATGATTTTTCCCGTCTGAAGACTGACTACCATTATCATTTTACCTTAGATGGCCAGGCTAAAACATCAGTAGGCTACACAAAAACAAAAGAACCATTCTAATGGGTAGTGATGACAAGACACTGTCAGATCATATCAGGTGGTTATAATGCTGACTGTACTGACAATGAGGGGAAATCTAAATTGAATACTCCTCACGTCCTCTCAAAAGCCATTGGGTGAGAAAGGGAGGATAAAGTTSATGAGTCACTACCTGAGACATTCCTGAGGTCCAGATTAGATGGTAGCAACACACCTATCCTACAGTGAGCACGACTGAAGTGTGTGGAATTAAGCCTGTGTATGACTCACGGACACAGATGGACTCAAAAACATGCCATATAATGGGAACTTTAATTTGCATACCACCCCAATAGATCCACAGATGATGCCATCGCACTGCACACTGCCCTATCCCATCTGGACAAGAGGAATACCTATGTAAGAATGCTGTTCATTGACTATAGTTAAGCCTTCAACACCATAGTACCCTCAACTCATCATTAAGCTCAGGGAGCTGGGTCTGAACCCTGCCCTTTGCAACTGCGTCCTGGGCTTCCTGATGGGCCGCCCACAGGTGGTGAAGGTAGGAAACATTTCCACTACGCTGCTCCTCAACACAGGGACCCCACAAGGGTGCGTGCTCAGCACCCTCCTGTACTCCCTGTTCACCCATGATTCCGTGGCCACGCACAACTCCAATTCAATCATCAAATTTGCAGACGACACAACAGTAGTAGGCCTGATTACTAACAATGATGACACCGCTACAGGGAGGAGGTGAGGGCCCTGGCGGAGAGGTGCCAGGAAAATAACCTCTCCMTTAATGTCAACAAAACAAAGGAGCTGATCATGGACTTCAGGAAACAACCGAGAGAGCACGCCCCTATTCACATCGACGGGACCGCAGTGGAGAAGGTGAAAAGCTTCAAGTTTCTCGGCGTACACATCACTGACAATCTGAAATGGTCCAACCACACAGTGTGGTGAAGMAGCTGCAACAGCGCCTCTTCAACCTCAGGAGGCTGAAGAAATTCGGCCTGGCCCTTAAGACCCTCACAAACTTTTACAGATGTGCAATTGAAAGCATCCTGTTGGACTGTATCACCGCCTGGTACGGCAACTGCACCGCCCGCAACCGCAGGGCTCTCCAGACGATGGTGCAGTCTACCCAACGCAACACCGGGGGCACACTGCATGCCCTCCAGGACACCTACAGCACCCGATGTCACAAGAAGGCCAAAAAGATCATGAAGGACATCAACCACCCCAGCCATGGCCTGGTCATACCACTATCATCCAGAAGGTGAGGTCAGTACAGGTGCATCAAAGCTGGGACCGAGAGACAGAAGCTGTTTTTCAATCTCAAGGTCATCAGGCTGTTAAATAGCCATCACTAGCCGGCTACCACCCGGTTACTCAACCCTGCACCACTGGTCACTTTAAATGGAACACAMGTCACTTTAAAAACGTTTACATACTGTTACGTACTGTACGCAGTATTCTACTGTATTTTAGTCAATGCCACTCAGACATTGCTCGTCCTAATATTTATATATTTCATAAATCCATTTTACTTTTAGATGGTTGTGAATTGTTAGATACTGCTGCACTGTTGGAGCTAGGAACACAAGCATTTCGCTACACCCGCAATAACATCTGCTAAATATGTGTATGTGACCAATACAATTTGATTTGAACACACCTACAGTGCCTTTGGAATGTATTCAGACCCCTTAACTTTTTTCACATTGTGTTATGTTACAGCCTTATACTAAAATGTATTAAATAAAAATAAATACTCAGCAATCTACATACAATACCCCATAATGATGAAGTGAAAACTGTTTTTATTGTAGCAAATGTATTAAAAATAGAAAAACAGAAATACCTTAWTTACATAGGTATTCAGACCCTTTGCTCTGAGACTGAAAATTGAGCTCAGGTGCATCCTGTTTCCATTGATCATCCTTGAGATGTTTATACAACTTGATTGGAGTCCACCTGTGGTAAATTCAATTGATTGGACATGATTTGGAAAGGCATACAACCAAGCCATGAGGTCGAAGGAATTGTCTGTAGAGCTCTGAGACAGGATTATGTGGAGGCACAGATCTGGGGAAGGGTACAAAACAATTTCTGCAGCATTGACGGTCCCCAAGAACACAGTGGCCTCCATCATTCTTAAATGGAAGAAGTTTGGAACCACCAAGACTCTTCCTAAAGCTGGCCTGTCAAACTGAGCAATATGGGGAGAAGGGCCTTGGTCAGGGAGGTGACCAAGAACCTGATGGTCACTGACAGAGCTCTAGAGTTACTCTGTGGAGATGGGAGAAACTTCCAGAAGGACAATCATCTCTGCAGCACTCCACAAATCAGGCCTTTATGGTAGTGTGGCCAGACGGACGCCACTCATTTACATTTACATTTTACGTCATTTAGCAGACGCTCTTATCCAGAGCGACTTACAAATTGGAAAGTTCATACATATTCATCCTGGTCCCCCCGTGGGGAATGAACCCACAACCCTGGCGTTGCAAGCGCCATGCTCTACCAACTGAGCCACACGGGACCACTCCTCAGTAAAAGGCACGACAGTCCGCTTGGAGTTTGCCAAAAGGCAGCAAAAGACTCTCAGACCATGAGAAACATGATTCTCTGGTCTGATGAAACTAAGATTGAACTCTTTGGCCTGAATGCCAAGCGTCACGTCTAGAGGAAACCTGGAACCATCCGACGGTGAAGCATGGTGGTGGTGGCAGCATCATGCTGTGGGGATGTTTTTCAGTGGCAGGGACTGGGAGACTAGTCAGGATCAAGGCAAAGTACAGAAATACTTGATGAAAACCAGCTCCAGAGCGCTCAGGACATCAGACTGGGATGAAGGTTCACCTTCCAACAGGACAATGACCCTAAGCACACAGCCAAGACAACACAGGAATGGCTTCGGGACAAGTCTCAATGTCCTCGAGTTGCTCAGCCAGAGCCCAGACTTGAACCCGATCGAACATCTCTGGAGAGAACTGAAAATAGATATGCAGCAACGCTCCCCATCCAACCTAACAGAGCTTGAGAGGATTTCCAGAGAAGATTGGGAGAAGCTCCCCAATTACAGGTGTGCCAAGCATCATACCCAAGAAGACTCAATGCTGTAATCACTGCCAAGGTGCTTCAACAAAGTACTGAGTTAAGGGTCTGAATACTTATGTAAATTTGATATTTCAGTTTATTTGTATTACATTTTCTAAAGTAAAAAAAAAAAACTGGGGTATTGTGTGTAGATTGATGAAGGGTGAAAACTTTTTAAAATACATTTAGAATAAGGCTGTAACCTAACAAATGTGGAAAAAGTCTAGGGATCTGAAAACTTTCCGAAGGCACTGTATGTCCCACTGTGAATTATCTTTTGTGATTTTTGACTACTGAGAGTGATGACAAACGGTAAACCTTAATCAATCAATCAATCAAATGTATTTATAAATCCCTTCTTTCATCAGCTGAGGTCACAAAGTGCTGTACAGAAACCCAGCCTAAAACCCCAAACAGCCAGCAATGCAGGTGTAGAAGCACGGTGGCTAGGAAAAACTCCCTAGGAAGAAACCTAGAGAGGAACCAGGCTCTGAGGGGTGGCCAGTCCTCTTCTGGCTGTGCCAGGTGGAGATAATAACAGAACATGGCCAAGATGTTCAAATGTTCATAGATGACCAGCAGGGTCAAATAATAATAATCACAGTGGTTGTGCAACAGGTCAGCACCTCAGGAGTAAATGTCAGTTGGCTTTTCGTAGCTGATCATTCAGAGTATCTCTACCGCTCTTGCTGTCTCTAGAGAGTTGAAAACAGCAGRTCTGGGACAAGGTAGCACGTCCGGTGAACAGGTCAGGGTTCCATAGCCGCAGGCAGAACAGTTGAAACTGGAGCAGCAGCACGGCCAGGTGGACTGGGGACAGCAAGGAGTCATCATGCCCGGTAGTCCTGAGGCATGGTCCTAGGGCTCAGGTCCTCCGAGAGAGAGAATTAGAGAGAGCATACTTAAATTCACACAGGACACCGGATAACTGTTCTGCCTGCAGTTATGGAACCCCTACCTGTCCCAGACCTGCTGTTTTCAACTCTTAATGATCGGCTGTGAAAAGCCAACTGACATTTATTCCTGATTATTATTTGACCATGCTTGTCATTTATGAACATTTTGAAAATCTTGGCTCTCTCTAATTATATTTCCTTAGTCTTTTTAATGTGTGTTCAAGAGCTGAGACAGGAGGGGTCAGGAGACATGTGGCCCATCCGATGGAAACCCCGGACGAGGGCCCAACAGTGCAGGA
>NC_036860.1:19155444-19198068 GCF_002910315.2 Salvelinus sp. IW2-2015 | reverse complement strand
TATAACCCCACCCACTTTGCCAAAGCACAGCCCCCACACCACTAGAGGGATACCTTCAACCACCAACTTACCATCCTGAGACAAGGCCGAGTATAGCCCACGAAGATCTCCCCCACGCACAACCTAATGGGGGGGGCGCCAACCCGGACAGGAAGATCACGTCAGTGACTCAACCCACTCAAGTGACGCACCCCTCCTAGGGATGGCATGGAAGAGCACCAGTAAGCCAGTAACTCAGCCCCTGTAATAGGGTTTGAGGCAGAGAATCCCAGTGGAGAGAGGTGATCCGGCCAGGCAGAGACAGCAAGGGCGGTTTGTTGCTCCAGTGCCTTTCCGTTCACCTTCACACTCCTGGGCCAGACCACACTCAATCATAGGACCTACTGAAGAGATGAGTCTTCAATAAAGACTTAAAGGTTGAGACCGAGTCTGTGTCTCTCACATGGATAGGCAGACCATTCCATAAAAATGGAGCTCTATAGGAGAAAGCCCTACCTCCAGCAGTTTGCTTAGAAATTCTAGAGACAGTAAGGAGGCCTGCGTCTTGTGACCGTAGYGTAYGTGYAGGTATGTACKGCAGGACCAAATCAGAAAGATAGGTAGGAGCAAGCCCATGTAATGCTTTGTAGGTTAGCAGTAAAACCTTGAAATCAGCCCTTGCCTTAACAGGAAGCCAGTATAGAGAGGCTAGCACTGGAGTAATATGACCACATTTTTTGGTTCTAGTCAAGATTCTAGCAGCTGTGTTTAGCACCAAGTGAAGTTTATTTAGTGCTTTAGCCGGAAAGTAGAGCATTGCAGTAGTCTAACCTAGAAGTGACAAAAGCATGGATACATTTTTCTGCATCATTTTTGGACAGAAAGTTTCAGATTTTTGTTACGTAAAAAAGCTGTCCTTGAAACAGTCTTGATATGTTCGTCAAAAGAGAGATCAGGGTCCAGAGTAACGCCGATGTCCTTCAGTTTTATTTGAGACGACTGTACAACCAACAAGATTAATTGTCAGATTCAACAGAAGATCTCTTTGTTTCTTGGGACCTAGAACTAGCATCTCTATTTTGTCCAAGTTTAAAAGTAGAACATTTGCCGCTATCCACTTCCTTATGTCTGAAACACAGGCTTTCAGGGAGGGCAATTTTGGGGATTCACCATGTTTCATTGAAATGTACAGCTGTGTGTCGTCCGCATAGCAGTGAAAGTTAACATTATGTTTCCAAATGACATCCCCAAGAGGTAAAATATATAGTGGTCCTAAAACGGAGCCTTGAGGAACACCGAAATTTACAGTTGATCTGTCAGAGGACAAACCATCCACAGACACAAACTGATATCTTTCCGACAGATAMGATCTAAACCAGGCCAGAACTTGTCCGTGTTGACCAATTTAGGTTTCCAATCTCTCCAAAAGAATGTGGTGATCGATGGTATCAAAAGCAGCACTAAGGTCTAGGAGCACGAGAACAGATGCAGAGCCTCGGACTGACGCCATTAAAAGGTAATTTACCACTTCCACAAGTGGTCTCAGTGCTATGAATCTGGGATGGGCTAAGCGGTAACGCAAGTACTGGATCATTTCCGTATATCAATTTTGTTGTCTTCAGGAAGTGCCAGTGAGATGCTGCGCAACAGCTTTTGCATATTTTTTTTAGAGGACATGGTGATTCATATAGGCCGATCTCATTTAACCAATATATACAGTGGGGAAACAAGTATTTATTATAATTGCCGATTTGCAGGTTTTTCTACTTACAAAGCATGTAGAAGTCGTCTAATTTTATCATAGGTACACTTCAACTATGAGAGACGGAATCTAAAACAAAAATCCAGAAATCACATGTTATGATTTTAAGTAATTCATTTGCATTTTATTGCATGACATAAGTTATTTGATCACCTACCAACCAGTAAGAATTTCCGGCTCTCACAGACCTGTTAGTTTTTCTTTAAGAAGCCCTCCTGATTCTCCACTCATTACCTGTATTACTGCACGCTGTTTGAACTCGTTACCTGTATAAAAGACACCTGTCCACACACTCAATCAAACAAGACTCCAACCATCTCCACAATGGCCAAGACCAGAGAGCTGGTAAGGACATCAAGGATAAAATTGTAGACCTGCACAAGGCTGGATGGGCTACAGGACAATAGGCAAGCAGCGTTAGTGAGAAGGCACAACTGTTGGCGCAATTATTAGAAATAGAAGAAAATAGAAAGAAGTTCAAGATGATGGTCAATCACCCTCGGTCTGGGGCTCCATGCAAAGATCTCACCTCGTGGAGGCATCAATGATCATGAGGAAGATGAGGACTCAGCCGCAAACTACACTGGCAGACCTGGTCAATGTACCGAAGAGACGCTGGGACCAACTAGTCTCAAAGAAAACCATTAGTAAACACACTACCCCGTCATGGAATTACAAATTCCTGGCGCGCACACAAGGTCCCCCCTGCTCAACAGCAGGCGCATGTCCCCAGGCCCTTCTGAAGTTTGCCAATGACCATCTGATGCATCCAGAGGAGTAATGGGAGGAAGGTCATGTGGGTCTGATGATTCAAAAATAGAGCTTTTTGGTCTAAAACTCCACTCGCCTGTTTGGAGGAAGAAGAAGGATGAGTTAACAACCCCAAGAAACACCATCCCAACCGTGAAGCATGGAGGTGGAAATCATCATTCTTTGGATATGCTTTTCTGCAAAGGACAGGACGACTGCACCGTATTGAGGGGAGGATGGATGGGCCATGTATTGCCGAGATCTTAGCCAACAACCTCCTTCCCTCAGTAAGAGCATTGATGATGGGTCGTGGCTGGGTCTTCCAGCCATGACAACGACCCGAAACACACAGCCAGGGCAACTTAAGGAGTGGCTCCGTAAGAAGTATCTCAAGGTCCTTGGAGTGAGGCCTAGCCATCTCCAGACCTAACCCAATAGAAAAATCTTTGGAGAGGGAGCTGAAGAATCCGTATTGCCCAGCGACAGCCCCGAAACCTGAAGGATCTGAGAAGGTCTGTATGGAGTGGGCCAAAATCCCTGCTGCAGTTGTGCAAACCTGGTCAAGAACTACAGGAAACGTATATCTCTTGTAATTGCAAACAAAGGATTCAGTACCAAATATTAAGTTCTGCTTTCTGATGTATCAAATACTTATGTCTTGCAATAAAACTAATAATTAATTACTTAAAAATCATACAATGTGATTTTCGGGATTTCTGTTTTAGATTCCGTCTCTCACAGTTGAAGTGTACCTATGATAAAAATTACAGACCTCTACATGCTTTGTAAGTAGGAAAACCTGCAAAATCGGCAGTGTATCAAATACTTGTTCTCCCCACTGTATATATATTTTCTTGGTCAAGGTTTGGCTTTTTCACTGCCACTTTTAGTGAGTTTGGTACACATCCGGTGGAAAGAGTGCTGTTTATTATGTAAAAAATAGGAGGGCCAAGCACAGGAACCAGCTCTTTCAGTAGTTTAGTTGGAATAGGGTCCAGTATGCAGCTTGAAGGTTTAGAGGCCATGATTATTTTCATCAATGTGTCAAGAGATACAGTATTAAAAAAACTTGAGTCTCTCCCTTGATCCTAGGTCCTGGCAGAGTTGTGCAGACTCGGGACAACTGAGCTTTGGAGTAATACGCAGATTTAAAGACGAGTCCGTAATTTGCTTTCTAATGATCATGATCTTTTCCTCAAAGAAGTTCATTAATTTATCACTGCTGAATTGAAAGCCATCCTCTCTTGGGGAATGCTGCTTTTTAGTTAGCTTTTTAGTTAACAATGACAAGCCACCGGGGTCTGACAATTTGGATGGAAATTTACTGAGGATAATAGCAGATGATATTGCCACTCCTATTTGCCACCTCTTMAATTTAAGCCTACTAGAGAGCGTGTGCCCTCAGGCCTGGAGGGAAGCTAAAGTCATTCCGCTACCCAAGAATAGTAAAGCCCCCTTTACTGTCTCAAATAGCTGACCAAATTGTGTTTGACCAGATACAATGCTATTTCAGCATGCTTATAGGAAGAACACTCAACAAGCACACAAAAGACTGATGATTGACTGAGAGAAATTGATGATAAAATGATTGTGGGGGCTGTCTTGTTAGACTACAGTGCAGCTTTTGACATTATCAATCATAGTCTGCTGATGGAAAAAATGTATGTGTTATGGCTTTAAACACCCTGCTATAATGTGGATAAAGAGTTACTTGTCTAACAGAACACAAAGGTTGTTCTTTAATGGAAGCTTTTCAAATATAATCCAGTTAGATGCAGGAATTCCCTAGGGTAGCTGTTTAGAACCCTTGCTTTTTTCAATTTTTACTAATGACATGCCACTGACTTTGAGTAAAGCCAGTGTGTCTATGTATGCGGATGACTCGCACACTATACACGTCAGCTACTACAGCGACTGAAATGACTGCAACACTCAACAAAGAGCTGCAGTTAGTTTCARAGTGGGTGGCAAGGAATAAGTTAGCCATAAAKATTTCTAAAACTTAAATCATTGTATTTGGGTCAAAACACTCACTAAACCCTAAACCTCAACTAAACATTGTAATAAATAGTGTTGAAATTGAGCAAGTTGAGATGACTAAACTGCTTGGAGTAGCCCTAGATTGTCAAAACATATTGATGCAGTAGTAGCTAAGATGGGGAGAAATCTGTCTATAATAAAGCGATGCTACGCCTTCTTAACAACACTATCAACAAGGCAGGTCCTACAGGCCCTAGTTTTGTCACACCTTGACTACTGTTCAGTCAAGTGCCACAAAAACTTTGGAAAATTGCAATTGAACAGGGCAGCACGGACGGCCCTTGGATGTACGCAGAGCTAATATTAATAATATGCATGTCAATCTCTCCTGGCTGAAAGTGGAGGAGAGATTGACTTCATCACTACTTTTATTTATCAGATGTATTGACATGTTGAATGCACCGAGCTGTCTAAACTACTGGCACACAGCTCGGACACCCATGCATACCCCACAAGATATGCCACAAGAGATCTCTTCCAGAACAGACTATGGGAGGCACACAGTACTACATAGAGCCATGACTGTGATTTGATTTGACTACATGGAACTCTATTCCACATCAAGTAACTGATGCAAGCAGTACAATTAGATTTAAAAAACTGATTAAAAAAAACACCTTATGGAACAGCGGGGACTGTGAAGCAACACAAACATTGGCACAGACACATGTATACACACACACGCACATACGATAACATACGCACTATACATACACATGGATTTAGTACTGTAGATATGTGGTAGTGGTGGAGTAGGGGCCTGAGGGCACACAGTGTGTTGTGAATGTATTGTAATGTTTTAAAATTGTATAAACTGCCTTAATTTTTGCTGGACCCCAGGAAGAGTAGATGCTAATTGGGATCCATAATAAAAACAAATATAAATGCTATCAATTCCAAAGCGTTTCTCGAGTTTCAACCTTCTGCCATCAGAGTCGCAGTTTCTCATTTTTTCAGTTTATGTGCGTACATATGGTTCAAAGTGTCCATGGGAGGACCGCACATTCTCCCGTCAAGTTAGTTTTTTATAAATCTCAAAGTTTGCTTAGAAAGTGGCGTACTTCTTCTTGTGTGCCTATGCAACGTTTATAAATGATTCCCCTGGTCTGGTGTCGTTGTGCTTGGCACTAGATGTAGATGACGCCTGTTCCTTTTGAACTGCCCCCCCTTGGGCAGTTTCCACCCGGTATGACCGTGGGGTGGAGCTGGGGTCTTGAGCAACAGTTGGTGTCGTCCAGTGTTTTTGTCCATCAATTTCTGACTCCATTCCTGTTGTCATGACTCTCCAAGACATGGAGAGTAAAACGTTGTAGTAAAACGCCTGCTTCAGTGTTGCAGCAGCGTCTGCCTGTCTGACCTTCTCCTGGTCGGTCCAGTTTGGTTTCAGATTCTCTTCTAAGGAAGGGAGGGTTGTCCTGAACCTTCTCCCCATCAGTAGCTCAGCCGGGCTGAAACCTGTGGCTGTTGAGGGAGTGACTCTGCACGTCATCAGAGTAAGCAGGGGGTCTGTCTGCTTGAGTATCCACTTTGCTGTCTGTACAGCCCTCTCCACATGTCCATTACTCCGTGGGAAGTGGGGGCTGCTTGTCACATGTATGAAGTCATACTCCTCACTGAGTTMTTTTAGCTCTGTACTTACCAACTGGGGGCCATTATTGCTAAGCAGGATCTCAGGGATTCCAAAACTAGCAAAGGTTGCGTTGTGCTTGGCTATGACCTGGCTACTGATCGTGTTTGGAAGGTGGAGGATTTCTAGGAATCTCTGACACTACTAGATAGTTTTGCTTTTTGTACTCACACAGATCTATTGCTATTTTCTGCCATTGTCTGGAGGGAAGCTCACTAGACATGAATGGCTCTTTTCTCTGTGTGCTCCTAGTTTCACAGCAAAATGTACACATTTGCACCTCTGTGGTTATCTCCTGGGAGATGTAAGCCACCACACTGACTGGATAGCGCTCTCCCTGCACTTAATTTGACCTTGGTGTCCATCATGAATCCTATGTAAGATTTCTTTCCTCATGCATGTGGGAATGACTATGCGGTTTCCCCTGATCACTTGTCCATGTGTCACTGATAGTTCCCCTTTCATCTGATAAAAGTCTCTTATCGATTCAGGGGTTTTCTCTAAGTACTCAGGCCACCCATTTCTGATGAACCACAGCACCGACTACAGCTGTGGGTCGRATTCTGTGTTCAGTCTGATGTCCTCCATCCTCTGTGGGGAAGCAGGTAGATTACTTACAACTGATGCGACATACGAGGTCACATCGCTGTGGGAGTCTGTTGCACCCTCGTGGTTTCTCAGTGGATCCCTGGACAGAGCTCAGCTACGGTGAATGTYTTTCCTGGTGCGTACTCTGCAATTCCACTGTAACACATCAATCTCATCAACAGTCTTTGACACCTGATAGGAACATTGTCCAAGTCCTTGCTGTTAATGAGGGGCACAAGGGGTTTGTGGTTGGTGACCAGCCCAAAGCTGTCTAGTCCGTAGAGGTACTTCTCAAAGCGTTCACAAGTCCACACACTCGCTAAATACTCTTTTTCAAACTGAGCGTACCTTGTCTCTGCATCACTCAGATGCCTGGTGCAGTAGGAGACTGGTTTCCAGTCCTCACCATGCTGTTGAAGTAGGACGCCTCCTACTCCATAGCTGCTGGCATCAGCTGACACTGTAGGCTTCCTGGAATCATAATACGTTAACACTGGAGCAGTGGTTAGTGAATGTTTAAGTCTCTGAAATGCTGCCTCCTGTGTGTGTCCCTAGACCCACTCTACCTTTTGTTTTGAGGAGCTTGCAGAGCGGCTGCCCCACCGTGGAGAGCTCCGGAATGTATTTCCCCAGATACTGTACCATCCTGAGAAAAYGCTTTAGCTCGCTGACATTCTGGAGCTGGGGGAGTTGCTTATACCAGTTAATTTTTCCGGGTCTGGCCTGATGCGGTTTCCGTCAATGATGCCCTTCCTGGCCTCCAGGTCTCCTCCAGGCAGGGTCTGCAGTAGAGCACAACAGAGTCCCTGAAGATGTCATGGCAGATGGGGAAGGTTAGATCCTCCTCGAGGATAGAGAGTTTGGTTGGGACCGACAACATTCTCTCTGCTAGACAACTGGAGATCTATCTATATATATATTAGGCAMAAATTGTACTATATCAACAGTATTAGACTAAACAATTTACAAACAGTATTAAGAAATGTCAGAAACCTACAAATACASACTACAATTATGACAATTTACATTTATAAAACCCATAACATTAATGACAAGTGATGGTCTGACTATTTAGTCAATCGCCTGTCAATCGCCCTTCACAACTGCCAATTTGAACTAATTTGAACATAGTTCCTACCCTGTCAATTTTCAGCTAAATGAGAAAGTTCAGGGAATTTTACTTTAATTTAAAGAAAAAAAATTGCCCTTAAACTACAGACAGCTCAACAATATCAAAGTAAGACAAATATAAAATTKCTTCTACAAAGAACGAGAGACGACAGTGCGTACAGTACATGTAGGTCTGAACTGCTTCACTGAAGAGCGAGGCATTGCTATTTTTATTCACACACACTTCAACTGAAAGTGCATCTAGTCTTTACACTAGCAAAATATCTTCTATTCAACATCATATTTGTAACTTTTGGGGGGCTGTATGCAATTTGGTGTGGGTCCAGGGTGTCTGRGATGTTGATGTGAACMATGACCGGCCTTTCAAAGCATTTCATGGCTACAGATGTGAGTGCTACAGGGCGATAGTCATTTAGACACGTTATCTTGGTGTTCTTGTGCACAGGGACTATGGTGGTCTGCTTGAAAGCCTCCTGGTGGGAGAGGGTGGGGGGCAGAATAGACAGAACTTACCAGGGAGGCAGGGCAGTCTATACCTACCCACGGGGGCAGGATACACTGGACCTACTTGAGGGGCAGGACACTCAAASCCTGGACACTACACCTTACAGGTGGGCAGGACATGGAAACTCTGACCCTACAGGGAAGGAATGGAACTCTTGCCCTACCAGGAAGGAAGGGAATTCTGACCCTCAGGAAGGAAGGGAACTCTGACCCTACCCAGAAGGAAAGGAACTCTGACCCTACCAGGAAGGAAGGGAACTCTGACCCTACCCGGAAGGAAAGGAACTCGGACTCTACCATGGTACCAGGTGGGGCTGGAGAGGCCCCAACATTCTGGTTGCACTGGACATTCGCAGAGGCTGCAGGCTGTGGCTCCACCGCTGGAAACGTCATGGTTGAAGGCGACGATCAGGGGAGTGGCAGGGCTGCCTCGACGTGTAGTAGAGGTCCCAACCGTCCCGTGGTGGTGGTGAAAGCTCTGGCCGGACGGGCTTGGAGTAGTGTCACTCGGGGGAGTAAACTGACTGACTCTGGGAGTAATTGCAGTGGCGCTTAGGAGAGTAGCGGTGGTACAGGTGCTGCCGCAACGGTGACTCTGGCTGGGAGGATCTAGAGTACATCCTTCTGGACTCTTCCCTCTCATAGAGCAGCTCCTCGTTGTCGCTCAGAAGCTCCCAACTGATGAGGGTGATGAGGCCTGGAGCAGGATTTGTAGTAGTACCTTAGATGAGAGGGGTGCGTAAGGCCTTGCAGCTCATCTTCCTCAGGTGCATGAAAGCTTCATGTAGCCGTGTGGGCTGGGGTGGGTGGTGACAAGTATCTCGTGAGACGCACAAACTCCTCTTCCGGGTACCTCAACATCACAACTATAGCAGGTCAGAATCCGGCGATACGAAAGACAATGAAAAAACGGCTATGGAACGAGCTATAACTACATGGTTCACGTCACTGGAGATAGGGGATAACCCACTATCACATTTCATAATGCTTTTAAAACAATTACCTACACTCCAGACTGCCAAATCAGCCAATAGATGGAATATCCATCAGTTTATAGCGTTAAAACAAAGTATATATATTTTGCTAAAATGTGCTCAATCTAAACGGTGTACTAAATTATTCAACTCAGTTTCTCCTTCAGGTACCAACTCACAATGCGCCCTGTGTGTCTGTGGGAAACCTGGGAAAGGGCCACTGTTGCCATAGCAACGTCCTCTGCACTCAAACTGCAAGTTGAACTCAGTGAGAAAGAATCCTAATATGATAGTGCAGTTTGCTAAAGCGAGCAGAGTTTGATACTGTGGCCAAAACTGTTGCATTTGCGACCGTTTGACTTGACTATGCTTTGAATAAATTAAGATAATGTTGTTTTTTTAAACAGTAATGTGTGAATGGCCAAAAATAAACCAACTTTCTGAAGAGGAAACAACCGCACAGGAATGCCCCTGTCTGTGTGTGTGCAGTGCGCAGAGCGTCTATATGTCTACCACTGTGCAGCCGTTAGCAATGCTAATGATAGCCGTCTTTGGGTAGATGAAAATGTTACTAAAAGGTAACTACAAAGTAGCCTATACCTACCTGGAAGAATCATGATTATTTGCATCCATCCTGTGGCCATTTGTTTTGTACTCAATCACAAGTGCACTACAGACATAGGCAGCGCGCCCATAAACTAAGCTTCCCCTAAAGTAAATTGAATACGATTTCTAAAATGATATAGCTTAATTAGCCTACTCCTGTGAACAGAAATAAATTAAATAATTCAAAATAGGCTACTACACCAGAAGCATGATTTGGCCACAGAGGATCATTAGCTTCTTTAAAAATAAAAAAATCTGGATTGTTTTATAGGTGCTACACCTAGAATTTCTCAGAATTTCTCCCATATATGGAAGCACTGGGCTGCATTCAAAATAAAATCCCCCTCCCCCACGTGCCATTTCCGAGTAACATGGCGGAGAATCAAGCTTGAGCCTTTTACTTTCGGGTTTTGGTCCACCAGATTCAAACAGCTGTAAAAACGATATTTTCTGTTATTGAAAATATATTTCACAGTAATTTAGATTGTACAATGGTTCTGTACATTATTCAGTTCTTGTTTCCTCACATCATTTGAAATTCAGCGAACAGTGTAGAATTTTAGCAACCATGAAATGACAGAGACTTCTACTGTACATTTGCTGCTTGACCCGATTTCCCACTAGATAACACAAACACAAAGTCAAAACATCTTTCCCCTTTTGACAACGGATTATGCTCCGGCAGGACAAATCAATAAGCAAATATTACAGCCAATCACAACACTGGTGGGTATGTAATGCTGTGAAAAACGATCATTCCATGACTGCAGAAATTGGGGGGTGGTCCAAAATATGGGAGGGTTGTCAATTTGATGGAAACAACTCTGATGGTTAAATTTGCATATTGTTTTTATGTATATTTTAGAATATTTGCATGAAAATATGATGCCAATTGGATTAAAACCTAGCTATAGACACCCTAAAGACTCTGGCAAGTGTGCTAGTCCAGTGTCACTTTGATTATGCCTACACATCATGGTTTACCAGATGCCCCAAATGTCTAAAGAATAAGCTACAGACCAGCCAAAACAAGCTTGTAAGAATTGTACTTAAACTCCCCCCCCCCCTCATACTCACCTGGAGCTAAAAAAAAAAAAAATCTATGTAATGTGTCTGTATTTCTGTAATGAGTCTGCATCGCTGGAATGTGTCTGCATCGCTGGAATGTGTTTACATCGCTGAAATGTGTCTATATCGCTGTAATTGTACATGTATGTATGTAAAACATAGGGACCAAAATGGAAATAAGTCCCCACCTTTATTGTGCAATCCCGGTCACTTAAAAAAATCTTTGTACTGTGTATATATGTATATATTTTTTACTGACAAATAAAATCAATCAATCAATCAATCCAAACTGTGCAGCGGCTATTTGATGAATGGAAAGAGAAATGTGTTACAAAACACCAAAAAAGTTGAATGACACTCGGAGATTGTCAAGCCAAACCTTCGATACTAGGTAGGCCTACAAGGTAGGGAGGGATGTAACCCTGCGTGGCATCGAATGTGCCAGGAAAGCATGCTGAAGTGGCAAAGTCGATATCCATGTTTAGGAAAACAGGGTCGATACAGATAATTGTTATTTGTGGTCGCAAACATTATTTTGAGTTAATTCTATTAGGGGGAGGGTGTGAAATTCATTTTACAGTACAAGGGGGGGGGGGCATTTTTCTATATGACACCTTGAGTTGGACCAGCCCTTAGATCAGGGTTTTCCAAACTCAGTCCTGGGGCACCACATTTAGTTTTTTGCTCTAGCCCTCTTTTCAGTCACACACACTTCAACTGGAAGTGCATCTGAGGCTTGATATTGTATAGAAGAAGATGGAGCTGTCTCTCTGTAGGTTATTGGTGGCCAGGTTTTTTATTGTTGTGAATCCTCTTTCATCACTGTTTGTGTACTCTACACTCTTGATCYAATTATTCGCATATGATATGTTTGAGACTCCCTCCCCATGGCAACGTGTCTTCCCCTCAGTGCTAGGCCTTACAAACACTCCCAAGTTCAAGGACAGATGGATATTTGTATATATATATATTTGTTTTTCCATCTACACCATACCTGCTGCAGCTCCCAAGACTTTAAATGCTGCTTAATTAAAATGAGGGATTTGATGCTGTACATTTATGCTTATGGTTTCAATTGTCTTTTATGTTTACTCGGTGCTAGAGATTCATGGATAGGGGGGCTAAGCCTCTTTTTTTGGGGGGGGGGGGGGGGGGGGTTCTGGGCATACTCCCCCATGAGAGTGAGAAATGAGAAGATAAGCAGGTCATTCCATTAGAAAAAAAATCTTTATTTAAGTTTCACCCTTTTGATAATTGTTGCTCAAAATTAACCCAATAATTCAGACACATGGAACATCTTAAACAGTATCATCAACAATGGGGCAAAACTATATTCAACTAATGAGTTAAATAAAATWWAAAAAACTGAAAAATATGAATAAAATCTGATAAAGTAAGATCCCAAACAAATATTACAACCTATATTACATAATTGATCCTCCTGCTTTTCTCTTTTGATGCTTATTTTGATGGTGAAATGCATCAAAGTGTACCTTCCATTTTTAAAGGTGGCAAAGCGGTCAATGACATTATTGTGGCTTATTGGCCCAAGCACTTCACCCTCAATGGACATAGCTGCAAGACTTGCAAGCATTTTCTGACCTATTGTCTTACAAAACCAGGAGTGCAGCCAGCGTAGTGCACTAAAGGACCTTTCACAGGAGCAGCTGCTCACAGGAATTGTGAGGGCAACCTGAATGATTTCCTTCAGAGAAGTTAACATATCATCATCCAGGAGGTTATGTACAGCAAGTATATTTTTGGGAGGACATCCAGCCTCTCTTTTCTGGGCAAGAAGGTTTCWGGCCACCAACATCTCTTCTGTTTTAACATCAATACCATAGTGCTTGGCTAACTCAGTTAACCTTTGTGTTGTCTTAAAGGTAAAAAATTACCCACCACTATGTTTAACAGCAGAGAAAACCCCCTAAATCATATTTTTTCAACATCAAATTTGATGACTTTTCCTAGAGTGATCCCAACATTAGAAAAGTGAAATTGCCTTTGTTCATATTTCCATGAAAGCTGTACACCACCAGGGTACAAAGATTGTCTTAGGGTCAGTTTTGACCTGGCAGTTATAACATCATTTACACACCACAAAGACACACACACACAATGAGAAATTGAGATTATGTGTGCTACTGACTGAACTCAGCCAGCAACTCCTGAAGAGGAAGATCACCATGGTTGGCGAAGTTAGAAAGAAAAAGCCTGGGCTCCCCCCTGCACTCCTCGCAACAAGGGGGAGAGAGGCCTTCTCATAAAAGTTTGCCTTCAACCCCACCACCACTCTAGTTTCTTACCTCCCAAAGAGGAACAAGAATGTGGTCCTCCTGAGCACACTGCACAAAATGGCTGAGATCATTGATCGTGAGGACAGGAAGCCAGCCATCATCCTGGACTACAATCACAACAAAGGAGGCGTGGACAACCTGGACAAGGTGATTGGAACTTAGAGCTGCAGSAGGATGACTGCCCGCTGGCCCCTGATCATCTACCACAACATCATTGATATGTCCTCATACAATGCCTTCTTGATATGGAACAAGATCAGCCCTACCTAGATGCCTGATAAGCAGAACAAGAGGAGTGTTCCTGGAGCAGCTGGGAAAGGAACTGGTAACCCCACATATTCAAGAAGGGAGAGCCTCCCATGCACAGTAGMCTCTGCAGCGCTTGTGAAAGCTGTCCAGGGGGCTGAATCTTGTCCTGATCCACCTGAGGCTGCAGCTGGGGCAAAAAAAAGAACTGTAAAACAAATGCTATGTGCTGCACATGTGAGAAATACATCTGCAAAGTCCATGCACACACACCTTACATGTGGTAATTAGAGTTTATTTATTTATTTTCATCACATTTTTTGTTTTGTATCTATTATCTTATTTTATTCGTATTTATTGTTGTTGTTTATACACCTTGTGGGTGGGGGCAATGGTTTAAAAATGGGAGAAGACTAGTATTTTATAGTTGAATTCCTCATTGCACAGTATATAACAATATATCACTATGTTGCCAAAAAAGTTCAGACTGTTATTGTTTCACTTCAATAAAATGCATTCAAAACGACTTTCTGCACATTTCTGCTACTTTCTTAGGCTATACAAATGCTATCTCTTGCAAAAAATGTATGTTTACACCTATGCAGTACCTTTAGCAATAATAATAATAAACCTCTACTTTAGTAAAGAAAACAATTATGATAGGTGTGTTGTAATAAAAACGAGTGGTGTCCACTGATTAAATTTAGTCTTTCTGTATTGTGAAGAGGGAAAACCCAGATATTCACAAAGATTGTGATTGTGAAACCCAGATATTCGCAAAGATTGTGATGAATTACAGGTTACTTAATGCAAAATAGATTTACCTCATTTGCACACATTGTATATAGACTTTTTCTATTGTATTATTGACTGTATGTTTATTCCATGTGTTACTCTATTGTGTTTGTGTCGCACAGCTTTGCTTTATCTTGGCCAGGTCGCAGTTGTAAATGAGAACTTGTTATCAACTAGCCTACCTGGTTAAATAAAGGTGAAATAAAATAAAAATAAATTTGGGGTTTAAAAAGCTGCTTAATTTTAGGGGTTTAGTGAAGGCGGGTCATTTTTTACCGTTAGGACTAGGGGAGTATACACAATGTTAAGGGTTAAGCATGATGTATCAAGGAAGTTTTTTGAGTTGGGGCTGCATGCCTGTATGCCTTTGAGCAGACCTGCATCTAGAGTTGAGAATCGCTGGTCAAGCTCACAAACTATCCTGTCCAAGCAGGGGAGCAACAACTCTGTTTTCATTGTTTGGGAACATAACAATTCTGTGCCTAAACCCAAGGAGGTCTCCACCACAAAATCTCCCATTTTCCTTTGTTTGTGCTTTCTTGCTGCATCTGCCTCTGGAATATTGTGAATTTCACAGAGTGCTTTGGTTCTGTTATAAAGTGCTGTGGCAAATGCCTCTGTGTGTTTGCCTATCAGTGTGTCACATACAGCTTGTTTGCCAAAACAAGCTTCTGCCAGGTCTACAGTCTCTTTCTGGAGGAACTTGTGTAGTCCCCCCAGTTATAGAAAGAAGGGACTGAAACATCAGCAGCAAAAACACGGTGGAGAATTTACGAAGCTTTGCTCTCAGACCAACAGCCACGGGGATCCAATGGCAGATAGACAATCAAAAATAGCAGTTAAAGTGTCCAGGACTACATTTATGGACTGTAGCTAGCATGCCCAGCGAGTGTTTGAGAGCTGTACAAGTTCAGCTGATTCCAAGTTTGGACTGAGCTTCTTTGAACTTGTGGGGGTTAACTAGGGATGTACTGAAAAACAAAAACACATTCTCCAAGAAACTGAAAAACTCTGGAATAGCCCTGCAAGTATGACACAACACCAAATTAAGCTCATGAGCATAGCAATGTACATAAATTGCCTCCAGATGCAGCACTTTGAAATGTGCTTGCACACCTCCTTTGAACCCACTCATGACAACCGCACCATCATTAGTCTGTGCAACGCACTTTAGGCCTGTTACCCCTCTCATTTGGAGCTGCTGTTGCAACTCATTTGCTATCGATTGGGCATCAAATTACTTGATTTCTGTTAGTGCTAGTAAACACTGCTTAACTGTCCCCTCTGTCACATACCTAACACACAGAGCCAACTGTTCAGACTTCCCATCCTTTGCCTCATCCGCCATAATCGCATACATTCCAGACTTTGACATCTCAGAGACTATGGTGTCCGTAATCTCTTGAGCACAGCATTCGATCATGTCATTCTGAGATTCTGGAGAGAGAGACGTCGCATTTGATGATTGTACCTTTGCAGGAAAGGGTCAAACTCCTTCAAAAGCTCCATTACATTCCAGAAAGTTCCCTCTATTTGTGTTTTCATTAGATTCATCATTGGCACGGAAAGAGAGCCCGTCTTCCTAACATTGAGGTGACCGCAACAATTCTCCTCAGATACTCCCTTCTCTCTGCAATATCACTAGCATGGGTAGATGTTAAAATCTGAGCAATGTTCCCATGATTGATAGTTGCCTGGTAGCTTTGCCATGCCACGACATTGTCTCTGTGTGTTTGTGTGTGTATCTATTCAGTTTCACTTGTCTGGGCCCAGTGTCTTTGTCACCTAAATCGCTCTCATTTCTGGAAGGAGTTTCTGCAGCGTCTTGATTACTTTCTTTCTCTGGATCTGTTTGTTGTCCCTCCCTCTCTGGATCTGTTTGTTGTCCCTCCCTCTCTGGATCTGTTTGTTGTCCCTCCCTCTCTGGATCTTTTTTTGTTGTCCCCCCCCTCTCTGGATCTGTTTGTTGTCCCTCCCTCTCTGGATCTGTTTGTTGTCCCTCCCTCTCTGGATCTGTTTGTTGTCCCTCCCTCTCTGGATCTGTTTCTTGTCCCTCCCTCTCTGGATCTGTTTTGTGTCCCCCCCTCTCTGGATCTGTTTGTTGTCCCTCCCTCTCTGGATCTGTTTTGTTGTCCCTCCCTCTCTGGATCTGTTTGTTCTCCCTCTCTCTGGATCTGTTTGTTGTCCCCCCCTCTCTGGATCTGTTTGTTGTCCCTCCCTCTCTGGATCTGTTTGTTGTCCCTCCCTCTCTGGATCTGTTTGTTGTCCCTCCCTCTCTGGATCTGTTTCTTGTCCCTCCTCTCTGATCTGTTTTTGTTCTCCCACCTTCTCTGGATCTGTTTGTTGTCCCTCCCTCTCTGGATCTGTTTGTTCTCCCTCCTTCTCTGGATCTGTTTGTTGTCCCTCCCTCTCTGGATCTGTTTCTTGTCCTTCTTTCTCTTGGCATGCTTGCTCTCTCTCACTTATACAGCTCACATGTTGATCTCTGCCTTGCACAGAAGCCTCTCTTTCTGCATGACCCTTTAAGATATCACGAACATCATCTATTCATGCCTAACAAAAGTAAGACATATGCTGTACACATTAAACTGAAAGCTTAAACATCTACTCACTTTTTTAAAATCACTAACCTTCATCAGACATGCTCCCTCAGCCTCCAGCTTCTTTCCCTCATTCTTGTCTGCTGTGTTTTGACATGTATTGTCATTAAACTCATRTTTACAATAACTCAAGGCTTAATATGTGATTAATCAGTTTAAGTTCTAATTTGTTTGTTTTAACTGGTAAAATCTTAATTTCTCACCGGATTGGCCTTCGGCAGAGCTGCTGGCACTGCCTCTCTTGAAGAATTTCCGTATATCCATCTAACGTCAGTCGTTAGCTAGCCTACAGTTGAGAAATTGAAGATAATACAATGACATTGTGATCAACACTATCGCTTCGAACACACCGACTTTGCATCACTGCTGCATAACATTTTGCGCAGCTAGGCAACTATACTGATGCAGGTATCTTTTGTAGATGGTCACATGCGGTTGGAYACATGGAGGAAAGAATAATATTCGCAGTATCCTCAAAACCGTGTCTTTTTGACACAACTGCTGACAGCTACAGGGACATAAACACAGAAAATACTGCTTGGAGACAAGTGTCCACGATAGTAGGATTGGCAGGTCAGTTTAGTAGTGAGCTTGTGCTAGATGTGGCTAGTTAACGTTAGCTAGCTAGCGTAGCTTGCTAACCTAGCCAATGAGGTGTGTGAAAGAAATAGTCATATAAATTATTCTAGTTACGCCTGATAACTTTACCAAATAATTATGTTTGAAAGAGTGTRAGTGTGTATGTCAGATAAATAATAATAGAAATGGTAGATACTACTGTACCCCTGATAATTTGGTCAGATAACCGTGTGTCTGAGTGTACAGTAGGTGACATGTTCATGATAGCTATCTAATAACTATAGTTATGCTAGGTAATGGTTTAGCTTATCATGTTCATGTCTATGTAGAAGACGATTTTAGGAGGAAGTGGAGAGGACTCCACTTGTAGGAGTCCCCTGTCGCCAAGAATCTGAAATATAATTCAAAATAATGATCAATATTGTGTGTAACTTGAATTCCACCCACATATTATATCTACTCATATAGCTACCTCATTACAGTTTATTATGCTCTACTAATTATATTGTAATACTCATCAACCATCATTAACAATGCCTTGAAACAGTACAATTCAGTCTATGAATATATCAATAAACTGTAGTCCAGGCCAACTCTACTCTTAGAAAGAATTGTACTTAAAGGGGTTCTCTGGCTGTTCTCATAGGAGATCCCTTTTAGGTTCCAGGTAGTACCCCTTTTGGTTCCAAGTAGAACCCTATTGGGTTCAATGTATTATGTATTATACTTGGAACCAAAAATGGTTATCCTATGGGGAAAGCAGAAGGACACTTTTGGAACCTTTTTCTCTAAGAGTGTATGTGAGTCCAATAAGAATGTAATGAATGACTAACTGTCTTGAACAACAATGGGTCCTGGAGAAGACTAGCCTACCTTCATCAGGGCAGAAGGCACCTCAACATTCTTTTCATTTGGTAACAYTGCATAATTAAAAAAGCATTATAAACCAACTTTGGGAAAAGTTATAGTCCTAATGAACATTCTGTAAAAGTACATCTGATGTCAAATAGGGACTATTAACTAGGTTGCACATAAAAACAATGTATCAAATATCAATCAATTATGGTATCAAAGKCTTTAAAAATGTACTAGAATGTAGCTTACCGGAGACAAATCGCCAGGCGTTCAACTGGGCTGATGGACTCCCGGTAGTTTGGATCCATCCGAGCGATCCTGGCTCCAATCATCTGGAGCAGGTGATCGAACTGGCTTCGGTCCAGACGGAAGTAACTTCAGAATTCCTCTCCAAACAGTCGAAGCTCTTGAATTAGACGGTGGAACTCCCCTGCCTTGCTTTCGGGACTTTAACCATCTCTGGACCCACACAGACCTGCGCTTTCGGCGGGGCTGGTCCCGCCCCAACAGCGCGATCAAGACCACCTTCCTCAACGTTGGTCTCAKTGTTGAAAGAGCCTACGCTGCTATCTTGACTATTTATTATTGCATTTYGCTCCAAAACTGCATTTTGGAGGGAAATTATATTATAGCCTCTCACAATTCATTTGTGGATGGCATCGAATAAATAATATACTTGGCAAATAAATTAATAAAACATTTAAAGAAATTATGCAATCAAACTGTTTTTATGTAATCCCACATTTTTACTGAATATGTGTGCAAAAAAAAATCTACATTCATATTTTATTACTTTCTGTCAAGTCTACGCATACAATTTGATGCATATGTTCGATAAATCGAACGTATGCACCACACAGAACGCACCAACTGCCTCTGCAACGCAATGCTGCAAAGCAAATGCAGCGTTCCATTGGAAATTAATGTACTTCTGGTGTATAGAAACGCAAAACACAGTCGGTGTGTTCGAAGCGTAACAGTCACTAGCGAGTGCAGCAACCTCTGCAGCAGCAGCCTCCCCCAGGTCCTAGTGCCCGCACGGTAAGAAGTTTAAGATGCGATGGAACAGAGAAAATATGTTGACTGATATATTGATTTATTTAGGGGGGCTAAGGAATATTTTAGGGGGGCCCCCCTAAAATAGGCCTAGCGACGTCCCTGCTCTGTGCTATCATATTTGGTGGAAAATTACTGTTTGTGTGTGCGTGCTTGCTTGCACCACACACCAACACCCAAGGGTATTACTATTCCATCCCAGAGCCCAGCCGGCGTCAATGGTCCTGGGGAGTTAGAGGAGGGGGGATGTGGGTACCATCCTTGTTAGGATCAGTGTGAGGTAGTTTGTTCCACTCCAGCGCTCCAGTGGGCTCCAGACTGCCCCAGGCCTGCATGAGAGAGACAGCTGCCTGATTGTTCTCCTGGGTCTGGGGCTCACACAGAACAGAAGCCCTGGATAGCAGCATAAAACTTCTGACTCACTCGTAAATAATTGCCTTTTCTTTCTCTCTCTCTCTGTTTCCTACAATCTCTCTGTTTTTCTGTCTCTCTCCCTCTAGACTCTCCTTCATTTTCTCTCTCTCTCCATCTCCTCTTTTTCCTTGCTGTCCTGGTTTTTGAATAGATGCAAAGGACTTACTAACTCATTCTGATCAAAAGGTATCCTGTCCTGTGTTCTACCCCTATCTGCATTGCAGATGTTTGGGATGGTGCAGCACTAGACTAGTGCCAGGTTGATAGCAGCCTCATGCGGGGCTGCCAAGATTGAGGTATTTTCCCTGGTCATATCACTATGTGTAACCTCAGGCATTTTCCCACTGCTTTAAAAATCGGTCTCTCCTCTCTCAACCTGACTCTTCAAAATCAAAATCAAGGGGAAGTAAGGTGTAGAGTTGGCTACAGTTGATTATGCCAGTCTCTTGCAGAAGCCCTTACTCCTTTGGGCAGCACAGCGGAAACTTTGTAGTAAATGATTCACATGATGACTGATATGAATAAACAAGCCATTTCTAGGCCCACTGTGCAGGGCTTGGGCCTGTATTTGGAGGTCAGTTTACAAGTCCACAGTACTCTCCGTGGAGTCGGCAAAAAGCGGATGTTTCCTATTTTCAGGAAAACAGTATTTTCAACCTAACTTTCGTTTCCCCTGAAAAGCGGATGTGGGGACTCCACTCGGACGTAATGTTTTTCTTCTTCTTCAAATCAAWGAAATTACATTACATCTTAGGTGAAGACTAAGAGTGAATTTAATGCAGAGAGAAATATTGAGAAATATTGAGAAATAGAATAATAATGGCACAAGGAATAAATACACAATGAGTAACGACAACTTGGCTATATACACGGGGTAAGTACATAGTCGATGTGCAGGGGTACGAGGTAATTGAGGTAGATACTGTATGTACACTACCGTTCAACATTTGGGCTCACTTAGAAATGTCCTTGTTTTTAATTTTTTTTTTTTTTTTTTGTACATTAAAATTACATCAAATTGATCCGAAATACAGTGTAGACATTGTTAATGTTGTAAATGACTATTGTAGCTGGAAACGGCTGATTTAAAAAAAAAATGAATATCACACAGTCATCCGATGGAACAGCTGGTGCTCTTATGCATGGTTCAGTGTTGCATGTCTCAAAGCGAGCATAGAAGGCATTTAGCTCATTTGGTAGGCTCGCGTCACTGGGCAACTCGTGACTGGGTTTCCATTTGTATTCCGTGATWGTTTGCAAGCCATACCACATCCGACGAGCGTCAGGTAGGATAGTAGGATTTGATCTTAGTCCTGTGTTGATGTTTTGACTGTTTGATGGCTCGTCGGAGGTGGTAGCGGGATTTCTTATAAGCGTCTGGATTAGTGTCCCGCTCCTTGAAAGTGACAGCTCTAGCCTGTAGCTCTGTGCGGTTGTTGCCTGTAATCCATGGCTTCTGGCTGGGATCTGTACGTGCGGTCACTGTGGTGACGACATTGTCGATGCACTTATTAATGAAGCCGCTGACTGGTGGTAAACTCCYGAATGTTATTGGTTGAATCCCGGAACATATTCCAATCTGTGCTAGTGAAACAGTCCTTTAGCTTAGCCTCCACTTCATCGGACGACTTCCATATTGAGCGCGTCACTGGTACTTCCTGTTAGAGTTTTTGCTTGTAAGCAGGAATCGGGAGGATCGAGTTCTGGTCAGATTTGCCAAATGGAGGGCGAGGGAAAGCTTTGTATGTGTTTCTGTGTGTGGAGTAAATGTGATTTAGAGTTTTGTCGCCTCTAGTTGCACAGGTGACATGCTGGTAAAAATGAGGTAAGACGGATTTCMGTTTCCCTGCATTAAAATCACCAGCCACTCAGAGAGCTGCCTCTGAATGTGCATTTTCTTGTATGGCCTCATACAGCTGGTTATTTAATCATTTCATCCAAACTGCTCGTGCGCGTGAACGAACGTCTGCGTAGCCAGGCGCTAAAATAGAACTTGGTAAAATGGAATTTGGTTCTATTTTTGACGCTTGATGTGCTGCAAGTCCCGCCTCACCCATCTCATGTTTTTTTAGGAGCATATACACACGTGGGCGATTGCTTGTAGAAATGAGGTAAAACCTATGTACGTTTTCCTGCATTAAAGTTCCCGGCCACTAGAACCGCCACCTCTGGATGAGCATTTTCTTGTTTGCTTATAGCCTTATACAGTGCGTCGAGTGCAATTTTAGTGCCAGCACCAGTTTATGGTGTTAAATAGACAGCTACGTAAAATATAGACGAAAACTCTCTTTGTAATAGTGTGGTCTACAGGTTATCTTGAGATACTCTACCTCAGCCGAGCAAAACCTTAGCAAAACCGAGCAAAACCTTAATTTTAGATTTTGACCACCAGCTGTTATTGACAAATAGACTCCGACCACCACCCCTTGTCTTACCGGAGGCAGCTGTTCTGTCTTGCCGATGCATGGAAAACCCAGCCAACTGTATATATTATCCATGTCATCATTCAGCCACGGTGAAACATACGTTTTTACAGTTTTTAATGTCCCGTTGGTAGGATAGTCTCGACTGGAGCTCATCCAGTTTATTCTCCAATGATTTAATGTTGGCCAATACGACGGATGGTAAAATTGGGTTAACCACTCGCCAACGTATTCTCACAAGGCACCTGGATCTGTATCCACTGTATCGACTTCTCTTCTTCATGCGATTGACGGGGATTTGGGCCTGGTACGGTATCAGTAGTAAATCCTTTGCCTCTGACTCGTTAAAGAAAAAATCTTTGTCCAGTTCGAGGTGAGTAATCACTGTTCTGATATCCAGAAGCTCTTTTCGGCCATAAGAGACGGTGACAAACAACACAACTAACAGACAAGTGCAATTGGTTAGCAGCCCGTAAAACGGCGGCCATCTCCTCTGGCGCTATTCCATTTACTCGCCGACATAGTCTCATCAGTGTGCCCACTCGTTTGCCTCTTTTCCTATTTCGAGTCCTGGGGATTAGGGCCTGGTCTGGATTGAGCAGTACGTCCAGAGCTGCTGACTCGTTGAAGTAGAAATGTTCATCCAAATTGAGGTTAGTGATAGCTGTTTAGATGTCCAGAAGCTGTTTTCAGTCATAGGACATTATGTACAAAATACAGGAGGCTGCTCAAATATCTGTGTGTGTTTGTCTTGGGTGCGAGATACAAATCTCTCGCTTCAAGGAGGGCCAGTCAGTTTTTCCGCCATCCAACCCATTGTGTCAGTCCTTGAGCTGTGTTCTCTGAGACCAGAGCTGTTGCCAAGGAACCAAGATGAACTTCATATGAACTTCCCTCAAAAAACTTCACTGTGTGTGTGGGCTCACTGTGCCAGGCCAAACAGACTTATTCAGACTGGGGAACAAAATAATGCACCTGTTACACAAGCTGCTGAGGCAACATCCTATTGAGCAAGGAGCAGAGGAGAGGAGGCAGCTATATTTTCTTCACAATAACACCTCTACATGTCATTCAACACTACGTGATTCATCCTAAATACACTTGAGTATACCAAACATTAGGAACGCCTTCCTAATATTGAGTTCCACAGGGATGCTGGCCCATGTTGACTCTAATGCTTCCCACAGTTGTGTCAAGTTGGCTGGATGTCCTTTGGGTGGTGGACCATTCTTCATACACACTGGAATCTGTTGAGCATGAAAAACCCAACAGTGTTGCAGTTCTTGACACAAACCGGTGGCACCTMGTGCCATACCTCGTTCAAAGGCACTTTAATATTTTGTCTTTCCCATTCACCCTCTGAATGGCACACATACACAATCCATGTTTCAATTCAACACATACACAATCCATGTTTCAATCCAGACAGCAGATGTTCTGAAAGAGCTGCAAAACCTGGACCCGTACAAATCAGCTGGGCTAGACAATCTGGACCCTCTCTTTCTAAAACTATCCGCCATTGTTGCAACCCCTATTACCAGCCTGTTCAACCTCTCTTTTGTATCGTCTGAGATCCCTAAAGATTGGAAAGCTGCCGCGGTCATCCCCCTCTTCAAAGGGGGTGACACTCTAGACCCAAACTGCTACAGACCTATATCTATCCTACCCTGTCTTTCTAAGGTCTTCGAAAGCCAAGTTAACAAACAGATTACCGACCATTTCGAATCCCACCGTACCTTCTCTGCTATGCAATCTGGTTTCAGAGCTGGTCATGGGTGCACCTCAGCCAYGCTCAAGGTCTTAAACGACATCATAACCGCCATCGATAAGAGACATTACTGCGCAGCCGTATTCCTCGACCTGGCCAAGACTTTTGACTCTGTCAATCACCACATTCTTATTGGCAGACTCGACAGCCTTGGTTTTTCTAATGATTGCCTCGCCTGGTTTACCAACTGCTTCTCTGATAGAGTTCAGTGTGTCAAATCGGAGGGCCTGTTGTCCGGACCTCTGGCAGTCAAATCAAATCAAATCAAATTTTATTAGTCACATACACATGGTTAGCAGATGTTAATGCGAGTGTAGCGAAATGCTTGWGCTTCTAGTTCCGACAATGCAGTAATAACCAACAAGTAATCTAACCTAACAAATTCCACAACTACTACCTTATACACACACAAGTGTAAAGGGATAAAGAATATGTACATAAAGATATATGAATGAGTGGTGGTACAGAACGGCATAGGCAAGATGCAGTAAGATTGGTATAGAGTACGGGTATATACATATGAGATGAGTACTGTAGGGTATGTAAACATAAAGTGGCATAGTTTAAAGTGGCTAGTGGTACATGTATTACATAAAGATGGCAAGATGCAGTAGATGATATAGAGTACAGTATATACATATGAGATGGGTAATGTAGGGTAGTAAACATTATATTAAGTGGCATTGTTTAAAGTGGCTAGTGGTACATTTTTACATAATTTCCATCAATTCCATTTTTAAAGTGGCTGGAGTTGAGTCAGTATTTTGCAGCCGCTAAATGTTATGTGGGTTTTAACAGTCTGATGGCCTTGAGATAGAAGTGTTTTTCAGTCTCTCGTCCCTGCTTGATGCACCTGTACTGACCTCGCCTTCTGGATGATAGCGGGTGAACAGGCAGTGGCTTGGTGTTTGTTGCCTTGATGATCTTTATGGCCTTCCTGTGACATCGGGTGGTGTAGGTGTCCTGGAGGGCAGTAGTTTGCCCCCGGTGATGCGTTCTGCAGACCTCACTACCCTCTGGAAGCCTTACGGTTGTGGGCGGAGCAGTTGCCGTACCAGCGGTGATACAGCCCCAGGATGCTCTCGATTGTGCATCCTGTAGAAGTTTGTGAGTGCTTTTGGTGACAAGCCGAAATCTTTCAGCTCCTGAGGTTGAAGAGGCGTGCTCTGCGCCTTCTCACGCGCTGTCTGTGGTGGACCAATTCAGTTTGTCCGTGTGTGTACACCGAGAACTTAAAACTTTCCACCTTCTCACTACTGACCCGTCGATGTGGAATAGGGTGCTCCCTCTGCTGTTTCCTGAAGCCACAATCATCTCCTTTGTTTTGTTGACGTTGAGTGTGAGGTTATTTTCCTGACACCACACTCCGAGGGCCCTCACCTCCTCCCTGTAGGCCGTCTCGTCGTTGTTGTAATCAAGCCTACCACTTTAGTGTCATCCGCAAACTTATGATTGAGTTGAGGTGCATGGCCCGCAGTCCGGCGTGAACAGGAGTACAGGAGAGGGCTCAGAACGCACCCTTGTGGGCCCCAGTGTTGAGGATCAGCGGGTGGAGATGTTGTTACCTACCCTCACACCTGGGGCGCCCGTCAGGAAGTCCAGGACCCAGTTGCACAGGGGGGGTCGAGACCCAGGTCTCGAGCTTGATGACGAGTTTGGAGGGTACTATGGTGTTAAATGCTGAGCTGTAATCGATGAACAGCATCTCACATGGGTATTCCTCTTGTCCAGATGGTTAGGGCAGTGTCGCTGTGGTTGCGATGCGTCGTCTGTGGACCTATTGGGTCGGTAAGCAAATTGAGTGGTCTAGTGTCCGGTAGGTGGAGTGATATATGTCCTGACTAGTCTCTCAAAGCACTTCATGATGACGGAAGTGAGTGCTACGGGGCGTAGTCGTTTAGCTCAGTTACCTTAGCTTTCTTGGAACAGGAACAATGGTGCCCTCTTGAAGCATGTGGGAACAGCAGACCTGGGATAAGGATTGATTGAATATTCCGTAAACACACCAGCCAGGTGGTCTGCGCATGCTCTGAGGACGCGGCTGGGAATGTCGTCTGGCCTGCAGCCCTTGCGAGTGTTAACACGTAATGTTTTACTCAACTCGGCTGCAGTGAAGGAGAGCCCCAGTTTTGGTAGGGGCCGTGTCAGTGGCACTGTATTGTCCTCAAAGCGGGCAAAAAAAGTTTGTTAGCCTGTCTGGGAGCAAGACATCCTGGTCCGCGACGGGCTGGTTTTCTTTTGTAATCCGTGATTGACTGTAGACCTGCCACAAAACTCTTTGTGTCTGACTGTTGAATTGCGACTCGATTTTGTCTCTGTACTGGGTCTAGCCTGTTTGATTGCCTTCGCGGAGAGAATAGTCTACACTGTTTGTATTTCGTCATGCTTCCGGTCACCTTGCCCTGGTTAAAAGCAGTGGTTCGCGCTTTCAGTTTCACGCGAATTCTGCCGTCAATACCACGTTTCTGTTTGAATGTTTTAATCGTTGCTGTGGTACGACATCGTCAATGCACTCTAATGAACTCGCTCACCGAATCAGCATATTCGTCAATATTGTTGTTGACGCAATGCGAACATATTCCAATCCGCGTGATCGAAGCAGTCTTAAGCGTGGAATCAGATTGGTCGGACCAGCGCTTGACAGACCTGAGCGGGAGCTTGTTGTTTAGTTTCTGTTTGTAGGCTGAATCAACAAAAGGAGTCGTGGTCAGCTTTTCCGAAAGGGGCCGAGGCCTTATAGCCCTGGTAGCACAATCGATATGCTTGATAGAAGTTTAGGGAGTTTTGTTTTTAGATTAGCCTTGTTAAAATCCCAGCTACGATGAATGCAGCCTCAGGGTGTGTGTTTCCAGTTTACAAAGAGTCAGATAAAGTTCGTTCAGGCCATCGATGTGTCTGCTTGGGGATATATACGGCTGTGATTATGATCGAAGAATTCCCTTGGTGATAATGCGGTCGACATTTGAATTGTGAGGATCTAAATCAGGTGAACAGAATGACTTGAGTTCCTGTGTGTTGTTATGCAGATATCAACCACGTCTCGTTATCATAAGGACTACCCCCGCCCCTCTTCTTACCAGAAAGATGTTTGTTTCTGTCGGCGCGATGCATGAAGAAACCAGCTGGCTGCACCGACTCCGTTAGCGTCTCTTGAGTTACCATGTTTCGTGAAGCAGAGCACGTTGCAATCCCTGATGTCTCTCTGGAATGCTACCCGTGCTCGGATTTCATCAACCTTATTGTCAAGAGACTGACATTGGCGAGTAGTATGCTAGGGAGTGGAGCCGATGTGCCCGTCTCCGAAGCCTGACCAGGAGACCGCCTCGTTGCCCCTTTTACGGCGTCGCACAGGGTCGCCGGCTGGATCAGATCCATTGTATTGTGGAGGCAAAACGAATCCGTTTCGGAAAGTCATATTCCTGGTAAACGATGATGAGTTGACGTAATCGTATATTCAGTAGTTCCTCCGACTGTATGTAATGAACCTAAGATTACCTGGGGTACCGAGTGTAAGAAATACACATAAAAAAACAAAATACTGCATATTTTCCAAGGAACGCGAAGCGAGCGCCATCTCGTTTCGGCGCCGGAGCTATATTATGAACACCAGTGACTATGGGGGTGCCACAGGGTTCAAATACTCGGGCCGACTCTCTTCTCTGTTTACATCAATGATGTTGCTCTTGCTGCTGGGATTCTCTGATACACCTCTACGACAGACGACACCATTCTGTATACTTCTGGCCCCTCTTGGACATTGTGTTAACTAACCTCCAACGAGCTTCAATGCCATACAACTCTCCTTCCGTGGCCTCCAACTGCTCTAAAAGCAAGTAAAACTAAATGCATGCTATTCAACCGATCACTGCCGCACCTGCCCACCACGTCAGCATCACTACTCTGGACGGCTCTGACTTAGAATACGTACAACAACAAATACCTAGTGTGTGGTTAGACTGTACACTCTCCTTCCAGATCACAATTAATTATCTCCAATTCAAATAAATCTAGAATCGGCTTTCTAATCGCAACAACATCCTCTCACTCATGCTGCCCAAACATACCTCGTATAAAACTGACCATCCCTACTGCAATCCTCGACTTCGGGATGTCATCCTATACAATAGCCTCCAAACACTCTACTTCAACTAAACTGGATGCAGTCTATCACAATGCCATCCGTTTTCACCAAAGCCCCATACACTACCCACCATTGCGACACTCGTACTGCCTCGTTGGTGTTGCCTCCTATACTCGTCGCCAAACCCACTGCTACAGGTTATCTACAAGTCTCTGCTAGGTAAAGCCCCGCCTATCTCAGCTCACTGGTCCACATAGCAGCACCCACTCATAGCACGTGCTCCAGCAGTATATCTCACTGATCACCCCAAAGCCAATTCTCCTTTGTCTCTTTCCTTCCAGTTCTCGCTGCCAAGTCTGGACGAACTGCAAAAAATCTCTGAAGCTGGACACTTATCTCCCTCACTACTATAAGCACACTGTCAGAGCAGCTCACAGACTTATTGCACCTGTACATAGCCCATCTATTAGCCCAAACAACTACCTCTTCCCCTACGTTATTTATTTATTTGCTCCTTTGCACCCCATTATTTCTACTTTGCACGTTTCTTCACTGCAAATCTACCTTCCAGTGTTTACTCGCTATATTGTATTTACCTCGCCACCATGGCCTTTTTTGCCTTACCCCCTTATCTCACCTCATTGCTCACATTGTATAGACTTATTTTTCTACTGTATTATTGACTGTAGTTTTGTTTATTCCATATGAAATCTGGTTGTTGTATGTGTCGAATTGCTATGCTTTATCTTCCAGGTCGCAGTTGCAAATGAAACTTGTTCTCAACTAGCCTACCTGGTTAATATAAGTGAAATAAATAAAAATGTCCCTTGCTCATGTTTCTTGCCCGAGCAAGTCTCTTCTTCTTATTGTGTCCTTTAGTAGTGTTCTTGCAGCAATTGACCATAAGGCTTGATTCACACAGTCTCCTCTGAACAGTTGATGTTTGAGATGTGTGTTACTTGAACTCTGTGAAGCATTTTTGGCTGCATTTAACTTATCCTCTGCAGCAGAGGTATCTCTGGGTCTTCCATTTCCTGTTGGCGTCCCATGAGTGCAATTTCTATTAGCGCTTGAAGTTTTTTCGATTGCACTTGAAGAAACTTTAAAAGTTCTTGAAATGTTCCGTATTGACTGCTCTTCATGTCTTAAAGTAATGATGGACTGTCATTTCACCTATGAGCTCTTCTTGCCACATTTAGTCTTTTTTTTACAAATAGGGTTTATCTTCTGTATACCATCCATACCTGTCATAACATAACTGATATGGCTTCAAACGCATTAAGAAGGAAAGAAATTCCCAAATTAACTTTTAAACAAGGCACACCTGTTTAAATGAAATGCATTCAGTGACTACCTCATGAAACTGGTGATGAGAATGCCAAGAATGTGCAAAGCTGTCATCAAGCAAAGGATGGCCTATTTCAAGAACTCAAATATAAAATATATTTAAATTTTTTAAAAAATGGTTACTCATGATTCCATGTGTCATTCATAATGTTGATGTCTTTACTATTACTCTTTGCAATGTAGAAAATAGTAAAATAAAGAAAAACCCTGAAGGTCAGTGTTCTAAAACTTTTGACCGTAGTATATAAATGTATGTCCAAAAATGATGTAGCATCTACAGATTGCCCCTTTAAGTCTATTCAAAAGTGATCAGACTTTGAAGCATGACTCCCAGCTCACCATGAAATAGGGTGGCAGCCAGCAGCAGCTTGTTAGCCAGCTTGCCAGCTTAGTGGAGTCTGCACACTAGCACAGTCAGTGTAGTCAGCTCAGCTATCCCCATTGAGACCGTGTCTGTGCTCGACCTAGTTGGCAAACTAAACATGGCTGTTTCCTTAGCAATCTCACTAGATAAAGACCTCCTCCTTCCTGCATTATGTAAGAAGATCGTGATACCACATCTTCAAAATAGGGCTACTTATGTTAGGATCCCTCACTTCAAAGGCAATCTATAGTCATATGAACTAATCACTGATCATAATCTTGATGTGATTGGCCTGACTGAAACATGGCTTAGCCTGATGAATTTACTGTGTTAAATGAGGCCTCACCTCCTGGTTACACTAGTGACCATATCCCTCGCGCATCCCGCAAAGGCGGAGGTGTTGCTAACATTTACGATGGCAAATTTCAATTTACAAAACAAATATGACATTTTCGTCTTTTGAGCTTCTAGTCATGAAATCTATGCAGCCTACTCAATCACTTTTTATAGCTACTGGCCTCCTGGGCCGTATACAGCGTTCCTCACTGAGTTCCCTGAATTCCTATCGGACCTTGTAGTCATAGCAGATAATATTTCAATTTTTGGTGCCTAATATTCACATGGAAAAGTCCACAGACCCACTCCAAAAGGCTTTCGGAGCCATCATCGACTCAGTGGGTTTTGTCATACTCTGGACCTAGTTTAGTCCCAGGGAATAAATGTTGTGGATCTTAATGTTTTTCCTCATAATCCTGGACTATCGGACCACCATTTTATTACGTTTGCATCGCAACAAATAATCTGCTCAGACCCCAACCAAGGAGCATCAAAAGTCGTGCTATAAATTCTCAGACAACACAAAGATTCCTTGATAACCTTCCAGACTTCCTCTGCCTACCCAAGGACATCAGAGGACAAAAATCAGTTAACCACCTAACTGAGGAACTCAATTTAACCTTGCGCAATACCCTAGATGCAGTTGCACCCCTAAAAACTAAAAACATTTGTCATAAGAAACTAGYTCCCTGGTATACAGAAAATACCCGAGCTCTGAAGCAAGCTTCCAGAAAATTGGAACGGAAATGGCGCCACACCAAACTGGAAGTCTTCYGACTAGCTTGGAAAGACAGTACCRTGCAKTATSGAAGAGCCCTCACTGCTGCTCGATCATCCTAYTTTTCCAACTTAATTGAGGAAAATAAGAACAATCCGAAATTTATTTTTTATACTGTCGCAAAGCTAACTAAAAAGCAGCATTCCCCAAGAGAGGATGGCTTTCCCTTCAGCAGTAATACATTCATGAACTTCTTTGAGGAAAAGATAATGATCATTAGAAAGCAAATTACGGACTCCTCTTTAAATCTGCGTATTCCTCCTAAAGTCAGTTGTCCTGAGTCTGCACAACTCTGCCAGGACCTAGGATGAAGGGAGACACTCAAGTGTTTTAATACTATATCTCTTGACACAATGCTGAAAATAATCATGGCCTCTAAACCTTCAAGCTGCATACTGGACCCTATTCCAACTAAACTACTGAAAGAGCTGGTTCCTGTACTTGGCCCTCCTATGTTGAACATAATAAATGGCTCTCTATCCACCGGATGTGTACCAAACTCACTAAAAGTGGCAGTAATAAAGCCTCTCTTGAAAAAGCCAAACCTTGACCCAGAAAATATTTTTAAAACTATCGGCCTATATCGAATCTTCCATTCCTCTCAAAACTTTTAGAAAAAGCTGGTGCGCAGCAACTCACTGCCTTCCTGAAGACAGACAATGTATACGAAATGCTAGCACTGAGACTGCACTTGTGAAGGTGGTAAATTACCTTGGTAAATTGGTAAATTACCTTTTAATAGCGTCAGACCGAGGCTCTGCATCTGTCCTCGTGCTCCTAGACCTTAGTGCTGCTTTTGATACCATCGATCACCGCATTCTTTTGGAGAGATTGGAAACCTAAATTGGTCTACACGGACAAGTTCTGACCTGGTTTAGATCTTATCTGTCGGAAAGATATCAGTTTGTCTCTGTGAATGGTTTGTCCTCTGACAAATCAACTGTAAATTTCAGTGTTCCTCAAGGTCCGTTTTAGGACCACTATTGTTTTCACTATATATTTTACCTCTTGGGGATGTCATTCGAAAACATAATGTTAACTTTCACTGCTATGCGGATGACACACAGCTATTTCAATGAAACATGGTGAAGCCCCAAAATTGCCCTCGCTAGAAGCCTGTGTTTCAGACATAAGGAAGTGGAAGGCGCAACTTTTTACTTTTAAAACTCGGACAAAACAGAGATTGCTTGTTCTAGGTCCTAAGAAACAAAGGATCTTCTGTTGAATCTGACAATCAATCTTGATGGTTGTGCAGTCGTCCTAAAATAAAAAACTGTGAAGGGGACCTATTGGTTTGGAAAAAGTTTTAACTTTTTCCTGAACCTGATCGGTCTTTTTGACGAACATATCAAGACTGTTTTCAAGGACAGCTTTTTTCCATCTACGTAACATTGCAAACATCAGAAACTTTCTGTCCAAAAATGATGCAGAAAAATAAATCCATGCTTTTGTTACTTCTAGTTAGACTACTGCAATGCTCTACTTTCCGGCCTACCCGGATAAAGCACTAAATAAACTCTGTCAGTGCTAAATACGGCTGCTAGAATCCTGACTAGACCCCAAAAATGTATCATATTACTCCAGTGCTAGCCTCCCTACACTGGCTTCCTGTTAAGGCAAGGGCTGATTTCAAGGTTTTACTGCTAACCTACAAAGCATTACATGGGCTTATTCCTACCTATCTTTCCGATTTGGTCCTGCCGTACATACCTGCACGTACGCTACGGTCACAAGACCCAAGGCCTCCTAATTGCCCTAGAATTTCTAAGCAAACAGCTGGAGGCATGGCTTTTCCTATAGAGCTCCATTTTATGGAATGGTCTGCCTACCCATGTGAGAGACGCAGACTCGGTCTCAACCTTTAAGTCTTTATTGAAGACTCATCTCTTCAGTAGGTCATATGATTGAGTGTAGTCTGGCCCAGGAGTGTGAAGGTGAACGGAAAGGCACTGGAGCGAACAAACCGCCCTTGCTGTCTCTGTCTGGCCTACTACAGGGGCTGAGTCACTGGCTTACTGGTGCTCTTCCATGCCGTCCCTAGGAGGGGTGCGTCACTTGAGTGGGTTGAGTCACTGACGTGGTCTTCCTGTTCGGGTTGGCGCCCCCCCTTGGGTTGTGCCGTGGCGGAGATCCTGTGGGCTATACTCGGCCTTGTCTCAGGATGGTAAGTTGGTGGTTGAAAATATCCCCTCTGGTGTGTGGGGGCTGTGCTTTGGCAAAGTGGGTGGGGTTAAATCCTGCCTGTTTGGCCCTGTCCGGGGGTTTCATCGGATTGGGGCCACGTGTCTCCTGACCCCTCCTGTCTCAGCCTCCAGTATTTATGCTGCAGTAGTTTGTGTCGGGGGGCTAGGGTCAGTCTGTTATATCTGGTGTATTTCTCCTGTTTATCCGGTGTCCTGTGTGAATTTAAGTATGCTCTATCTAATTCTCTCTCTCTTTCTCTCTTTCTTTCTTTCTCTCTCTCGGAGGATCTGAGCACTAGGACCATGCCTCAGGACTACCTGGCATGATGACTCCTTGCTGTCCCCAGTCACCTGGCCGTGCTGCTGCTCCAGTTTTAACTGTTCTGCCTGCGGCTATGGAACCCTGACCGGACGTTCACCGGACGTGCTACCTGTCCAGACTTGCTGTTTTCAACTCTCTAGAGACAGCAGGAGCGGTAGAGATACTCTCAATGATCGGCTCTGAAAAGCCAACTGACATTTACTCCTGAGGTGCTGACTTGTTGCACCCTCGACAACTACCGTGATTATTATTATTATTTGACAATGCTGGTCATTTATGAACATTTGAACATCTTGGCCATGTTCTGTTATAATCTCCACCCGGCACAGCCAGAAGAGGACTGGCCACCCCTCAGAGCCTAGTTGTCACGTTCCTGACCTTATTTCCTTTGTTTTGTCTTTGTTTAGTATGGTCAGGGCGTTGAGTTGGGGTGGGCATTCTATGTTTTGTGTTTCTATGTTGGGTTCATTTTCAATTAGCCTGATATGGTTCTCAATCAGGTGCAGGTGTTTTACGTTTCCTCTGATTGAGAACCATATTAAGGTAGGCTGTTCTCACTGTTTGTTTTGTGGGTGATTGTTCCTGTGTCAGGTGTTTGTGCCACACAGGACTGTTTTCGTTCGTTCGTTCGTTCGTTCGTTTCGTTCGTTCGTTCGTTCGTTCGTGTGTTCTTTCCTGTTCGTGCGTTCTTCTTTTATGTTCTCAAGTACAGTCCTTGTTCACGTCGTTTATTGTTTTGTAGTTTATCAAGTGTTTTTTCATGTTCGTCTTTCTTTATCAAATAAACAAGTATGTATTCAAACCACGCTGCGTTTTGGTCCGATCCATGCTCCTCTTCAGACGAGGAGAAAGACGAGCGTTACACTGGTTCCTCTCTAGGTTTTTTCCTAGGTTTTGGCCTTCCTAGGGAGTTTTTCCTAGCCACCGTGCTTCTACACCTGCATTGCTTGCTGTTTGKGGTTTTAGGCTGGGTTTCTGTACAGCACTTTGATATATCAGCTGATGTAAGAAGGGCTATATAAATACATTTGATTTGATTTGATTTTGTCCATTAGGCCAATGGATTTATTTTTTATCAGCATGAATTAGATTAAACCCCACTTTTATTCCTTAGGCTTGGATCTGCACTGTGCAGCTGTTGCAAGAGCACATTTTTCACTGGCTGTCCATTGGTTTCAAAAACAATGATTGATAGGCAATAATTGCTGGGTTCAAATACATGGCTGATTTGTAAACAGCCATCCACAACAACCACAATCCGTAAGGCGCAAATAGCTAAATGAGAGAGCAGCACTGTGATTCACATCAATGCGCTATGTAGCTATCACCACTGCTGACATTCTGACCTCCAAGCGTGTATTCAAGTTGGATAATCTTTGGATGTCGACAGCAGTTGCACCATTGGAAGATAAAGCTTGGACTGTAGCCTACAAATTCCTGCTCTTTTCCCGCGATCCATCAAACACATTTGGTGTGTCATCATAGTGGTCTCTGATTTGTGATCAGACACGCTCAGGTGGAACAAATTTAAACTTGCTCCTTTTTTCAATGCTGATTTTAATTTCATTGACAAAATCCTTTCTGAATTTAAAAGTAATCCTCGAAGTAATCATCTAGTTTTTCAAACGTTTCTGTAATCTGATTACAACCTTTTTGCTGGTAACGTAACAGATTACAGTTACCATTTTTGTAATCCCCGACCCTAGTTATGGGACGGATCTTAGTACCCAACGTGACAATAGTCTATGTTTGACGAACTATAAAAGCTTGGTGTATTATGTCTATGTCTAGGCTACTGTCAACATACGTATTCATTTTCCTTTATGTTCTAAAAACTGCGCTTCACATTGTCTATCCATTCTACTGCAGGATACTGTAGGCTATTTGTACAGTCAGTGGGACTTAAAAGTGAAAGCGAGTGGAAACACTTTAGCCAGTGTGTAGCCTACTTTTGCGAAAACCTATGCCAAGTCGCAAACAATCAGATGTTCCAGTTTTCAAGGGAAATGGAAAGAGAGCCTTTGAGGCAACTTCTGCATTTGGACGTTAAAAACAAAGACAGCATCAAAGACAAAACATAGTACAGTGTGAACAAAGACAGTGGAGTATGAAGATAAGCAGAAACTGCTTATCTAATAGAAATCCCTGATCACTCTTGTAAATGATCTCATGGCGACATTGACTAGCTAAGCTCATGTGCAGAAACAGTTCATCGGGTCTAACGGTCATCTCACGCAGAACTGCGCATGTGCAGGCCATCAAATCAAAGGCACTTCTTCGATATTAAGTTGTTTTTGACTAAAATTAAAATGTGTCAGTTTGTCACTTTCACAAGCTTGGAGTAATAACATACATGAAGGGGACATTTTGACATTTGCCGTATGGTTGATGAGAAACTCCATATTGCAAATGTACGGTCCCTTACTAGATGTCCGCGAACGTTTGTAAAATTCGCGGACGGCGGGCCAGATCTTCCGGGAAGTCATAGAACGAAGTCTCTCGGACATTCGGGTTCCGTTTTATAAAATKTTCTAATTTTGGTMGTTTTTCCGCTGTCCCGGTAAATCTCACCAGAGGGCGAATGGAATCATATTGCAAATGTACAAAACATCACCAATCACGACGTGGCCTTTTCTCCTAAACAGAAAATACTTTGAAGACGAAACTTGGTGAGCATAGGTTTGGCATAATGGGCAGTTGGCCCCGAACAAGATGGCTTTTTGAGTTATGGCCATTTTTCTGGGATTAAAGGTCAAAAACGAAAATAGAGCGCTAATTTGACCACTTCACGTCAAAGTACATGAACCTACGGTGTCAGGAAAAAAAAGAACCAGCCCTTTATCTATCTTAATTTAAGAGAAATCGTACATTGTACAATTGGTGATGTTCAAAAAAAGGTGTTTTTCCCCCMAAAAAAGTTACAGATCCAGTTGCAGCGTGTTCAGACAAATCTTTTCTAAGTGTGTTTCAGAGCTCTGCGAGATTTCTGTGATTTTCTGTGATTTTCTGAAATAACACACACTCATTCAACCCTCTGTAAATAAGTTCGTTCTTAACATAAAGACTTAAAACTCAAAATTCTATAAGAGCCTACCCCAAGGAGGATATGTGTTCACTTTCAGCCTCCTGTGTCAACTGGAAGTACCTTAAAATGGTGTCATAGTGACTGTTTTGAAGATCTTTTCAAAACTTCATATGTGTGATTAGGCAACCCTCATGAAATGTAAATCAGTCTTTTCTCCCAACAGATGTCAAAGAAAATGCTCTCTCACACACACACACACACACACACACACACACACACACACACATCACCACACACACACACACACACACACACACACACACACCACACACACACACACACACACAACACACACACAACACACACCACACACACACACACACACACACACACACCACACACACAGCAAGGATGGAGTGACAAAGTGCGGTGCTTAAAGACACTCAGAGCCTGCAATGGCATTACCATAATCTCAACGCCATGCCGAGTTCAACGAGATGCCCCGCTTGACCGTAGCTCGCTCGGTCTGAGCGCAGCGACAGTGAAAAGAAGAAGGCCCAAAATGTATGGATCTGGGTTGTTGAAGACGGCTTGGGAAAGATGGTGTAAGATGAAGTTCAAATCAAGCAGCACATCGAGCAAAGTTGGTGAAGACGACTGTTCTGAAAGGACAACAGTAGAATCGAAAACTGGAACAAAAAGGAAATTGTCTGACATTGGAGTGGAGGATATGTGTATGCATGATAATGAATTAAATCTTGTTGGGATGTGTTTGTTGATTAAGGATGCATATATGGGAGACTTGTTTGAGGTGTCGAAAATGGTGAAGTATGCGCTGGGAAAAGTGGAGTCTGTCAAGAGTGACAAGGAGTGGTCTTATTTTGATTAATTGTATTTTTGAATAACAGAGTAAGATTGCAGGGAGCCGGATGAAAAGCGTGCCCAAAGTAAACTGCCTGTTACTCAGGCCCAGAAGCTAGGATATGCATATAATTGGTAGATTTAGATAGAAAACACTATAAAGTTTCTAAAACTGTTAAAATTATGTCTGTGAGTAYAACAGAACTGATATGGCAKGCCAAACCCAAGGCCAAACCATCCCCCCCMAAAAAATGTTCAGCTTACCACTATTTTCAATGGCTAGTACTATAATTATAAGCCCAAGTCCTCCCAAATTGCAGTTCCTAGGGCTTCCACTAGATGTCAACAGTCTTTAGAAAGAGTTTCAGGCTGGTATTTGGAAAAATCACCCAGGAATTGTAGTTTTTCTAGGTGGCTCCCATTTTGGCTGTAGTGTTTCCAAGCGCGAGGAAGAAAGCTTATTTATCTCCGGTAATGAACATACTATTCTCCGTCTTAAATGTTATTGTTTATTTGCGTATTAGGATATTAGGATTCATTTTGTATGCATTTGGATGGAGGGAAACTGGATGGAATATTGACTGAAGCGCGCCAGCTAAACTGAGTTTTTATGGATATAAAGAAGGACATTATCGAACAAAAGGACCATTTGTGATGTAACTTTTGGGACCTTTTGGAGTGCCAACAGAATGATTCTGCATGTTGCAACCCACCATAAGAATGACCATCGGATGTCCTGGTTTGTGGATCATCATAGCAGTTGGTGGTTCACCCTGGTAGGATTTCCGCAAGCTGCGGACCACCACCAGAATGGACCTGGTAGGTCCGGCAGTGGCTCCGTGTTCCGGCCCGTCATCCGGTTATCCCGGCTAGTGGATCTAGGCAGTAACTTGGCAGACGTTAATAACGCACAACACTCAGGCAATACATCATTACATTTCCTCCCCAAAGGAGYGGCATTGGGCTCTACTGTTTCCTAAGTGTCAAAGGAAATTAAACGAAAAATTGGAATAAAAACATAAAAGTATACAAAATGGTGTCTACCACACCCTAATCATCTAATTTGGACTATGTCCTATATATGTCCATGGTCTTGGCTAAATGACTCTATCATGGCATTGTCTCTAATGTCCTGTCTAGGGTGGATCCTACTTCCAGGTGGGTAGTTAAGGCACTTGAAAAACTTGGCCCTGAAGGCAAAGCTTACATTGGGCACATTACTGGGCTGACCTAGCGCGTTCCGGGAGAGGAGGCTGGGACTGGGTCCCCAAAAAGGGGCTTTCAGGATCTATTGCCAACTTCCAAAAATTGGGATCGCTTCCGTCCACAAGGTGATCCTAGTATAAGACCCATTAGGTCTTCCATTGCACGTGTGCGCCTAGGTGCACACGCCAAGGAAATAAGACCAAGGATCATGGTAACAGTCAGGATACTGTCCGGCACCGTCCAAGAGCGGCGACAGACCCAATCTTTTGGTCTGTAGTTAGTCGGGTTCAACTAAAAGTGCCTCATCCAGTACGCTAGATATCACAGTCCATGGGTCCTCGTACTGGATTGGTTTTGAATGGCTGGTGACTCAAGGGAACGTTTAGCAAAAGCGTCCGGCATTTCAATCTCTGTGTCTATCCTGTCGTCGGGAAGTTGGTATAGAGCGAGGTCGTCTATGTGAATAATCGCCCCCTCTGGTACCTTAACAAAAACAGTCTGGTTGGGGAGGTTCAATTGGGTGATGGAGTCATGGCGTTCGTAAGTAGTGGCGGACGCAAACGGTGTATTGACCAACCATCGGTCCCCTACCACCTCCACTTGTGTGGTGGTGGCCCCATCCCTGGCAGTTAGTTTGGCTCTACAGCGTTCTTCGCTGGTAATAGCTTTAATACCACAAAGACGCTCAGTGTTATCCCTGACAAACGGTTTGCTAGGACAGAGGTAGTGGACATCTTTGGTTAGAGTACACATTAACAGGTTAGGGGTGAGATAGAAATATGGGTTGTTTTCCTGGTAAGCTACTACTGGGGGCGTGGCAATCTTTACGTGGGTACTATCGYGCCAAAATCCTACATTGAGAACTGTTTTCAATCTATAGATATTCTCCAGTTCAACAACCGGCAGCGTCAGTAGAAATCCCACTTCATTACGATCAACATCAATGTGTATTGGGATGGCCGACCCCAGACTATAGGCCAAATGTGACTGTAATGGCCTTATCGTGGTTGAAGTAGCTGAGGTCAATATGTTGTGCACCATTGAGAGGGGCACTAGATATGAGGGGATTCTATTCATGGCCAATTGGTCCATAGAAGAGCTAACTTCAMGGAGAAAATCCTCCAGTAACAATCGAACCAGTTGGACATGGGCATAGTCATGATTCATGACCTCTGCTAGCTTTCCTACAGACAGGATAGTTTTGTTCAGGAGAGTAGCGTGTGTGTTGACCACCAGAATAGTGTCCTGGAGAGACTTTCCCACATGTTGCAACTTGAGGGCCTGTGCCTTCATCTGCTGCTGGATAAGTGGCATCTCTTCAGTAATCTCCCTAACATTCCTCTTTACTGTGGCTAGACTGACTGCGTTGATGGCAGTGGTGCCTAGGGCAAATAGTGACCCTACGGCTGCCCCTATCGATAGTAGGGCCCCGACGAATCGTTTCTCTCGCCTGGGCTCGGCTAGTTCTGACTGGGTTACTGTGAACCTTTGGAGTTGGGCCAACATATGGGCAGTGTCTAGCTGGGCGTGCTTAATTGCCTGGCTGGTCCAGTCAGCCCCGGCCCAACTCAAATGCGCCGCAGGTGGAATGTGTTGGCGGTACACATTCTCTGCATCTAGGCGGACATACACCCTCTGCGTGTGTACTCTGCAGTTAGTTATGAGGAGTCCTGGATCGTCGCGGAGAACGATTCCCGTAGGAGGTCCGTTCGTGATTACGTCTGCTGGGTTGGTTTTGACCAGGGTGCAGAGTGTCAGGATCAGCCAAAGGAACTCCATCCTACAGAAACGCATAATCAGAGATTGTTGGATTATTTAAGTTATTTGTTTTTGTAAGCAAAAMATGTTTTGACAACTATTTTTCTGGTTTTGTTTTGAAAACAGTACAGCGCAGGACGATATCAATAGTGTCAACAGATGTGTATCTGGTAACTGGGAAGAAAATAAGAGATTTTAGGTGCAACGTACTGATCCCCTGGAAGGGATCAGCTGAGGGTACTTAAGAATTTTCTTAGTACCTCTGACTTTGCTAGGTTTTATCTATTCGGTCCTGGCTAGCACCCCTTCTATTCCCATGGGGGGGAGTGTACAACTTGATTTGGTTCCGGTGGACCCACTTTAATGTGGCGTTTTGTCGACCTTTGTTGATTCTGATCTGGTAAGCTACAGGTGATAGCTTCACCAGAATCTCGTGTGGCCCCGTCCAGTGGGGCAGGAACTTTCTTGCAACGCCCACGGGTTTGGCGTATATGTAGTACCACACCTTATCCCCGACCTCGAACACCTGGTGTGAGGCCTTTTTGTCGTAATAGGTCTTGTCACCTTCTGCACTTCTTTCCAACTGTCCTTGAGCATACGCAAAGGTAGTCTGGAGATGGTTCCGCAAGTCGGTCACGTATGATGAGCCGTGTAAGGTGGTGGTGCGGCGACATCCTCCCGGTTGGTACAGGAGATGCAGTGGAAGTGTCATTTGCCGCCGCCGTCATCATCTCGAAGGGAGTTTGAGGTCCCAAATCTTGTGGTTGGCTGTCACATATTTTCCTCAAGATTTCTGAACAGATGGTCTGGTGACTCCTTTCCCTCCCTGCTCGAAACCTCCTAGGGTGGATGCGATGTGGAATTTTAGCTTTGACTCCCAGAAGCCTCCACAGTTCGGTCATACGGCTGGCCGAAAAGTGGTTCCTGCTGTCGCGTCCACGGTTTCTCCTGGCAGCCGAAACGAACTGAAAACGTGGTTTAGCAAAAGAACGTGGCCATGTTTTCCGCTGTTGTCCATTGGTCGCGGCAGGCCTCTCCAACCCACTTTTGTGAATTGCGCAGTCACTGTGGAGGAGATACTTTGTATGCCTCTGGCCGACCTGGGCACTGGGCGACCCGTCGATTGGATCGGAGGCTCCAGGAAAAGACCACACCCTTGGTTGCAGGGGTGCTCTGTGAAGTGGCTTGGAGGGTTGAAACTGCAGCAAACTAGACACCCCCCTCACGTATTGTGCAAACGTCTTGTTTCCATGTGAGGCCAAGTAGCCACCTGTCGCAATGTTTCACATGGTACCTGAACACCGCCTATGGCCTTCCACATGGCGTTGTCGTGGGCGTGGGCTATCATTATCCCCCTCTGTGTTTTTAGGAACCACCCACCTTCGAGCGGTGTCGGTTTCTGAAACATACACCAGTAGGTCAATCTACAAGGTGAGGTCTGCTTAGTTGCGTACAGCGAACGGCAATCGTGTGAACCTGCCAAAGCCAGTTTCGGAAACTGGTGGTTGACAGGATCGAGCAGGAACGCCATCAAAGTGGCGAGGTACTCATGCATTGGGTGTTGCATTGCTACCAGATCGTTCATTCAGGAATGAATCGTTAGCAACACATTAAGTTCGTTGCCAAGACGTTTTCCCTGGTGCTACATGGCTACGCGTTACCAGCAGACACATAGCATCCTAAGTGTTTTTTTTTGTCTGGACGCATCAAACGCACCCAAGGGGTGCCGTGAATTGCACCCGGATTTTGCCATGCTTCGCATGTCCGTTGCCCAAAGTTGTCCGACCAGGTGATTTGGAGTGTCCTTTGACTTTTTTCCATACACCCTGTATGTCGGTTTGGGTGAGAAAAGGTCATCACAAGCTGGATGGAGCTCTTTGTTTTCACACTCCTACCACTTGACGTAGTCATGTCTTTGTTTTCCAAAACGGCAAACTGGCATAAGAATGGTGAGTCTCGCGTAGTTTGAATCGGTTTGCAGAATCGCCAGTTCTGACAATCGGTGTTTCACCGCCGTTTTCAGGGTGATCAGCACGCCACGCCACGGAATGTCGTTGTGCCAATACCATCCCACAGCCAGCTTGCAAGTGATCTAGATGGCGGTAAGAACAGCCATCTACAAAATGCCATCGGCATTCAAGAAACAAACGTTCTCTAAAAGAAGTAGTGATGGTTCGAAGGCAATGGCGGAGGGGGGGGGTCACTGCGGGGGGTTCACGCGGGGGTGGTGGCGGATCGGTTTCCATCGTCACCAACAGCGTTGACACACCGCCCAAAGCACTGCCAAAAGGTTTTGCGTAG
>NC_036860.1:19152897-19153765 GCF_002910315.2 Salvelinus sp. IW2-2015 | reverse complement strand
GACAAGTAAACAGCGTACCTCCCTCGCCATCTAGGTCTAGGGAGGACGGAAGAGGCCCAATCACGGGAACAACCAGTTCAAAATCATGGAAGGAGTAATCGATCAATGTTCCTAGCTGAGTGTGCCGAGAAATRGAAATATCCGCTTGAGTCAGATTTTGTACCAGGAGGTAMGTGGATCTAGCGGTTAGTTCCAACAGCGGGTTGCCATTGATAGTTAGCCCCAAGTCGAATAGTTGCGGAGAGGGTTGGAAGAACGCRGTGGTGCCTTCCATCCGGTATCCGGGCGCCAGGTTCAGTCTTACAGAAACCTCTGTAGTTCTTGCCGGGATCAACATGGCGGACTCAGTAATCACCTTGCAAGCTTCGGGAATAGTCTGCCCGGATGCCATTCGCACCRGGTCGAAAGACAAGGCATGTTGGTTTGGCTGAGCCAAMGACCAAAGAACTTGGTGTWTGGTGTCRAGTTTAACACCCAATCTTACCAAAATGTCCGCTCCCACATAGACTGTMTRTGGGAGGTCYGCGACAACCAGTAGGTARTGAGATACTTCCTTGGTTCCAATGCGGATCGATAGCGCACACACCCCTACTGCGGTGAGTGTTGTCTGGGGAGTCGTTCCCAGTGGAAATCTAAACGTTTTCGGCACAAGGGGATGGCAGTTAACCGTTTTCGAAATTTCGTTGAACAATTCCAGACTGATTGCGGATTTTTCTGACCAAGTTGCCAGTATGGCATCCTCAACCATAGTACCGTTTAGGCACACACCCCCTATCAGAGGAGGGCGGTAAGTGTCAGCTGGTGAGTCACCCAAGCCACACAGGAARACCTCATGTTCGGTTAAGTTCCGAGTTGAACTAACCTTGTC
>NC_036860.1:19119575-19147635 GCF_002910315.2 Salvelinus sp. IW2-2015 | reverse complement strand
CCTGTCAATCTGGAGAGGTCACTTTATCGTAACAATCCTATTATACATTGCACAGTCCGAATCTGGAAGCAAATTAAAACCCACTTTGAGCTTAGACCAATGTCATTCATGCTCCCTGTTGCCAGGAACCCCTCCTTTKCCCCCTCCAACCTTGATAACACCTTTGAGCAATGGGGAGAGTTGGGGATAAGTACCATAGGGGATTTATATATAGAAGGGACCTTTGCTTCCTTTGAGTTGCTGAGGGAAACTTATAATCTTCCCAGAAATAACTTTTTCAGATACCTACAAATCAGAGACTATGTTAGGAAACACCTCCCAACATTTGGGAACGCTAAGCCYTCCATGTTTGACGGATGCATAAAAACATCCCCCACYKCAGACAAACTGATATCTCGTTTATATGAYTCTTTTCAATCGGTTAGCACACCCTCTACAGAKGCCATTAAGGCAAAATGGGAGGAAGAACTAGGGACTGACATTTCGATGGCAGACTGGGAAGATAGCTTGGAGTATATCCACACCTGCTCCATTAACTCCAGACATCGGCTCATACAATTCAAGGTATTACASAGATTACACTATTCCAAAACCAAACTGCATAGGATATTTCCTGATACATCCCCTHTGTGTGATAAATGTCAGGCTGCACAGGGTACACTWCTCCACTGCTTTGCCCTATGCTCTAGCTTGCATKGTTACTGGTGTGGAATWTTTAGGATCCTCTCTGAAGTTCTGGAGACTTCAATTGACCCAGACCCGCTTCTGATAATCCTGGGAGTRTCTGATTCCCTAATCGGACTAACCAACCCCCAAAAACAACTCATCTCTTACAGTCTCATTTCGGCAAAAAAACTAATCTTGTTGTTCTGGAAAAAGAGGGAAGCGCCCACTACCAAATTATGGCTCAGCGAATTGGCAAACACTGTACACTTAGAAAGGATTAGATATATTCTGAACAATAAATTATTAACATTTGATCAGATCTGGCAGCCTTTCCTCTCTTACTTGGACCATTCGGCGCTGTGAATTTGTACTTTTTAACGCACTCTCCATTGTAATATTTTAATCCACCTCTGGGCAGCACGTGCTGGCACGACACCCGGCACGGGAAGTAAAGGGGGGGGAGGGATAAGGGGGGGAGGGATTAAGGGGGGGAGGATAAGGGGGGGGTGGACACCCACCCCTCTTTCTTTCTAACCTGTCCTTGTTTGTATGTCTTGTTTTGTAAATTTTGTGTTTGTACCAGAACTCTGGATCTTTTTTTTTGTCTGTCTTTTATGTTTGTTAAAAATGGTAATACTGCCTTTCATACCTATACATCCATTTCCTGTGTGTGTTTCAAATAAAAATAATCTTGAACAAGAGCATAGTCGTTTTGCCGTGTTGCTTGTAAAGGATGAACTTGTCACGTGTCTGTTGGACGTTCGCTTCAAAAGGTAGAGCCTGTCTGCATTCGTAGCGTTTGGGTAGCCATCCAAGGCGTCCTCTATGTCTGCTAAGAATGTCTCAGTGTCGTTTGGCTTTCCTGGAACGGGGTCAAAGAGGCGGAAGTTTTTAACGATTTTGTCAAGGCGGTCTCCGCCAAGTGCRCGGGGAGCATCTGCACTCTCTCGTGGGCAATTGTGGGCCGAAAGGCCAAGAGGAAAAGTCAAGCTGTGGTTGTGTTGGCGAGGAGGCCCCAATTCACTGTGGGCCGAATGGCCAAGAGAAAGAGGCTGACCTCTCCTGTCATCTACATTCCCTCGGTCTCTGAGCTCCGGATGTGAGCTATTTTGCTTGGTTTGGTTGTCCCGCGATAGCGCGTGACTGTTCTGGAGTTCCTCCAGATGATACCTAAGGGTGGTGTTCTGCTGCATCGCAGAGTCCACCTGGGAGTTGAGGGTGTTTATTTTAGACACGTAGGTGTCGCCCTTGCTCCGCTCGGCCTCATACTTATCTGTCATGGTTTGCAGTGAGAGGTCTCGAGTGTGGAGTGAGAGATCCAGTGATGCAATGTCCTCCTTTTGTTTAAAGGTCACATTTTCCAACTTTCTCACTTGGTCTTTCTCATCCTTCATTAAGTCAGCGACTTCAATGAGTTCTGCTGTTTTGTCCTCCAACTTGGTCATTGTGTTCATTTACTGATCGTCTTTGGTYTGCAGCTTTTGGAATAGAGCATTATTGCATTGAGTGGTTTCATTCACAACCGTTTGCAGGGCCTCAAGTTGCTCGCCCCGGTTTCTAGCTAGCTCGTTAGATTCATCAAGTTTAGCGTGGACTTCATCGTATTTAGTTTTGGCTAAAACGAGTTGTTCCTTTAGAATACGTACTTGGTCAAGAGTTTGTTCGCGTTCTTTGTTATAAGTGTTAGACAGATCTTCCAATTGATCTGTTCTCACACACAGTTCCTCGGCTAGCAGTAGCTTATCCTTTTCGGCTTTCGATGCCAGCTCCCTGGTTCTCTCCACCTGTGCCTTGAACATGCCAGCTTCCTGCTCGTGCCTCTGCTGGGCACTGAGGTACTGGTGCACTGTCCATCTCTGCTGGTGGGCATAGTTGAGGGCTAAACTGGAGAGAACCTTCACAAGGCCTCCGCCTGATGGTCTATTTTGAAGAGCATCTGTCGCAATGTCTGCATTTTTCTCGCTTATGGCCTCGAAATCTAACATTTTCAGCCCCTCGGCATAGTTAGGATTTGCATCGTTGCTGAGGTCAGCGATCAATCTTTCCGTGGGTGAAGGTCCACTGATGAGAGGGGAAATGGGTGGAAACCCATCTGATGGATTGCTCATTGTTACGATTATCAGTTATTTCAATTTACGTAATGTTTGGGTTTTTGAGTTGGTAGGCTGCAAACACGATTTAACTCAGTTTGTAAACGTCAATGAATCATCAAGACTGGGTCAGTAATGTGAGTTGGTTATTACTGAACTTGCCAAAACAGGTTTAATTGATTAAATCGATTTTAATGATAAATCTAACCTGTATAGGCTATTTGGGAATTTTAATTTTAATTCACCTGAAAGAGTTGCTATCTCTAAGTTAACGTTGAAAAGTTTAACTATGTCTCATTGGTTAGAACACAGTAGTTTGTGTATTATTCAATTAACCAACCTGGAAAGGTAGTGTATCAATTTAATGTATGTATAAAATTGAATGAGACAATGATATCCAATCAGTTGAGACTGGTTAGATATCGTACAGCATAACCTGAATTATTTTAAAATAATTACTGGTGATTCTTCACCACCGGAGGTCACTGTTAACACAAGCTAAAATCGACCAGGTACCAGTAAAGGTAGAATTTCACAATGCTGTAAAAAGGTCTCCCTAAACACCATGGAGCTGGTAAAACATATTTAATTAATTAATCAATTTGAATGATTAGTCAACCCCGTATAGGCTACAGGAATTAGCTTTAATTAACCTGAAATAGTTGCTATATCTAAGTTAATGTGGAACAGTTGAACCATGTCTCATTGGTTAGAACACATTCGTTTGTGTATTATTCCAATAACCAACCTGGAAAGGTAGTGTATCAATTTAATGTATGTATAAAATTGACTGAGATTCTTCGCCAGGGGTTACTGATAGCGCAAGCTGAGATCTCACAGGATTCCCGCCTGGCGCGGGAGTTCACTATGAACAAAGGGGGAAACAAAAATGGCTGCTCCCCTTTGTTAGCTTAGCATCTAGAGCAATGCTTAGCTTTCCTTGCGCGGGGTTTCCAACTCGCCGCACACGGGAAATTCCCTCCAATGAGGGAACGGATTTACTAGGTGACGTCTCACGTTCAACCCTTAAACTCTTCACGTTACCAAACGCGAGAGGTAGAGAGATAATGACTTCGCTTCGGTCAAACGAATATATCTACTCCAATTTCCGTAATGGCTGGCTCATATGTCCTCGCTCTAGGAATTGCTTATGACCGAGTCAGGTCGCTCCTGGAAGCGATCGACAGAAATAACACTAACTTGGGCCCAACTAGTATTATTCTCAGAATGCTTGCAATCGGCTGGTACATATGCCCTAGTCCGTCGCATTCAGTAGACCCCTCCTACACACTGGCTTTCGTCAGAAATACCACCGGGTGTCTACTCCCGACCAGTATCTGGGTGAAATTGAACGTCACACACACACACGCTTCTCTYCCACACTAGTCCTGCCTATAGCTATTAATGGTATATATGTAKCTGGCTTCACAATTGGTATGGAATTAACCCAACAGTGCGGCCTAGTCCTATCTTAGAATCCTCACAGGGGGCACCAATATGTCGTGACGTTGTATTAGTTAATGTGGCGACTGTTGCTCATCGAATGATTACAAGTTTCTAATTACGTGATTAACTGAATCAAGCAATTATTAACTCATTAACCTGGGGCACCATGGGAAAACTAGTTTTTATTGAGTTTCTATTTCCCAAATTAACTCAAAGAATATCAGAATATCGATTTTACCACAGCCGCTAATTAACCAGTTGCCTCTAACAGTCTCGTTCTGAATGTCGTATAGCCCGGGATTCTGCACGGACCCGGGTCTCACTAATGAATTCGCACCAAACCAATCTTAGTTGAATGTTTATTTACTAAAAAGCTAAAATGATTATAAAAGATACACATACACAAAAACACATTCTAGGCTATTGATTAGAACTTAGTATAACGGGCCAACACACTAGGGCGCGTGTTACCCAAAATGGGGATTTAAAAGAGAGAGAAAGAGAGAAAGTACACAAGAGGAATATRCATTTGGGTGAAATTGTCAGCTATGCTCATTCTAACCCTAGCCTTGCCCCAAACTGCCGCTGTTATGAGTCAGAATATAATGATGTAATTACTTGTGGAAGGTCTCCGTGGATTTTCCCGCGTGGACCGTTCAAGCTGCTCAATGACGCACTTCTCCTGCGCACCTCTCTAGGTGTCCTCACGATGTCCGTGTCCTTTGGCTTTACTGGCCTGTTCCTTTGTCCTCGCTCTGGAAGGGGTCTTCGGAGGACAGATAGCTCTGTAGCTCAGAGCTCACAGCGTAAAGATGAAAGAGTGTAGATACCACGATTCGATGGGGAGTGGAGGCTAGATGGTTCGGCTTGTATTCACCCGCTTAGACACCGCTACTCATCCGTAGCTTGGGTAGAAAAATATTTATTTGTCTTCAAACTTGTTGCGTTTTGGGTTCGTTGACCTTTTAGACCTTTGGCTGCAGCTCGGGTCACTTAGTCTAATCTGTTAATTCTGCACTCGGGTCAGAAGTGGGCGTAACCGCCTTCAGGGAAATTCTCTGGGCGTACCAAGTTTGAGGGGCAAGGTATAGATTTTACTCAAATCCAATTTTAGACAACTAACTTCACATTTCATCTCTACCGAAACATTCTCTTTGATTTGGACATTTTCCACACAACGTACAATGTATAAACATCAAGCATATACGAGGAAAACAATGTTTTCATAATAACGTAATCTATTAACCTTTAATAACAAAACAAAAATGACATACATTTTCATATTCCATCTATCGTCATGACCACCATTGTAGTTGACGKAAACCATTGTTCCAAAGTCCCTTTATTGCATGTTTACAGTTCTGAGGCTGGTTCTCTATAGTGAGAGGGAAAGGACAAGGGAATGTTGTCCGTGGTCTCAGAATTACCATGGGTGTGAGGGGTCATAAAACCCCCACATCTTCAGACCCCTAGATCTCTCCTCCTCTGTTGGGGTTGAGAGATAATCTGTAGGGTTGTGGTCTCCTGTAACCTGACCTGATCAGGACAGTCATGACAATACAAATGAGCTAGGTCTCTTGAAGGGACAGGTAGACACATAATGACTGGCAGTACCGCAATACAGACAACTCTGGGTGTTAAGTCTGCTTATGCGTTCAGCTGGAGACAGCCTAGCCTTGCCGAACTGCATTGGCTTGGGAAGAAGTAAATCGGCAGACTTCGGAGGCTCTTGGAGGAACACGGGTAAGCTCGGATCCTCTCGGGGGCGTAGACAGTGGGGACTTCCGGAGTTCAGATGCAAGGTGGGATCCTTGAGTGAGCGATTGGGACTGCAATCAGACCTCATCTCCCTCCTACGTTCCCGTAGCCATTCATCGATCCGGATGGTTAAAGCGATGAGTGAGTTGAGATCTGTCGGTAGTTCCTGGGCTGCAAGCTCATCCTTCACTTCCTCCGATAATCCGTGCAGGAATGTGTCAAACAGAGCTTCTGGGTTCCAAGCACCCTCTGCTGCTAGCGTGCGGAAATCCACCGCATAGTCTGCCACACTGAGGGACTCCTGCCGAAGCTGGAGTAACTTCTGGGCAGCCTCTCTCCCGGACTCCGGAGCCTCAAACTTCTCACCTTCGCCACGAATACTTCCAGACTGAGGCAGACGGCGGATTGTTGCTCCCAGACTGCCATGGCCCAGGCGAATGCCCTTCCAGACATCAGCATAATGATGTACGCTATCCTCGAGCGGTCCGAGGGGAACAAAGAAGGCTGCAGGTAGAAAACGAGGGAGCACTGGGAGAGAAATCCACGGCAGGTTCAGGAATCTCCATCGTAGCGCTCCGGGGGAGGTAAGCAGGTTTCCCGGGAAACTGGGGTGACTGCGCTGCTACCAGCTGGGTTACTGAGGGGCTGGGAGGTTACCGTCGTGGTAGGGTCCTTGTCTGAAGGACAAGTGGAAAACAGTTTTTTTTCAAAAGTCTCATGGAATGTAGGCCTACATTGAACACGACACATTGCTGCAGCCTACAGCTGCTGCTGTAGGCTTAAATGATAGAACAGCTATTTCTAGGTGTTTCTTAATCACCAAAGCTTTATTAAAATATCACGTTTGAGAGGAATAAAACAGTGAGCTGACATTCCCTTTTTATCTATGCATTGTAGGCAGGCCCACATTATTTTAGACATGCAGGTCCAGTTTTGGTGTAGGCTACATGTCCATGCCCATCATGAAACGAGAGATGAGAACATTGATGAATACCAGTSAACCTCGTATTTAGAAGTTATCTGTAACCTGTAAAAATGGCTTGTTTTCCGTATCATATGTTCAAAACCCAAGCCCTCCCTTAGGACTACCATAATGAAGGCTGGTTCAACAGCAATGCATGTATTTTTTATCAAGCCGATTTTATGATATCATTAMATTTTACATGTATTTATTATTGTTGTTAAAAAAAATGTATTGCTTGTTTTTTGTTTAATTTTATTACAACCAAACTTATTAGAATGATTCACCTTCCTGGTTTTATGGTGACAACGTCTGTGGCGCGCTTGCAATGTTACTTCTGGAGATAAGTGAATGCGATCTGATCTGTAAGATGGTTTCGATTGTATTCATAAAACATAGGCCGATTTGGGAGCCGTATAACGGTGAGTGGACATTCTCCCTTTCTCTTTTTAGGCCTTATCAATAACGAATTTAATCTTGCTCATTGACAATGTTTGGCAAGTCCATGCTCAGCCATAATGCAATGTAAAGTAGGCCTAGCCCCTACAGTATATCAGTGTGAATGCTATTGAAGCCATGCTATTACTTAGAACAATGTTGACGGGAAAATGGGTTCAGCAAAGATAGGTCTACATTTTGTTATTTCATTTCTTTAAGCCATTTAACAAACTATAACGGGCTAACATTGGAATTGGAGTTGATTCCAAGGCAACACATAAAAGTCTGTAAGTACACAACTTGAAGCAACCACATATTTCGCCATGGAGCACATTCTGATTAACCAGTGAGGGGCCAAGCCTTGACACACCYACAACAAGTTTATTAATTCAAACCCAGCCCTTTTGCGCCAACGCCAGAAAGTGTGCCAATAATTGTGATAGTGAAAATAGCTAAAATATTTCTGACACAGTCCTGCATCTATAATGCTACCGCCTGTGCTTAGATTTACCATTGTATAGTGTGGAAAAAAAGTATGTGAACCCTTTGGAATTACCTGGATTTCTGCATAAATTGGTCATGAAATTTAAGTCACAACAATAGACAAACATRGTGTGCTTAAACTAATAACACACAAATTATTGTATTTTTCTTGTCTATATTGAATACGTCATTTAAACATTCACAGTGTAGGTTGGAAAAAGTATGTGAACCCCTAGGCTAATGACTCAGGAGTGAGCTGGAGTCCAATCAACCTGGAGTCCAACCTGGAGTCCAATCAATGAGACGAGATTGGAGATGTAGGTTAGAGCTGCCTTGCCCTATAAAAAACACTCACAAAATTTGAGTTTGCTATTCACAAGAGGCATTGCCTGATTTGAACCATGCATCAAACAAAAGAGATTGCAGAAAACCTAAGGTTAAGAATTGTTGACTTACAAAAGGGTTACAAAAGTATCTCTAAAAGCCTTGATCATCAGTCCACGGTAAGATAAATTGTCTATAAATGGAGAAAGTTCAGCACTGTTGCTACTCTCCCTAGGAGTGGCCGTCCTGCAAAGATGACTGCAAGAGCACAGTGCAGAATGCTCATTGAGGTTAAGAAGAATCCTAGTGTCAGCTAAAGACTTACAGAAATCTCTGGAACATGCTAACATTTCTATTGACGAGTCTACGATACGTATAACATGAAACAAGAATGGTGTTCATGGGAGGACACCATGGAAGAAGCCACTATCCCAAAAAAACATTACTGCACGTCTGAAGTTTGCAAAAGTGCACCTAGATGTTCCAAATATTCTGTGGGCAGATGAAACTTAAGTTGAGTTGTTTGGAAGGAACAGTCAACACTGTGTGAAAAAAAAGGCAAAGCACACCAACATCAAAACCTCTACCCAACTGTAAAGTTGGTGGCGGGAGCATCATGGTTTGGGGCTGCTTTGCTGCCTCAGGGCCTGGACAGCTTACTRTCATCAGCGGAAAAATGAATTCTTAAGTTTGTCAAGCCTTTTTGTAGGAGAATGTTAGATATCTGTCCGCCAATTGAAGTTCAACAGAAGTTGCGTGATGCAACAGGACAACACCCCAAAACACTGAAGTAAATCCACAGCAGAATGGATTCAACAGAAGAAAATATGCTTTCTGGAGTGGCACAGTCAAGGTCCTGACCTCAACCCGATAGAGATGCTGTTGCATGACCTCAAGAGAGCAGTTCACACCAGACATCCCAAGAGCATTGCTGAACTGAAACAGTTTTGTAAAGAGGAATGTCCGAAACTCCTCCTGACCGTTGTGAAGGTCTGATCCGCAACTACAGAAAACATTTGGTTGAGGTTATTGCTGCCAAACGAGGGTCAACCAGTTGTTAAATCCAAGGGTTCAGACTTTTTCCACCCTGCACTGTGAATGTTAACACGGTGTGTTCAATATAGACATGAAAACATATAATTGTTTGTGTGTCATTAGTTTAAGCAAACTGTGTTTGTCTATTGTTGTGACATTGTTGTGACATGAAGATCAAATCAAATTTTATGACCAATTTATGCAGAAATCCAGGTATTTCCAAAGGGTTCACATACTTTTTCTTGCCACTGTATTAGTTTTGTTAAAATAAAGCCCTTACTGTGAAAATTATACCAATACAGACAATGTGATTATAGGCCTCACATAAAAGTCATCTGGTGATCTGGATGGGGGACATGTCCAAAGCATAGGCTACACAGTTGTTGCAAAACACATTTGATAGCCTTCATGTTCCTGTTCAATACTAATAGATACGCTTATTTTATTAAAATGTTCTTCTAGCCTTGATGTTGCCAAGAACTACGGCTACTCAAGAGCCAGCATAATTTCCAAGAACTGCTTTGGGATCCTTGCTGTAAGATGGAGGATCCTGGGACGTGCCTTTGAATTTGCCCCAGAAAAGCTGAGAGCATTGTTAAGGGCTGTGTGGTCCTCCACAACTATCTTTGCACTACAGAGACTAACAACACAGAGTCATCAACACAGTACATCCACCTCACATTTGTTGACCACTCCACACCCACTGGGGACCTCTGTCCAGGAGAATGGAGACAGGTGGTACAAGTGGACACCAACTTCCTAGACCCAAGAAAAATCTAGTCAGACAGGACAACCAGAGTTGCTGTACACGTCCGCAACAACCGCAAGGACTACTTCCTCACACCAGCTGTTTGAGTTTCATTCCAGGATGCTGCTATCACACGTGACAACTTACAGTAAATGTTCAACTGTTGGATTGTGGTTTAGAAAACATGTTTGTACTTACACTGTATGTTCCTTTCCTCTGGTTGATTATTGTTTWATACAGGGCATTCCGAAAGTATAAAGACCCCTTGACTTTTTACACATTTTATGTTACAGCCTTATTCTAAAAATGATTAAATAGTTTTTTTCCCCTCATCAATATACACACAATAAATATCCCATAATGACAAAGAAAAAACAGTTTTTTAGAAATGTTTGCAAATGTTCACGCTACAAGGTTGGCACACCTGTATTTGGGGAGTTTCTCCCATTCTACTCTGCAAATCCTCTCGAGAACTGTCAGGTTGGAAGTGGGGCGTCGCCGCACAGCTACTTTCAGGTCTCTCCAGAGATGTTCGATGGGGTTCAAGTTCGGGCTCTGGCAGGGCCACTCAATGACATTCAGAGACTTGTCATGAAGCCACCCATGCTTTGTATTGACTGTGTCTTAGGGTCGTTGTCCTGTTGGAAGGTGAACTGTCGCCACCAGTCTGATGTCCTGAGCACTCTGGAGCAGGTTTTCATCAAGGATCTCTATGTACTTTGCTCCAATCATCTTTCCCTCGATTCTGACTAGTTTCCCAGTCCCTGCTGCTGAAAAACATCCCCACAGCATGATGCTGCCACCACCATTTATTTTATTTTTATTTCCCCTTTATTTAACCAGGTAGGCCAGTTGAGAACAAGTTCTCATTTACAACTGCGACCTGGCCAAGATAAAGCAAAGCAGTGCACAAAAACAACAACACAGAGTTACACATAAACAAACGTACAGTCAATAACACAATAGAAAAATCTATGTACAGTGTGTGCAAATGTAGAAGGGAGGTAAGGTAATAAATAGGCCATAGAGGCAAAGTAATTACAATTTAGCATTGACACTGGAGTCATAGATGTGCAGAGGATGATGTGCAAGTAGAGATACTGGGGTGCAAAAGAGCAAGAAGATAAATAACAACATGGGGATGAGGTAGTTGGGTGTGCTATTTACAGATTGGCTGTGTACAGATACAGTGATCGGTAAGCTGCTCTGACAGCTGATGCTTAAAGTTAGAGAGGGAGATATAAGTCTCCAGCTTCAGTGATTTTTGCAATTCGTTCCAGTCATTGGCAGCAGAGAACGGGAAGGAAAGGCGGCCAAAGGAAGTGTTGGCTTAGGATGACCAGTGAAATATACCTGCAGGAGCACGTGCTACGGGTGGGTATTGCTATGGTGATCAGTGAGCTGAGGTAAGGCGGGGCTTTACCTAGCAAAGACTTATAGATGACCTGGAGCCAGTGGGTTTGGTAATGAATACGTAGCGAGGGCCAGCCAACGAGAGCATACAGGAGGCAATGCTGGGTAGTATATGGGGATTTGGTGACAAAACGGATGGCACTGTGATAGACTACATTCAGTTTGCTGAGTAGAATGTTGGAGGCTATTTTGTAAATGACATCGCCGAAGTTGAGGATCGGTAAGATTGTCAGTTTTACAAGGGTATGTTTGGCAGCATGAGTGAAGGAGGCTTTTTTTGCGAAACAGGAAGCCGATTCTAGATGTAATTTTGGATTGGAGATGATTGTTGCGAGTCTGGAAGGAGTGTTTACAGTCTAACCAGACACCTAGGTATTTGTAGTTGTCCACATCTTCTGAGTCAGAACCATCCAGAGTAGTGATGCTAGTCGGGCGGGCGGGTGCTGGCAGCAATCAGTTGAAGAGCATGCATTTAGCTTTACTAGCATTTAAAAGCAGTTGGAGGCCTCGGAAGGAGTGTTGTATGGCATTGAAGCTYGTTTGGAGGTTTGTTAATTAACACAGTGTCCAAAGAAGGGCCAGGGGTATACAGAATGGTGTCGTCTGCGTAGAGGTGGATCAGAGAATCACCAGTAGCAAGAGCGACATCATTGATATATACAGAGAATAGAGTCGGCCCGAGAATTGAACCCTGTGGCACCCCCATAGAGACTGCCAGAGGTCCGGACAACAAGCCCTCCGATTTGACACACTGAACTCTATCTGAGAAGTAGTTGGTGAAACAGGTGAGGCAGACATTTGTGATACCAAGGCTGTTGAGTCTGCCGATAAGAATGCGGTGATTGACAGAGTCGAAAGCCTTGGCAAGGTCGATGAAGACGGCTGCACAGTACTGTCTTTTATCGATGGCGGTTATGATATTGTTTAGGACCTTGAGTGAGGCTAAGGTGCACCCGTGACCAGCTCTGAAACCAGACTGCATAGTGGAGAAGGTACGGTGGGATTCGAATTGGTTGGTGATCTGTTTGTTAACTTGGCTTTCGAAGATTTTAAAAAGGCAGGGAAGGATGGATATAGGTCTATAACAGTTTGGGTCTAGAGTGTCTCCCCCTTTGAAGAGGGGGATGACTGCGGCAGCTTTCCAATCTTTGGGGATCTCAGACGATATGACAGAGGTTGAACAGGCTAGTAATAGGGGTTGCAACAATTTCGGTGGATAATTTTAGAAAGAGAGGGTCCAGATTGTCTAGCCCAGCTGATTTGTAGGGATCCAGATTTTGCAGCGCTTTCAGAACATCAGCTGTCTGGATTTGGGTGAAGGAGAAGCAGGGGGGGCTTGAGCAAGTAGCTGCAGGGGGTGCAGAGCTGTTGGCCGGGGTAGGGGTAGCCAGGTGGAAAGCATTGCCAGCCGTAGAAAAATGCTTGTTGAAATGATTGTTTATCGTAGATTTATCTGTGGTGACAGTGTTTCCTAGCATCAGTGCAGTGGGCAGCTGGGAGGAGGTGCTCTTGTTCTCCATGAACTTTACAGTGTACCAAAACATTTKGGAATTAGTGCTACAGGAAGCAGATTTCTGTTTGAAAAAGCTAGTCTTAGCTTTCCTGACTGACTGTGTATATTGGTTCCTGAATTCCCTGAAAAGTTGCATATCGCGGGGGCTATATGCTAATGCAGTACACCACAGGATGTTTTTGTGCTGGTCAAGGGCAGTCAAGTCTGGGGTGAACCAAGGGCTATATCTGTTCTTAGTTCTAAATTTTTTGAATGGGGCATGCTCATTTAAGATGGTGAGGAAAGCGCTTTTAAAGAGCAACCGGGCATCCTCTACTGACGGTATGAGGTTAATATCCTTCCAGGATACCCAGGCCAGGTCGATTAGAAAGGCTTGCTTGCTAAAGTGTTTTAGGGAGCGGTGACAGTGATGAGGGGTGGTCGTTTGACCGCAAACCCATTACGGACGCAGGCAATGAGGCAGTGATTGCTGAGATCCTGGTTGAAGACGGCAGAGGTGTATTTAGAGGGCAAGTTGGTCAGGATGATATCTGAGAGGGTGCCCATGGTTATGGATTTAGGGTTGTACCTGGTAGGTCCCTTGATAATTTGTATGAGATTGAGGGTATCTAGCTTAGATTGTAGCGCTGCCGGGGTGTTAAGCATATCCCATTTAACAGTACAAACTCTGAAGATAGATGGGGTGCAATCAATTCACATATGGTGTCCAGGGCACAGCTGGGGGCTGAGGGGGGTCTTTATCAAGCGGCAACATTGAGAGACTTGTTTCTGGAAAGGTGTATTTTTAAAAGTAGAAGCTCGAATTGTTTGGGCACAGACCCAACGTCCTCACGTAGACTACATCGGTAATGGTCGATCAGGGCCCTCTCATTCCATCCCGCGCTGGCAGCCAGGGTCCTGAAGTCCAGTGCGAATTCCTGTGCGCTCCTCATCCCCTGTCTGAGATGGAACAAGCGTTCCCCCGCCGCTCTCCCCTCAGGTGGATGATCGAAGACCACCCGGAAGCGGCGGGTGAAATCCTCATAGCGGACCGACGCTGCGTCATACTTCCCCATTCAGCGTTGGCCCACTCAAGCACCTTCCCCGACAGACAGGAGATGAGGGCGGACACGCTCCCGTATCCTGAGGGAGCCGGATGGACGGTTGCCAGGTAGCGCTCCAACTGGAGCAGGAACCCCTGGCACCCGGCAGCCGTCCCATCATATGTGCTCGGGAGCGAGAGCCGAATCCCACTGGGTCCAGGTGACGGAGGGGTGGACAGCGGGGTGGGTTGTGGTGGTGGTGTTGGTTGGAGTGAAGTTGATGGGGTTGTKGGAAAACCCCCTCTTTCCCATCGCTCCATGGTGAGCAGCACTCRATCCATGGCTGTGCCAAGATGTTGGAGCATCGTCGCGTGCTGCTGGGACGCGTTCCTCCACTGGGTCCGGAGGACTGGGTGCACCTGCTGACTCCATAAAGAGGATACGTGATTCTGTCAAGTGTCAGTTGTGCAGAGGTGAGGATGGAGTCAGGCGCAGGACACAGAACTGAGTAAAATAACATACTTTACTCTGAAAAATAAATCAGCCAAGTAAATCCACACAGGGATAACAAACCCTAACACAAAAGACTAACACAAGACCAGGAACAATCACGCACAAAAAAAAATGAGAACCAGAGGGTTAAATAGGGAAATAATAATAACGTAATGGGAACCAGGTGTGTACAACCAAGACATAACAAATGGAAAAAGAAACGTGAATCGGTGGCAGCTAGAAAGCCGGTGATGACAACCGAAGGACGCCGCCCGAACAAGGAGAGGCACCAACTTCGGAGGAAGTCGTGACAATATAATACATTTTCAAAGACACAAGTAGGCATACCAATTTCAAATATGTGATTACACTGGAAACATTGGGAAGAAGTGGAATAATAAAACAAGTGTGGGGAATAACAATAATGTTCTTCCTGACAAGCATARTAATTACCCTATATTTTAGCMCATTTTTAAGAATGATAATTGTTCCACTGATCAGACGAAATAAAGTAAATATATAAAATAAGATGACAAAATCTGCCCCTACATCCTAACCAAATTATTATTTTATTAAATTGTCCCCCTCTCTAGAATCAAAATTACACTTTTCGTTTCACAATCTGTTTGACAAAATAATTGACATAGTTACAAATAAGGTAACCCTACCAAATTTCCCCGCTAAAACATACCGTTGTTACAGTCTAAATGCCAATCACCAAACGAGAGGACTAAGGCAAGTGTGGATTAAATCGACTTTGGTACATGCTGTCAAAAGGCTGCATTCTGCAATAACAGGGACGGGAGAAACATTGTACATAAAACAACGCCACCGTACTGCTCTTTTTATAGTTTAATACATTTAGCGGAGAAAGTTCTATCTCTCAATCCATCTCCTTTCTAATCTTGAGGGGCGTTTCTTTAAAACATGCACCCAATTCCCTTGATCCCTTACATAACTAGACTAATCATATGCTTAAAATATACGGTTCACATTGTTCTGGCAAGACAGGACAATGCTAGAGGATCTGCGCGTGATGTTAAATTGCACGCTCAGATGCTCCGATTTCAAAACGATTTGGAGGACAGTTGAAAAGTTCAGGCACTGACTATACAATGGAACTATTCGAAAGATAAAAGCAGTACTTTTCAATGCGTTATATATGAGACGTGCCGAACGTATGAAAAGCATCAAATGCGTGTGTCTCACGGCCAAAACGTGAGAGTTGGCAGCTCTGACTGGCTAGGATCATTTATGCAGCAGGTTAGGATAATTAACGTAGCAGGTTTGGAGACTGAAGTTAAGGAAAATAGTTAGCGAAAATGCTCTCCTAATCTGCTAGGGAAATCACTTCGTATCGGAGTGACGTGAAAAGAGTGTCCCTTGTTTTAACCGGTCAACCAATCCACATTTACGGGATTGGTTGAACAGTGCCGAAAATAGCAGTTTTTTTCTACTCAATAAGACCAGTATGTAGGGGATATATACTGAACAAAAACATGAACGCATCATGCAACAATTTGAAAGATTTAGCTCAATTACAGTTCATATAAGGAAATCAGTTAATTDAATCTATGGAGTTCACATGCCTGGGAAGGGGCGCAGCCTGGGAGGTCATACATCTAGGTCCACCGACTTGGGAACCAGCCCAGCCAATCACTCCTCCCTGATGTGGAGGTCCTGGGCTGCAGTTGTGAGGCTGGCTGGATGCACTGCCAAATTCTCTAAAACGACGTTGGGGGCAGTTTATGAAAAGAGAAATTAACATTCAATTCTCTGGCAACAGCTCTGGTGGACATTCCTGCAGTCAGCATGCTAATTGCATGCTCCCTCAAAACTTGAGACATCTGTGGCATTGTGTTGTGTAACACAACCGCACATTTTAGAGGGACCTCTTTTTGTCCCCAGCACAAGGTGCACCTGTTTCTTAATATGCCACACCTTTCAGGTGGATGGATTATCTTGACAAAGGATCAAATGCTCACTAACAGGGATGTAAACAAATTTGTGCACAGCATTTGAGAGAAATAAGCATTTTATGTGCATATTAAAAATATTGTATTTCAGCTCATAAAACATGGGACCAGCACTTTACAYGTTGCTTTTATATTCTTGTTCGGTGTAGTTTCAGAGCGTTTATTTGAGCCTGTTGTGTTAGGTTAATTGCGGAAGAGAGGGTGTGAACAATAATGTACATAAACCCTGGATCTCTAATGCTATGCATTGGACAGGGAGATGCACCGGTCGGCCATATTGCCACTCCCCAGCAGAAGCAGTCCTCTATTGGAATTAATGGAATTCTACAGTATTTCAATAAAACATGTTTCAAGGACAAAATTACATGTATTTAAGTATTTTGTTGTTGTAGTGGGGACAGTAACATTATAACTTTCTAAAAAGTATACTTTAAGGAAAACGTTTGCGTACATTGTTTTATGTTTATCTCACTTAATGTAATTCAAACGTATGCATTATGGTGTCTACAATAGAATAATCGTGGCAAAAAAATATATACTTGAATAAATGCATTTCTTTGCAAGGTGTGGGCGCGGTGGCTTCAAAACCGCGCCCCCTAATATTCGACTGGTGTATATATAGATCATTGGGTGTGAACGATGGGACAAATTTCAGCGCACAATATAGGGGACAAGGCGTGTGTGTGGAATGATACGGGCGTGTTTCATGTTGGATTTATAAAAGCGGTTGTCCGACATAAAGTCATTTTCAGTTGTTGTAGCCAATATTATTCGGCTTTTATGTTAGTGATTGAACGCTGTGTCACTGTCACAATACCGACTGTTCCAGCTGGGACATCAATCTTGTGCTCGAGGGCTCTCCAAAACATATTGGTCCAGGCGTACTGTTTATTCCGGTGATTATTTCGGTGAGTGAAACTTTTTGAAATACCATTGGACACATTTGTTTACCCCACAATGTCATATGCCTGTCATAGCTTTCCTACTCTTGTACGGGCTTAGGTTATGGTCAATTGTGTAGGCTATTGCAGCATTTGGAACAAAAGAACCTGGATTCATGCATTAGGCTACCTACTGTATACCATTGTTCGCATGCACTGTACATGTTGCCTATACTGTAGTCTGTTCTTCACACTTTTATTCTCTCTCTGTCTGAAATGTCAAGACAAGTTTACATGCTGACGAACATAATGTCCACCCTTTGTTACAATGTAGTAGCGCCTTGACATTCAATTGATGTGTATGTTACGAGCTGCGATTACTGCAATAGGTAAAGCCATTTGTGCACTCACAATTTTGGCATATCAAGGTAATATAGAATGTTTTGAATGCTAAAGCAGCATACTGTCCTTCCCAGTGGCGATTTTAGCATATAAATCTTGGTGGGGCAAAAAAAATTGAAAAGTGGGATGCATGCCAGCACAGCCACTACACAACACTAAACAATACATGAATTGCACTATAACGGTGACAGACGGTGCTCACAAACGGCCTACATAAAGCTGTCCCAACAGCAGTCCCAACATCTTACCACTGCTACACCTGACTATCAGCGGAGCATTGTCTGGCAGCAAAACAATTAATTCAGCATCAYAGCCTTTAAAGAGAACATAGCTGATGTGGCTGACTTGCTTAAACAAATGTGGTTTCTAATGACAATTGAGATGTACAAGCTATATCATAACGGGACGACTAGCAGATAAGAGGCGATCCGTAATTTCGATTAAGACATTAATGAGCAAGCTAGGACGGACATAGTCAACATAATATGTGTTTAGCACTTTTGAAATGTACAGCGACAGAATTCAGAACATGGGCCGTTCTTACAGTGTTCTCCCTGTACACCAAGTCAGAACTGTAGGATAAATAAAAGGGGCATATAAGCAAACAATGAAAACTCTTACAATATTCGATGATTACATTTCTCTAAAACAGGTTATAGGCTACATGTGCACCACCAAGTCAGAACAGTAGGTGAAATTAAGAGGGGTAAAGAGACCAAATTATTATGGTGAGGTACATGGGCTACTAACATCTTACTACATGACATACAGTATCACTTTCTTAGCTACAGTATACACAACTCCCTGGCATATTACAGAATTTATGCAGCATCATACAATACATTTTTGGACTCACCTTGTTGTGCTGTGCTCACTTGACAGGAAGGTGGCGCGGCGGTCTTTTGTGGGCAAATTTTGTCATCAAAGTCTGACATTCTCTGGATGTATTGTGCTTTCAAAACAACTGGGAACTCGGGAAAAAACATGATCGAATCATGATGACATCATTGATCTTCAGGTCGTAGCTCTAGAAAATAGGCCAGATTTACAATTCCGAGTTGGATGACCGTTCAAAACACCTTCTTAGATGGGCACTTCTAATGTAACTCTATGGCAGCACCCAAGGGGCTAGAATTGTTTTGCTCTGCCCTTAGACTTGGCGGTGACGTAGTGTCCCCATGAGTGACAGAACACTGAGCCAATCACGGCGCAACACCTGCATTTTGGACTGCCTTACTCAAGAAAACAAAAAGGAAACCATGCTTACATGTGGCTTTATTAACTTGGTGATATATATTTTTTTACATTGTTTGCAAACTGATATGTGACACGTATTAATACCAAAATAACATGCAAAACAGGCAAGCCCCACCCCAAAAAAGGAATGATGTGTCCTTCCTATGCATTTTCTGTCAATGTCCTAGCCCATTCATATACACTAACTACCTTGCTAACTACCGTGCTTCTACACCTGCATTGCTTGCTGTTTTAGGCTGTTTTAGGCTGGGTTTCTGTACAGCACTTTGATATATCAGCTGATGTAAGAAGGGCTATATAAATATATTTGATTTGACCTTAGCGCCTATTGATGATCGTATCTTCTGGCCGGGGGTTTTGTTAAGCGCTCTGATGCTTGCTCTAAACTAGGGGTGTAGGACCTACATTCATATAGTTTATTGACTGTTCATCTCGCTAATAATCACCGAAATGAAAGCTAGACAGTCAGGGAGCATCGACAATGAATATTTTTGTTGCAAATTTTGACAGTAAGGAAATATAACCMATTTTCAGTGCGTCCATCCAGACCTCCAGAATGTGGACCCCAGGGCAAAATTAGTTTGACACCCCTGATCTAAACATTAAAACGCATCGCTTGCGACACGGTTTTGGAAACATAAGGAAAGTATATTTCATATCAGCAAGAAATAATAATAATACTAAAATAATTACTACACAACTTTATAGGTTTAAGGTTCCCACAAGGCCATATTTCCACATTACACGCTTGTTTACAGAAAGCCGACAGAAAACAGTGGACTACCTGTGCTAATTAGCTACAGTATCTGCGTTTCCGAACACCTGTGTGTAAATGGAAAGAGGACGCCAGAAAAATGTTGTCACTGAAAAATACTGTTGGCTGCAACTGTGTTAAAACAGGTTATATTTTGTATAATGTGGAATGGGCCTATTGAGTGATGTCACTATTTGAAGTCAGCAAGTAGTGATTCCTTAATTCACCATGCCAAGTCTCTTTGATACAGGCTTTGTCTACAGTGCTACCCAATACTTGCATGTCTTGGTTAGTGAGAAAACACAAGTAAAGCAGTGGTCATAGTCCGAGTGGCTGGGCACTTAGCAGGGCATTCATCAGCAAAACAGTAAATGATCATGTTTTTGAGTCTTTGATACAGTCGTTGTGTACTACCCACAATACCACAGCAAAATTACTTTCTGGCTATATAATGCTATATAAGGCTGTGCACTAGATTATTAATCAATGAGTCCATAATTGACCAATATACAGGCATTGTTTACTAGTACTACCCACCACACCACAGCACATCAAATCGTAACTACTGTGCTGCTGCTCATTAGGCCTTATTACCAATATGGCCTATGATTGATCTGCCGGGAGAGGAGTGTCTGATACAGCTCATTACATTCACTGTCATCACAATGTGTGTCTGTCTGTGTGTGTGTTTGTGTCTGATTTGGTTTGTGTTGGCTGAGTGGGAGATGTGATGTGTAGGCAGCAGTAGCACTACAGGTTCTGTGGGGGGTTTAACAACAGCGGTACACACACAACAGAGTCAGTTTGTTAGCTCGCCTTATTCAAATCTCAAATGCACCCTGTAATTTGCATGACATTTTGAATTTATAAGTCTGTTACTGAACCCTCTCTCTTTCTCTCGCTCTCTCAGTATGTAGGATCTTAATTTGAGGCAGTTTGCTACTGCAGGAAAATTATCCTGCAGCAACAGAGAATGTGGATTGTAAAGAATGGCCATTTTTTATAGGGATTGATACATTTTTCGTTAGGGCAAATAAAGTCTGACATTTTAAAGTGGAAATTACAAACTTTATAAGCTTTTAAACCTCAAATACACTACAAGTTTGCATTTCCTGCTGTGCAGCAATAACAGGATGATCAAATTTAGTTCTGGCATCTGTAGGCCTCTGTTCTGTATTGGTAGCATATAGTAGTATTGGCCACTGAGATCCTCATTTCCAAATGAATGGTTTGTGTTTATTGGTGTGTATTTCAGGAAGCTGCAACATGTTTGTTTTAGTGCCTGTGTGTTTGCAACACAAGCATCACTTGTTTCTGTACGTTTTTATTTACTTCCTGTAGTGCTGAGTGTGTAGATACAATAGGCAGGATTTGTTAAATATTTGTTTTAATTAACCTTTATTTAACTAGGCAAGTCAGTTAAGAACTAATTTTTATTTACAATGCTGGCCTACCCCGGCCAAACCCTAACGACTCTGGGCCAGTTGTGCGCCACCCTATGGGACTCCCAATCACGGCTGGTTGTGATACAGCCTGGAATTGAACCAGGGTTTGTAGTGATGCCTCTAGCACTGAGATGCAGTGCCTTAGACCGCTGTGCCACTTGGAAGCCCCCAGGCTGCTGTAGCACTACTTCAACACTTTAACACTGGATGATCACATGTGCAAAGAGCAAGCTGCTGAGGGGAAACCATACAGTATCAACAGCTCTCTGGGCCTTTGTGGAAAACAGAGGGAATTGGGTATAATAATGTGTGTGTGTGTGTGTGTGTGTGTGTGGATGACAGTCTTGCTTCCAAAACATCTATTCCCAAGTAGGTGTGTCCAAACTTTTGACTGGTACTGTAGCATGTACTGTCTGTCAGATGTATGGTGATATCCCTGCTGTTTAGTGGACAGATCTGTTTAACATGACAGTATTGACCAGAGGATTTGCAGCCAGGGAGGGGCCAACAGGCTAAACTCAGACTAGCAACAAACTACATGACCATGACGGCTACTGTAGGTGGTTGAGGTATTTCCCTCAGGGCTTGTAACATTGACAGAAGGGTTTTCCACTCCCTACGCAATCTTCTCCTCAGTAGCAACCTCACATCGTCGGTCTCAGCCATGATGATGAGTTAGTTTGAGACTGTTGCTGCTCCTATCTGTTTCCTTACCCGTGTCAGAACTGATAGCTTGACAATAGTGAACGTCATCCCCTTTTTTCAATTGTTCAAGTGCTCTTGTACTTTTGGGTTTTGTTTTGTGTGCCTTGTTGCTGCAAATTATGGTTGTCAAGTTGGATTAAGATAAGGATATATTGCAGTCAATTACGATTGAATAAAGCATATTGAGTTAGATGTACTGATATCATCATGAATTTAGTAATATCGAAGGGCACTATTTGGTGTAGCCCAAAGGCCAGGAGAAGGCAAAATTGAGTCGTTTCATTTTAAAGGGAATGCATACAGCTRMMKRTMCACTTGTATCCCCGTGGACCGGTTTGTATATGAAACAATCTCCATTCAGGCTGCAAAGTTGTCGATTTACTCCATAACTCGATTTAATGGTGAGAAGGCAGAAAAAAACAGGGAAAATATCCGGGACTAGCATTGCTAGGCATTAGCTACTTTAGCATGGTGGTGGAAAATGGTGTTTCATAAAGAAAGTACACTTATTTTCCCCATTTCTTTCCGGCTTCTCGCCATTAACGCCTTTCCTTCCAGTTTCCTTTCCTTACAGTTCTCTGCTGCCTGCGACTGGAACGAATTGCAAAAATCTCTGAAGTTGGAGACTTTTATCTCCCTCAACTACTTTAAAAATCTGCTATCCGAGCAGCTAACCGATCGCTGCAGCTGTACATAGTCCACCTGTAAACTACCCACCCAATTTACCTACCTCACCCCCCATACTGCTTTTATTTATTTACTTTTCTGCTCTTTTGCACACCAGTATCTCTTCTNCTCATGCCTTTTGCACACATTGTATATAGATTCTCTTTTTTTTCTACCATGTTATTGACTTGTTTATTGTTTACTCCATGTGTAACTCTGTGTTGTCTGTTCACACTGCTATGCTTTATCTTGGCCAGGTCGCAGTTGCAAATGAGAACTTGTTCTCAACTAGCCTACCTGGTTAAATAAAGGTGAAATAAAAATAAATAAAAAATTAAATTAAACTGAGTTAAGGAGGAAATCAACACATACGTGTGTATAGCCGGCTGCATGCATTCCCTTTGGACGGTAAGAGGAAACTACTCAATATCGCCATCAGTGCTGGCCTACGTTTGGCGCAAAGCAGAGCTGTAGGCATATGAACTGTAGTGATGGGGGGGGGGGAAATCTATACAGTTACATATTGCAATGTTATTTTGGATAATGTTATATTGTTGACTCTAAATAATAATATTTTGCTACAGGAAGCGTTAGCTAGTGCTAGTCTGCTGTACCTGCGGCAAAACTTTTCATCCTATAGCTTGTTCTCCATCTTCTTTTTAAATAGGTAGCCAACATGTTTTCATCACTTTTATTTCCACGGCTGATCAAAAATGATTTACACATCTCGTCTCTCTGCAGCAGACATACTGTGAGCAATATGTTTGGAACATCAAATCACAATTAAATCGAACAGATTTTTTTCCATTTTAAATGACAACTATCCAGCCAAACTGTCTAGCTAAAGACTGTCTCTGCTTTCCAAGTGGCACCCTATTCCTTATATATTGCTCTACATTTGGTCAAAGTAGTGCACTATAAAGGGAAAAGGGTGCCATTTGGGACTCAGCCAGACTTTCCTAGGGTGACCTACCCTTTATGTTTGATTGAAAGGCCCAGTGCAGCGTTGCAATACCCAAATAGCCTTTTAAAATCCATATTGGATTTTAGCACTTTATGTACCTAGTCTTTCATGTTGTTGCTTGATGTTCATAGAAAAGAGCGGCCATGTTTCAATAACAGACACAGCCAGGATTCCTGGAAGTAACGGTGTGTAGCAACAACAGAGCAACTGCTTGAAGTGATATTTTGTGTGTTTCTGCCTGTCTATCTGTCGTATAAGGTCAACGACCTACATAAAAAGTCAACTTCATCACAGTATACTGTATAAACTACTCAGGCTTTTGGAAAATTGATTTAAAATGAATTCAGTTACGGTACATTTACACACTTGTTTGATTATGTCCAATTTGTGTGTGCATGCATGCATGTGTGTGTGTCTGGCTGCCTGCCTGCATGTGTATAAATGTGTAATTACGGCACTGTAACAAACAGGCCAGAGCGATGCCAGCCCGGTACAGCAGGAGTGTCAGAGAGCAAACTAATGAATTTACTCAATAAGCTCTACCCCCTGATAGTCTCCTAGGATGTGTCACAAATGGCACCCTATTCCCTACATAGTACCCTATAGACCCTGATCAAAGTTTGGTCACTCACTCCCTCTCTCCTGTGTATGTGTGCGTGTGAGTCTGTATATTTAATGTCATTGACCAGGTATGTATTCCTGTGTATGTGTTATCTGTATGGTTAGTCCTTGTGTTTAAGCCCTGTGTGTGGTGTTCCGGGAGCCTCTTTAAAAGCCCTGATCTGATCAGCCTGTGTTCCAGTCTATTTCCCACAGAGCCTCTCCCCCTGCGCACCAGCACACTGGCTCTAGCTCTCTGTGTCCATAGATTATGCGTGTGTGTGGGATGTGCATGTGTGTAATTTGCATCCAGGTCCGTTCAGGTAAATAGAGTATTTATTAGTTTACACCACCATCATCATAGGCAGGTAGGCAGTCAGGCCAATGGCATGGTCTACAACGGAAAATGTTAGAGGCCCTCCTTTTTTTTGTTGGTGCTCTTTTAAAGTCAATTTCCTGCAAGTCTACACATTTTGCCATAGTGTAGAGAGAACATGTTTACCATTTTAAAGTTCGTTTCCTGYAGTTCTACACATTTTGTCATGGGGCTCAGAGAAAAAAATCTGTTTTGAAGCAAATCTACACATTTTGTCATGTCTTATGCTGTGTTCTTATGCTATTTGAGTGACTCAAACATTATAACAAAATCAATGGGAAACCACTGCCATGACATTTTTTGAATTTGTTATTCTCCCTGACTGTCTAGTTTTTTTTATTTTGGTGGTTGTTAGTTCTCAAATATATAGCTCCATTATATTTTTTTACATACTTTATATCTGGTTTTAGTCTTTTAAGTTTACACTGAAAAGTTTTACCATCCTGAAAATTACCCCCCCCCCCCACAAACACAAAATAAATATATATTTTGATGATATCTTTTGGTGTGGCAGCAACAATTTTGCGCTGCTAAATTAGTATATGGGAAACACTGAGAGTTTGGTTGTTGCAAACAAACAACCAAACAAAACTCTTTTTGTTGGACTGGTTGTTCTCTATGACTCTATGAGTGCCATGCCCTTTTATTTCTCTGAAACATTATCTGCCCTTGGACCACTTAAACTGATAAAGATAGCACTTTAAAACCCCAACACTCATAACTTAATTTGTGTCAATGTTTGCAGGGCATTTGTAAAACAGACCCTGACATAATTAGCACTGTTCTGCTCCTTTTATTGGTCCGATAGTGTTTGCCCAATGATAGGAGGAGACGAGCGTTGGCTGCTTGCTAATGATTGGGACTGGAGAGAACTACAAACACACTTCTGAAGTGCTGCCCAGAACAGGTTATTAAGTGATAGGCAGACGCCAATGAGCACAAGACAATTCTCTGAAGGATACTGTCACACCCTGATCTGTTTCACCTGTCCTTGTGATTGTGTCTACCCACTCAAGGTGTCGCTTGTTTTCTCCAGTGTATTTATCCCTGTGTTTCCTGACTCTCTGTGCCAGTTCGTCTTGTATGTCCAAGTCAACCAGCATGTTTTTCCCGTGCTCCTGCCTTTTCCATTCTCTTTTTGCTAGTCCTCCCGGTTTTGACCTCGAGCCTGCCTACCACTCTGTACATCCTGGACTCTGAACTGGTTTTGACCTTTTGCCTGTCCATGACCATTCTCTTGCCTACCCCTTTTTGGATCAATAAACATCTAAGACTCCAACCATCTGCCTCCTGTGTCTGCATCTGGGTCTCACCTTGTGCCCTGATAGATACAACTTAATAAAGACCCACAAGTGTCCTTCTGAAGCATGAGATTGTTCAGTTCAGGCTTTCACTAAATGTTCTTCTGACACTCATTTCTAATGCATGAATGTTCACAAAGCACCAACAATTTATCCTCTCCTAAGTGTTCTCCATTATGTGTCCTCAGCAGGGTCACCACGTCCAATTTGTTGTTTTCCCATGACCGGTAAGGTGAGGTAAGCAGGCTGAGGTAACAGATGGCTGTTCTCGCCTGTGTTTTGTCTCTGGTCCTTTGAACAATCTAGGCCAGGCTCTATCTGTATTACTTTAAAATCCATACTCTCCTTGTCTCCCCTTCATCTGTACTGATTGAAAAAGACTTGACAGGTGAAAGCAATATTGCAGATGTTTCCTGTTAGAGTGGTTGGTCAGTCCTTCCAGATGAGTAAAATGAAGGAAAGGAGGTGAGGAAAGGAAAGAACAGACTTCTTAGACATCTGAAAAAAAGCCTAGAATCTATCACTCAAGAAGGGCATGTCTCTGAGAACTGTCTGGCCCACAAACCCCATGGCTCACACCATAGACTTTTGGCTCACACTCCCTCTATGTCTCTGTCATTGGAATGTGTCTGTCGCTGTGGCCCCTTGTGGTTTTCATCACTGCACAAGCACAGAGAGATTCCAAGGCTTTTTAGGAGYGTTTATAAACCAACTATCTTCAGTTTTATGGTAGCGACTTATCCCGGGCTTACCAATAAAAGCCAGGATGTCATAGATCTTGGTAGAGGTGTATGGACGAGATTGGATTATGTTAATTATTAGATGTTTTTACACTTTTTAATTCACATCAAAGCTCTTTACCAATTAAACTGCACTGAACAAAAATATAAACATTATACAGTGCATTTGGAAAGTATTCAGACCTCTTTACTTTTTCAACATTTTATTACATTACAGCCTTCATCTCAAATGAATTAAATAAATACAAAAATCAGCAATCTACACACAATACCCCATAATGACAAAGCAAAAACTGAAATACCTAATTTACATAAGTATTCAGTCCCTTTGCTATGAGACTCGAAATTGAGCTCCTTTGCATCCTGTTTCCATTSATCATTCTTGAGATGTTTCTACAACTTGATTRGAGTCCACCTGTGGTAAATTCAATTGATTGGACATGATTTGGAAARGCACACACCTGTTTATRTAAGGTCCCACAGTTGCATGTCAGAGCAAAAACCAAGCCATTTGGTCGAAGGAATTGTCTGTAGATGTCACGTCCTGACCTTAGTTCCGTTTTTGTGTCTCTATTTTAGTTTGGTCAGGGCGTGAGTTAGGGTGGGCAGTCTATGTTCTTTTTTCTAGGTTGTTGTTTTTCTATGTTTGGCCTGGTGTGGTTCCCAATCAGAGGCAGCTGTTTATCGTTGTCTCTGATTGGGAGCCATATTTAGGTAGCCTGTTTTCCATTGTGTGTTGTGGGTGATTGTTTAGAGAATAAGCCTCCAACGAGGATCCATGGGACGAAGCCTCCGGTGAGATCCATGGCACGAGGCCTCCAACGAGGGAAGTCAGTCCGGAGCCTCCAGCAACGCCTTCTAGTCTGGAGCCTCCAGCGACGCCCTCTAGTCCGGAGCCTCCAGCGACGCCCTCTGGTCCGGAGCCTCCAGCGTCGCCCTCTGGTCCGGAGCCTCCAGCGACGCCCTCTGGCCCGGAGCCTCCAGCGACGCCCTCCGGTCCGGAGCAGCCAGAGTCTCCCTCCGGTCCGGAGCAGCCAGAGTCTCCCTCCGGTCCGGAGCAGCCAGAGTCTCCTCGTCCGAAGCAGCCAAGTCTCCCTCCTGTCCGGAGCAGCGAGAGTCTCTCCTGCTCCTTCCGAGCAGCGAGAGTCTCCCTCCTGTCCGGAGCAGCGAGAGTCTCCCTCCTGTCCGGAGCAGCGAGAGTCTCCCTCCTGTCCGGAGCAGCGAGAGTTCCCTCCTGTCCGAGCAGTGAGAGTCTCCCTCCTGTCCGGAGCAGGAGGAGTCTCCCTCCTGCCGGAGCAGCGAGAGTCTCCCTCCTGTCCTGAGCTGCCAGAGCCGCCCGTCTGTCCTGAGCTGCCAGAGCCGCCCGTCTGTCCTGAGCTGCCAGAGCCGCCCGTCTGTCCTGAGCTGCCAGAGCCGCCCGTCTGTCCTGAGCTGCCCGTCACTCCGCGCTGCTGGAGTCGCCCACCTGTCCGGCGCTGCCGGAGTCTCCCGTCTATTCGGGGCCCGCTGAATGTGTCCCCAGTCCGAGGTCGGCGGCGAGGTCGCCGCTCCAAAGGTGCCACTTAAGTGGGCCAAGACTATGGAGGAGTGGGGTCCACGGTTCT
>NC_036860.1:19073381-19114302 GCF_002910315.2 Salvelinus sp. IW2-2015 | reverse complement strand
GCTGTGTAGTGTTTGTTCACATTTCAGGACTGTTTCGGTTTTCGTTATCATTCACTTTGTTATTTTTGTATTTTGTCGTGTTCAGTTTTATTAAAACTCATGGACACTTACCACGCTGCGTATTGGTCCGATCCTTCATACTCCTCGTCTGAAGAGGAGGAAAATCGTTATAGAATCACCCACCAAAAAAGGACCAAGCAGCGTGGTAACCAGGAGCAGAGGGTTCTGGACTCCTGGACTTGGGAGGAGATTTTGGATGGTAAGGGACCCTGGGCACAGGCTGGGGAATATCGCCGCCCCAAGGAAGAGCTGGAGGCAGCTAGAGCGGAGCGGCGCCACTACGAGGAATTGGCGCGAGGTAACGGGCACGAGAGGCAGCCCCAAAAAATGTTTGGGGGAAGCACACGGGTAGATTGGCGGACTCAGGTAGGAGACCTGAGCCAACTCCCCGTGCTTACCGTGGCGAGAGAGTGACTAGGCAGGCACCGTGTTATGCGGAGAAGCGCAAGTGTCTCCCAGTGTGCACGCATAGCCCGGTGCGCTACATCACAGCTCCTCGAATCGCCGGGCTAGAGTGGGCATCGAGCCAGGAGGGATGATGCCGGCTCAGTGCATCTGGTCTCCAGTGCGTCTCCTCGGCCCGGGGTATACTGCACCAGCCCTACGCACGGTGTCTCCAGTTCGCCAGCACAGCCCAGTGCGGCCTGTTCCAATCCCCGCACTTGCCGGGCTACAGGGGGATCCAGGCAGGACGAGTGGTGCAGCTCTGCGCTCGAGACCGCCAGTGCGCCTCCAGGGTCGAGTGCATCCGGTGCCTCGGCCAAGGACAAGGCCTCCTGCATGTCTCCCAGCCTGGTGAGTTCTTGGTCTGTGCTAAGCACTAACCTCCTGCATGTCTCCTTAGCCTGGTGAGTCGCTGTGCTTCTCCCAGAGCCAGGCCTTCTGTGTGTCTCTCCAATCCAGTGATAATCCATGGCAAGAAGCCTCCAGTGATGATCCATGGCACGAAGCCTCCAGTGATGATCCATGGCAAGAAGCCTCCAGTGATGATCATGGCACGAAGCTCCATGATAATCCATGGCAAGAAGCCTCCAGTGATAATCCATGGCAAGAAGCCTCCAGTGATAATCCATGGCACGAAGCCTCCAGTGATGATCATGGCACAAGCCTCCAGTGATGAAGAAGGACAACCATCTCTGCAGCACTCCACCAATCAGGCCTTTGTGGTAGAGTGGCCAGACGGAAGCCACTCCTCAGTAAAAGGCACATGACAGCCCACTTGGAGTTTGCCAAAAGGCAAAATACTATCAGATCATGAGAAACAAGATTCTCTGGTCTGATGAAACCAAGATTGAACTCTTTGGCCTGAATGCCAAGCGTCACGTCTGGAGGAAACCTGGCACAATCCCTACGGTGAAACATGGTGGTGACATGGTGGTGACAGCATGCTGTGGGGATGTTTTTCAGTGGCAGGGACTGGTAGACTAGTCAGGATCGAGGGAAAGATGAACAAAGCAAAGTACAGAGAGATCCTTGATGAAAACCTGTTCCAGAGGGCTCAGGACCTCAGACTGGCGCTCTGGTTCACCTTCCAACAGGACAACGACCCTAAGCACACAGCCGATACAACGCAGGAGTGGCTTCGGGACAAGTCTCTGAAGGTCCTTGAGTGGCCCAGCCAAAGCCCGGACTTGAACCCCATCAAACATCTCTGGAGAGACCTGAAAATAGCTGCGCAGCGACGTTCCCCGTTCCAACCTGAAAGATCTTGAGAGGATCTGCAGAGAAGAATGGGAGAAACTCCCCAAATACAGGTGTGCTGAGCTTGTAGCGTCTTACCCAAGAAGACTCAAGGCTGTAATCACTGCCAAAGGTGCTTCAACCAAGTACTGGGTAAAAGGTCKGAATACTTATGTAAATGTCATATTTCAGTTTCTAAAATCCAGTTTTTGCTTTGTCATTATGGGGTATTGTGTGTAGATTGATTGAGGGGAACAAAATGTGGAAAAAGTCAACGGGTCTGAATGCTTTCTGAATGCACTGTATGCAGCAATTTCAAAGATTTTACTGAAATAATTAATTTTATTCAATTGAAATAAATAAATTAGATCCTAATCTATGGATTTCACATAACTGAGAATTTARATKTGCATCTGTTGGTCACAGATACCTTAAAAAAAGTAGGGTCGTGGATCAGAAAACCAGCCAGTATCTGGTGTGACCACCATTTGCCTGCCTCATGCAGCGTGACACATCTCCTTTGCACAGAGTTGATCAGGCTGTTGATTGTTGCCTGTGGTATTACTCCTCTTTAATGACTGTGCGAAGTTGCTGGATATTGGCGGGACCTGGAACGCGCTGTTGTACACGTCAGTCCAGAGCATCCCAAACAATGGGTGACGTGTTTGGGCCTCAGAATCTCGTGACGATATCTCTGTGCATATAAATTGCCATTGATAAAATGGTATTGTGTTCATTGTCCGTAGCTTATGCCTGCCCATACCATAACCCCACTGCCACCATGGGGTACTCTGTTCACAACGTCGACACCAGCAAACCACTCACCCACATGACGCCATACACACTGATTGCCATCTGCCCAGTACATTTGAAACCGGGATTCATCCGTGAASATCACACTTCGCCAGCGTGCCAGTGGCCTTCGAATTTGAGCATTTGCTCACTGAAGTCAGTTACGGACCCAAACTTTAGTYAGGTCAAGACCATGTTGAGGACGACGAGCATGCAGGTGAGCTTCACCGAGACGGTTTCTGACAGTTWGTGCAGAAAGTCTTTGGTTGTGGAAACCCACAGTTTCGTCAGCTGTCCGGTTGGCTGGTCTCAGACGATCCCACATGTGAAAAAGCTGAATATGGAGGTTCTAGGCTGGCGTGGTTACGCGCGGTTGTGAGGCCTGTTGGTCGTACTGCCAAATTYTCTAAAACAACGTTTGAAGCGTCTTATGGTAGAGAAATTAACATTAATTTCTATGGCAACAGCTCTGGTGGACATTCCTGCAGTCAGCATGCTAATTGCACACTCCCTCAAAACTTGAGACATCTGTGGAATTGTAACGTCCGAGAGATTGGACCAAGGCGCAGCGGGTGATGAAGACATGAATGAATTTATTTAACAAGACGTAAACGAACACTAACACGAAAATATACTTGAAAAATTACAAAACAACAAAACGACATAGACAGAYCTGAACTYGAGCACTTACATAAACAYRAAGAACGCACGAACAGGAACAGACTACACAAACRAAACAGTCCCGTGTGGTAACACATACAGACACGAGATACAATCACCCACAAACAAACAGTGAGAACATCCTACCTTAATATGGTTCTCAATCAGAGGAAATGTCAAACACCTGCCTCTAATTGAGAACCATATCAGGCAACCCATTTAAACAAACATAGAAACACATAACATAGAATGCCCACCCCAACTCACGCCCTGACCAACTAAACACATACAAAAATAAGAGAAAACAGGTTCAGGAACGTGACATAACCCCCCCCTCAAGGTGCGAACTCCGGACGCACCAGCATAAAGTCTAGGGGAGGGTCTGGGTGGGCATCTGTCCACGGTGGTGGCTCAGGCTCTGTGCGTGGTCCCCACACCACCATAGTCACTCCCCGCTTCCGTATCCCCCTCCCAATGACCACCTCCAAATAAACCCACCTAAATTAAGGGGCAACACCGGGATAAGGGGCAACACGGGATAAGGGGCAGCACCGGATAAGGGGCAGCACCGGGAAAGGGCAGCACGGGATAAGGGCAACACCGGGATAAGGGGCAGCACCGGGATAAGGGGCAGCTCCGGACTGAAGGACGGCAGCTCCGGACTGAGGGACGGGAGCTCCGGACTGAGGGACGGGAGCTCCGGACTGGCTGACGGCTCTGGCTGCTCATGGCTCGCTGACGGCTCTGGCTGCTCATGGCTCGCTGACGGCTCTGGCGGATCCTGGCGGACGGCTCTGGCGGATCTGGCTGGACGGCTCTGGCGGATCCTGGCTGGACGTCTGGCGGATCCTGGCTGGACGGCTCTGGCGGGTCCTGGCTGGACGGCTCTGGCGGGTCCTGGCTGGACGGCTCTGGCGGGTCCTGGCTGGACGGCTCTGGCTGGTCCTGGCTGGACGGCTCTGGCTGGTCCTGGCTGGACGGCTCTGGCTGGTCCTGGCTGGACGTGCTGCTGCTGTCCTGGCTGACGGCTCTGGCTGGTCGGTCCTGGCGTCTGGCTGGCGACGTTCTAGCGGCTCCTGTCTGGCGGACGGCTCTGAAGGCTCGGGACAGACGGGCGGCTTTGAAGGCTTGGACAGACGGGCGGCTTTGAAGGCTCGGGACAGACGGGCAGCTCTGACGGTGCTTGGCAGACGAGCAGCGCAGGCGGCGCTTGGCAGACGGACAGCTCAGATGGCGTTGGGCAGACGGGCAGTTCAGGCGCGCTGGGCAGATGGCAGACTTCTGGCCGGCTGAGGCGCACTGTAGGCCTGGTGCGTGGTACCGGAACTGGAGGTACCGGGCTAAGGACACGCACCATCAGGCTAGTGCAGGGAACAGCAACAGGACGCACAGGAGGCTTGGTGCGTGGTGTAGGCACTGGTGGTAATGGCTGGAGACACGCACCATAGGGCTAGTGCGTGGAGGAGGAACAGGGCCTCTGGAGACGCACAGGAAGCCTGGTGCGTGGTGTAAGCACTGGTGGTACTGGGCTGTGGCGGGGAGGTGGCGCCGGAAATACCGGACCGTGCAGGCGTACTGGCTCCCTTGAGCACTGAGCCTGCCCAACTTACCTGGTTGTATTCTTCCCGTAGCCGACCAGTGCGGGGAGGTGGAATAACCCGCACTGGGCTGTGTTGGCGAACCGGACACCATGCGTAAGGCTGGTGCCATGTATGCCGGCCCGAGGAGACGCACTGGAGACCAGACCGCGTTGAGCCGGCTTCATGGCACCTGGCTCAATGCCCAATCTAGCCGGCCTATATGAGGAGCTGGTATGTACGCACCGGGCTATGCACACGTACAGGAGACACCATGCGCTCTACTGCGTAACACGGTGTCTGCCGTACTCTCGCTCTCCACGGTAAGTACAGGGAGTAGCGGCAGGTCTCCTACTGACTTCGCCACACTCCCTTTGCCCCCCCCCAATATTTTTTGGGGCTGACTCACAGGCTTCCTACGCGTCGTCGTGCTGCCTCCATTCGCCGGTATCCCTCCTCGCACTGCGCCAGAGAATCCCAGGCGGGCTCCGGCATTCGCCCTGGTCGATCGGCCACCTGTCGATCTCCTCCCACGTAGTGTAGCCCAGATCCTGCTCCCATTGCCATAAATCCTGTGTAGGTGGGTCCTGTTGCTGTTTCACACGCTGCTTGGTCCCTTTCAGGTGGGTGGTTCTGTAACGTCCGTCTTGCGGAGAGAGATTGGACCAAGGCGCAGCGGGTGATGAAGACATAATTAATTTATTTAACAAGACGTAAACGAACACTAACACGAAAATATACTTGAAAAATTACAAAACAACAAAACGACGTAGACAGACCTGAACTCGAGCACTTACATAAACACGAAGAAAGCACGAACAGGAACAGACTACACAAACGAAACAGTCCCGTGTGGTAACACATACAGACACGAGATACAATCACCCACAAACAAACAGTGAGAACATCCTACCTTAATATGGTTCTCAATCAGAGGAAATGTCAAACACCTGCCTCTAATTGAGAACCATATCAGGCAACCCATTTAAACAAACATACAAAACACATAACATAGAATGCCCACCCCAACTCACGCCCTGACCAACTAAACACATACAAAAATAAGAGAAAACAGGTCAGGAACGTGACAGGAATTGTGTTGAGTGACAAAACTGCACATTTTAGAGTGGCCTTTTATTATCCCCAGCACAAGCTGCACCTGTGTAATGATCATGCTGTTAATCAGCTTCTTGATATGCCACACCTGTCAGGTGGATGGATTATCTTGGCGAAGGATAAATGCTCACTAACAGAGATGTAAACAAATTTGTGCACAAACTTTGAGAGAAATAAGCTTTTTGTTCGTATGGACCTTTTCTGGGATATTTTATTCACATGGGACCAACACTTTACATGTTACGTTCATATTTTTGTTCAGTGTAACTACAACATAATTTCTGTAAAGCCCCTGCTCTGAGTCCCCACGGTAACCAAKATTACTGTAATGTACCACAACTCCACAGATGTGCTCACAGTCTGTCGTGTGGATGCATACTCACTTGTTTTTGGGTTGGGTGTTTAGGCACGGCTGCACGGCTGGTGGAGGCTGTCGGTACGCTTGTACGTGTGTGTGTGCGTGTGTGCGTGTGTGCACGTGAGCTGGAGGGAGAGATTGAGTTCCGCTCTATCCATTACTTRCATCCATCCCTCTTCTTTGGAGTCATAAAGTATGTGTGTAAACCCTGCAGTGGCATGGCAGGATTGCAGGCAGTCGAACAGTGCTTCCAGAGTGCTGTTGAGGGAGCGGTAAGCTGTTATTGATGACTGGGCTCATGTGTTTGTCATTTCAACGAGTGGAGTTCTGGGAGACATTGGAGTCTGAAGGAGAGGAGGGTAGAACACGGTGAGCGGGGAGGGTCACACCTTGTTCTCTCTCTCTGACTGGCATTAGCTATCATTAAGGCCCAGAGTTTTTCCTATAAAATGTAGGTCAGAGTTACTCCTGGGCCAGAGTTACGCATCAATCAAGCAGTTAATTGCTTCTATTTGGCCATTAGAAATGGACTGGGCTGACTCATCAGATAACCAATTAAGACAGAAATTAGGATCTCTGCTTGTTGACGTTGACAACGTGGAACATTATTTATTAAGGGAAGAGATGGATGATTTATGGAGGGGCTGTGCTAAATATTTTGGAAACCTCTATTTTGGAAACCTTTATGCATTGTAACTGGCTTTACTCATTAGTAAAGWTTGAAAAAGTAAGGGGCCAAGACAGCTGCCCGGGGCTATTCGTGATTCTAACTGGATTATGTTGGAGAGGATTCCATTAAAGAACACCCTCTGTCTTCTGTTAAACAAGTATCTCTTTATCCACAATATAGCAGGTGATGTAAAGCCATAACACATTTTCCAGCAGTAGACTATGATCGATAATGTGAAAAGCCGGACTGAAGTCTAACAAAACAGCTCCCACAACCTTTTTATCATCAATTTCTCTCAGCCAATCATCAGTCATTTGTGTAAGTGCCGTGCTTGTTGATTTTTCTTCCCTATAAGTGTGCTGAAAGTCTTGTCAATTTGTTTACAGTAAAATAGCATTGTATCTGGGCACACACTTTATAGTAGGCTTAGATTGAAGGTATGGCAAATAGGATTTTTTTTATTTTTTTTATTTCACCTTTATTTAACCAGGTAGGCTAGTTGAGAACAAGTTCTCATTTACAACTGCGACCTGGCCAAGATAAAGCAAAGCAGTGCGACACAAACAACAACACAGAGTTACACATGGAATAAACAAGCGTACAGTCAATAACACAGTAGAAAAAAATAAAGTTTATATACAGTGTGTGCAAATGGCATGAGGAGGTAAGGCAATGAATAGGCCATAGTAGCAAGTAATTCTAATTTAGCAAATTAACACTGGAGTGATAGATGTGCAGATGATGATGTGCAAGTAGAAATACTGGTGTGCAAAAGAGCAGAAAAGTAAATAAAAACAATATGGGGATGAGCTAGGTAGATTTGATGGGCTATTTACAGATAGGCTATGTGCAGCGATCGGTTAGCTGCTCAGATAGCTGATGTTTAAAGTTAGTGAGGGAAATATACGTCTCCAGCTTCAGCGATTTTTGAAATTCGTTCCAGTCATTGGCAGCAGAGAACTGGAAGGAAAGGYGGCCAAAGCAGGTGTTGGCTTTGGGGATGACGAGTGAGATATACCTGCTGAAGCGCRTGCTATGGGTGGGTGTTATCGTGACCAGTGAGCTGAGATAAGGCGGAGCTTTACCTAGCAAAGACTTATAGATGACCTGTAGCCAGTGGGTCTGGTGACGAATATGTAACGAGGGCCAGCCGACGAGAGCATACAGGTCGCAGTGATGGGTGATATATGGGGCTTTGGTGACATAACAGATGGCACTGTGATAGACTGCATCCAATTTACTGAGTAGAGTGTTGGAGGCTATTTTGTAAATGACATCGCCGAAGTCGAGGATCGGTAGGATAGTCAGTTTCACTAGGGTAAGTTTGGCGTTGTGAGTAAAGGAGGCTTTGTTGCGAAATAGAAAGCCGATTCTAGATTTAATTTTGGATTGGAGATGTTTAATATGAGTCTGGAAGGAGAGTTTACAGTCTAGCCAGACACCTAGGTATTTGTAGTTGTCCACATATTCTAAGTCAGAACCGTCCAGAGTAGTGATGCTAGTCGGGCGGACAGGTGCGGGCAGCGAACGTTTGAAAAGAATGCATTTMGTTTTACTTGCGTTTAAGAGCAGTTGGAGGCCACGGAAGGAGTGTTGCATGGCATTGAAGCTCGTTTGGAGGTTTGTTAACACAGTGTCCAAAGAAGGGTGTCAGAATGGTGTCGTTGTGGTACCCCCACAGAGACTGCCAGAGATCCGGACAACAGGCCCTCCGATTTGAAACACTGAACTCTGTCTGAGAAGTAGTTGGTGAACCAGGCGAAGCAGTCATTTGAGAAACCAAGGCTGTTGAGTCTGCCAAGAATGTGGTGATTGACAGAGTCGAAAGCCTGCATATCCCAGTTTAGGTAACCTAACAGAACGAACTCTGAAGACAGATGGGGGGAAATCAATTCACATATGGTGTCCAGGGCACAGCTGGGAGCTGAGGGGGGTCTATAACAGGCGGCAACAGTGAGAGACTTATTTCTGGAGAGATTAATTTTTTTAATTAGAAGCTTGGAACGGTTTGGGCGTAGACCTGGAAAGTATGACAGAACTTTGCAAGCTATCTCTGCAGTAGATTGCAACTCCTCCCCCTTTGGCAGTTCTATCTTGACGGAAAATGTTGTAGTTGAGGATGGAAATCTCCGAATTTTTGGTGGCCTTCCTAAGCCAGGATTCAGACACTGCAAGGACATCAGGGTTGGCAGAGTGTGCTTTTATTTCTTCCAAATTACAATGCTTGTCTTTCATAATTTGWTCAGTTATACTTGGATGTGTAGTGTTGGCGTTTGACCCCACATGAACTATGATCTGAACCTGATGTATAAGCCACCGGAGAGGGAGACAGAAGAGGACGAAAGTGAATGTACCTCTAGATCCAGGGCGACGAAGCTGTTTCTAGTCTGTGTCCGGTTCAGGCTTAACATCTCCAAGGAGGCCCCCGCTGCCAGAGGATTTCCACATCAAGTGACCCATCTCCATGGCTGGTTGGTAGGATCAAGAACAGGAACATCCACAAAGTCATCCAGGAGCATCCCACCAACTCCATTCTCCAGGGAAGAGGGAGCGCCCTTCTGGGAGGGATTCCTGCAAAGTAACGGCCAGTTGGCTGTGGAGAGCCGAYACGGCGGCGACAATTCCAGCAGGCCAAAGCGTTGTTCGGTTCCTGATGTGGAAGAGAAAGAAAAGTAGGCGGGCTTGGATTCCCAAGTAGCTTGTTTAGGTTTGCTACCGGTTGCTAAGAGTAGCCACTTCGCCCCTGTAGTCCTCTGCAAGCAAGCAGTTGCTACATTGAGTAGCAACTGCTACTCAACTGCAAGTCCGGGCGGTCCACATTGTACCTGAATAAAGCAAAATACACACATCTCCTGCAGCGTTGAAAACGTTTGTTAGCATCCTCTATTTGAGGCTCCAGGCTAGCTAGACTAGCTAAGCCAGTATCTCCTTTTGACAGCGGAACTTCCAACCACGCGGTTATCAAAAACATCAGGCCAAGGTAAACCTACACCAAGCACAAAATTAATTAGATTTTTTTGTCAAATTCACAATGCAAAAAATGAATTGCGGTGTAGAGTATTTGGGTACTTGGCTTGTGGATAGGCCAAGTACCCTCAGGAGTCCGAGTACTCATAGATGGGAACCACTGCTTTAAATAATGTCTTATAGTAAGGTCATGGAGATAAGTGGCCCTCCCTGTAATGGTTAGATGCACTGTAAAAGTTTTCCCTGGCACCAGAGTTGCCCGCTTAATACTGTACATTTGCTTTACAGCAGAGATGCTGTAATGTATTTTACAGTACTTTTTTCCTTACTGTAAAACATATTATAGGATCCCTGCTGTAAATTTACAGGGATGCTGTAATGTTTTACAGTAAGGAAAAYAGCACTGTGAAATATTATTACAGTGAATTTACAGTGAAATTCTTCCTGAAATCTAAATTCTAATTCTACATAAAATAAAAAATTTCAAATTATTAACAACAAACAACAAACAACAAACAACAGAAGAAGTAACAACAGTTAACACATATGTAACCAAATAAGAGCATAATTACAACACTAATTTAAAAACAATATTGTTTTTGTGGGGTGTGGGGGGAGAGAGACAAAGAGAGGGAGTTAAAATTGGGATTGGGTACAATCCTAGATCTATGATCAGGGGCAACTCTATTGGGGGTAAGGGGGTTCAGGGGCGGTGAAACACACAACGGGACAGTTTGGGCTGGAGAGCATCCAGGAGAGGGAAGTCAACACAGCATCATGTCTTCCTCATGGGGCTCTGTAACAATCCTCCTCAGTTTTGATTTGTCAGCACTTCTCACCCCAAGTATAGAAAAATAAATAATAGAATGAGAGACAGAGAGGACAAGGGCTGTTACTCTGTGGGTAAAAAGACAGGTGACAAGGGACATATCAAACTGATGTGTGTGTGTGTGTACTTATCTCACTAGAGGTCTTCATTCAAACTCAGTGAGCTCTTGGAAGAAAGGGGTAATGTAGGCATTGAGAACAGCTGGCTTCCTCTGGGCCACCTTGTCATGCACTTTGTCCCATCTTCAGGGTTCATCATCTTCAGTTGATTTGAACCAGGAATCTGTACAGCCATATCTCCAATATAGTTTATAAAATGAATTGAGGCATTGAACAAATACAGATAAGACAGCTAGATACTAACAAATTCTAACAAACTAATACAACATTGCTATGGCCTACACAATTCCACATATTATTTTACCAGACTCACAACATTTTCCTTTCTTTCTGTGCCACCAAACGTTTGCAAATGTTTGCATACTACTACTATCAACGTGAACAGGTTTAAGCTACTAATAGAACATTATGGAACAGTGTTAACTAATATTGGATGTCACCGTGAAACGGTCAACTCAATGGGGAGAGCATGAAAGGCAACAGCACCAGAACACATTGTCCTCCTTAGCTGTTACAACCCTGTGTGATTCGGTTCACTCCGCTCTCAAGTGCGCAACATACGTCATCGCTTTGCAGGCCAGGAGTGTCCGTATAGCCTCTCCCCGCTAACCATTTGTTTAATTTGAACAACATTGTTCCATAATGTTACACCATCTACTTTACTAATAGTATGCAAATGTTTGGTGGCACAGAAACACCCTCAGACTCCCTTGATTGATACAGTATGTTTCCCTACTGAAGACTCCAAAGCCAGCCGGCCTCAACAAACCCCACAAGCAGTCAACCAGTCTCTACAGGCAGTCAGACAGTTTCTCAGTCTTTCAGTCAACCAGTTGGTCAGTCAGTCTCTCAATCAGTCAGTCAGGCAGGCAGACAGGATAAGCTGGTGCTAGTCTCTGTCTCTGTCCAGAGCAGGCTCATTATCCATCAGGGTTGGCCTTGGACAGGCTTGCTTGGTTCACACCATTGATTGACATCTGACAGGCAGCCTGGCTAGCCTAGTGCTAACAGGGATGACGCAGGAATTAAGCATTATGGGGCATTGTGATACATGGCTATCCTAGACTTAACAGGGATGACACAGGATGGTCCATGGTGGGGCATTGCGATAGCTGGCTAGCCTAGCCCTAACAGGGATGACAGAGGATGGAGCATGGTGGGGCATTGTGATAGCTGGCTAGCCTAGCCCTATCAGGGATGACACAGAATGGAGCATGGTGGGGCATTGTGATAGCTGGCTAGCCTAGCTCTAACAGGGATGACCGATGATGGAACATGATGGGGCATTGACTTGGCTAGCCAAGACCTAGTCTCGTGTAGCCATATCTCAAAATCACATTGTTGTCACGCTGGTCCTTTGGAGCTCTGGAGAATTTTGTGTTAGCCGAAATTGCTAGAATAGTCCGCTGGCTTCCAGCGACTACATTTTTATTGGATGTTACATTTCAAGAACCCTCCTCCACATGCACGTAGAAGGKGTGCTGTTATGTTCGTCACAATTTTCTGACCAATCTAGTCGATGAAGGCATTACAACTTCTCTACTTGAAAACTACCCATAGGCTATGATAAAAGTTGAGTGTATCATTAAGTCACCACAAACACGGCATACATCAACATATTAATATGAATATATTATATTAATCAGCCCAAGCAAGGCATTTGATTTGTTTGATGTGTTGCGAGGCGTCTGATTTACACCAGGCTACTTCCTGCTATTGGCTTCACCGGGCTTTCAAATAGGGAAGCATGGTTCTCGATGAGGCTAGCCTAGCCCTAATAGGGATGAGAGAGGATGGCGCTCAACAATAACAGGGCATTCTGCCACTGGGAAGGATTTAGACAGTACAAAGGATCAGTCCCTGGAAGACTAACAAAGATAGAGTGATTCTGCTTTGTGGACGACTAAGTCTTCGCATTTTCAGTTTAGAGGATTCTTGCCACATGTTTTACTAACAGATACTTGTTGTTTAGGTCTATTCCTGTCGTGTCGATAAGAGATGTGTGCAGTCAGTGTAGCGCCTCTGTGTTTTTTCCTGTCTTGGCTGGTACCTTATCTAAAACCCACCGGGTCTCCCACTGCACCATAGCTGGGTTTCCTAGACATAGTTCCCCCCTTACTATCCTTATGTAGCATCCATCATGAGAATGCAGTTCTATAAGTGTACACTCAGGCATGGAACTTCCACACCCACCTGTCGAGAGAAAGAGAAGCCTGATGACATACCCAGATTCCCACTGCCCGAGGGTACAGTGGTACGATTACTTCCTACTAATCTCTTTCTGAACTCTCCACCGCTGGGCTAACTACCAAGCCCATATTAAAAATAGACACACAGCCAACCAGTGGCTTGCTGAGGTCATGGATGGGCTTAATTCAATGCAGGACGGCAGGTAACCTAGCGGTTTAGAGCACTGGGCCAGTAACAGAAAGGTTGCTGGTTCGAATCCCCAAGGCGACTAGGTGAAAAATCTGTCTGTGACCTTGAGCAAGGAAGGCACTTAAGCCTAATTACTCCTGTTAGTCACTCTGGATAAGAGGGTCTGCTAAATTACTCAAATGTAAAATGGGCTCCAGTTTTTCACACCTGCCAGTGTGAGGGATACACGGCTGCACTCGAGGGAGGACTTTTGGATGTTGGTTACACCAGGGAATTATCCTGAACTTCCTTGCCTCTGTCTCGAGGGCCCAAAGTGGGGTGCCTTGTTTCTCTGAGCCCCCTAGGCCTGGAACTTTGGCTTTGCCTGAGAGACCAGCCATTCAGAGGCTCCACTCTCAGCCCATCTGAGAGTGTGAGTAGTAGGAGAAAACAGCAACTCTTCTCCTTTTCCTCCTCCTTCAAACCTCTGTATCCTCCTCCGTAATCCTGATTTAGCAGCCCTTGTCCTGGGTCGGGTTAGCCATAGGGAGGTGAGTGTTAGCCCTGGATTTGTCTGGCTCTATTTCTGTCCATTGAGATTGACAGTCTGCTGATGTCTCGATGTGTGTACTCATACACTGTGTGTACAAGCTGTCTGGCACTGCCTGGGTTTTCTAAGTGGAAACGGCTGCATATTGTACTGTGGTCACCTTCGAGTGTACAGGGAGGGATCTCTGACAGGTTTATTGCTAAGGCTAGCTGTAGCAGTGTGGCGAACTGTAACAAGCTAATCCAGCTTCAAAGCTAATGATTTAATTAAAGAGTGCCTGATATGTAGGCTCTGATGGTTGTTGGCATAGGGGAAAGAGGCTGCTTGGAACTATTGCCTAGTCAACCACACGCGGTCAATGGGTCAATAGCTGGAAAGTATAGCAGGCTATACTTAGAAGGTAAGTACAGAACCCTATAAATAACCTGTTATAAGCCTTTTATAAATCTTGCTATTAATACCGTAGCTAATGTATGGCCATCTTGTTCCCATTAGTACCTAAGCTGCCAGAGGTATGTCCTAGTCATTAGATGCAGTAATCCACCCTCCCGGGAGTGTCTCATTGTCACTGATCATCATAGTGCTATCACAGACAGTCATCAGCAGAAAGACAARGAGCTAGTCTCTCTTTCTCGAGGTATGCTTCGCAGGGCGCAGATCAGTCCCATGCTGAACAGTATTKTATGGAGGAGATTCAGTTCAGTCACTCAAAGGGGATGATGTTCTCAAAAAAKAGGTTTTTACTTCAGACAGTGGCATGGCACCACCGGCTGCCAACTGTTCACTGCCTGTAGATACAGTGGGGTCTGAAATGATTGACACCCTTGATAAAGATGAGCAAAAATTGGGAAATKATATTATTTTATTAGAATACGAATGCTCAGAGAACACGATTTTGTTTCACACGCCTGTTAACCGCCCCTTCAATACCTTTCAATGCCTCACCTGGCGAGGATAACGGCACTGAGACTTTTTCTAAAATGTTTATTGAGATTGGAAAACACATTGGGAGTGATCTTAKCGATTGGGACGCAAAACCCACGACTAGTGTGCGTGGCCAAGGAGCTCTATTTTCTTGTCATCTGACCATAGTACCGGTTCCAATCCACGTACCAATGCAGTTTAACAAACTCCAGGCATTTATATTTGTTGGATGACATGAAAATAGGGCTCTTTGGCCACGCACACTAGTCGTGGGTTTTGCGTCAAAAGAAAGATGCACGACCAGATAAGAACCACATACCCACTGTAAAATATGGTGGTGGACCTTTGATGTTGCGGAGCAATTTGCTTCCCCTGGTCCTGGGGCCCTTGTTAAGGTCAACGGCATCATGAACAAAAACCTGGTTGCCTCTGCCAGGAGGCTGGAACTTGGCCGCAAGTGGATTTTCCACTGAGGTCCCATTTGGCTCAGTTGGTAGAGCATGGTCGCTTGCAAAGCCAGGGTTGTACAGTATGAAAAAGTATCCGATTGGCGATAGATTTCCATGCAAATATTCTAAAATCCACATAAAAACACTATGCGTATTTTCCCACCAGAGATGTGTTTCCATCAAATGTACTTGTTGCGGGAAAAAGGCTGTGCGTGATGACGTAGTGCACATAAAAATACCTTTTGCGGTTGAAGTCCCATGTATCGAAACAAAAATGCAAGTTAAATGGGTTTCCATCACATTTTCAACTCTATTTATGGTTTTCTCACAAAACAATGTTGCGTTATATAGCGAGTGTGCCCACTCTGGTATTGGCACGTGCACTCTAGGCAACAGCTCGCAGATGCAATGTGAGTATAGCCTACATGATGAGATTATTATGGACAAAATATCAAGATTATTTGTATTTGTCAAATGGCAGCCAAGCATCATGTCACCAGAATAAGACCCTCAATATTAATTGGAAAGGAGCATCAAGCTCATCACCTTGCACTTTTCACCTGTAGCCTAATAAACTGCATGCTTTCCCGACGAGTCGTAGTGGGAGGACCACACGTGTCATCGCTTGACTCCAAGTTTACTTCAAWATGATGGTTATTATATCAATATTTGCACATAAAAGCGTTTCCAGCGTCATTTCTCGCACCGTCAGATCCCACCTTGTCTAGCGTATTTTGATTAGTCGACATTTGGAAAGTTTACTGACAAATTTTCTGTTTCCAGCAGGACTGTCGTTACATTGTTTTCCGACATGTACTTTACTCACATGAAAAGGTTGGATGGAAAYCTGGTTAGTGATCTGGAATGGTTCTGTATGGAAGAATGGTCTAAGATCACTCCCAATGTTTTCCCCACGAAAGGGCTTTATTACAGACTGAAATACTCCTCAGCATTCGGATTCTACTGTTGGTGTTGTTTGGCATGACAACTAATGAAAAAAACAGGTACAGTAGAAGTTATGACAGGGTAGAAACCAAGGTTAACAGGGACCCTTATTATATTTGAATTCATGGTGCTTAAAAACATAATTGCAGCTTCTTGCGAAATGGATATTGCACATGTCAATATTGCAATTTTGATTAAAATTGCATTAATTGTGCAGCCCTACAGGAGGAGAACAAACTCTTTGCGCCAGTCTTTTGTATCTCTTATTTTATTCTTTCTCCAACTTTACCTCCACCCCCATCTTTCTCTCTCTCTCTCTCGCTCTCCCTCTCTTTCTCTCTCTTTCCTCTGTGCATGAAGCATGCCGCAGGGCTTAGTCTTCTCCTATATGTGTCAGCAAGCACTAGGCCAGGCTGTCATTCTGGACAGCTCCCCCCGCCGCTTCCATATACCTTTTCACCTTTCCTTCCCCATCCCCCTCTCACCCCCCTTCTCACAGCATCTAATGTGGAAGTGTTGGCTTTCACCCTCCACCTCTCCACCTCTCCATCAGCATCCATCTCTCGATCCCTCTCTCCCCTAGTCCCCCAGCACCTAATGTGTCACGTACTCCCCCTGACTGGGATGAGATGTGACAGATGAGGCAGCCATGCGGACCTGGTCCAACCTGCTGGGCCCGGGGGGTTGTAACGAGGACAGACGGTCTCTGGTTCTAGACAGACGACAGAAAGCCTCCTCTACCCTGTTTCACTGTCTCCAGCCCCTCCTTTCTCAACTCTCAGCACTGGGATCATAGTAAGAGAGCTGAGTATCTGATGCTATTGGATGGGGAGTGTTTTTTTTTTCGTAGCTAGCCAAACCCTTGTTATTCCAAATAGTGACCATAGCAGTTGGCTATATAGTATCAATAGGTCTGGAACCAGGCTACGGTTACCTTTCACATCAGGGTGATTCTGAGCCATGTTTCTCAATCTGTTAATGAACATTTAAGATACTATTGTCTTCCTGACTTCCTGCCGTTTAGAACAATGGAGTGGGTGGTGATCCACTTACAGTGTCCTCTCTCTCACTCCTGACATTTGTTCCTTTAGTAGTTTAAACAGCTTTGGAGAAGAGAAATCCTTTGTGTTTGTTGTTCGGATGTTAAGAACTGAAGTAAGCCCTGGCAGGCTTCCCATGTAGTGCTCTTTGCTTTGTTGGGCACTTGGGTTAAATAGAGGCATCAGCAGTGCTCTCTTTCTCTCTGTTGTTGTGGCCAACATTTTTCTCTTGGGTCTGGTCATTGGCATTTCTCTGGGCTTGACTGTGTGCTAGTTGGGCACAATACTTGCCCCGACTGTGGAATGCGTATTGGTCCGAGTGTTAGATAAAGACACACCGTCACTGTATAAGGGGAATGGTTCAAATTGTTGTCTGCCTGGAAGACTCATGCAGGATCGAAACACAAAGAACCTGGTTGCATTAGGACTGTGAAAGCAGCTCCCCTTGTTTAGTGGAAGGTCAATCTCATGGTCCCTTGTGTGGCGGGCCAACATAGTGTGTGTGTGTTTTTTTTGTGGGCTTTTGTGTAGAGGTAACAATGCTTTGAGGGTGACTGTTGTCGATGTGTTCAGAGGGTCTCTGGTTCAAGCTCAGGTTGGGACAAGGATAGGGACGAAAACAATACTGTTACACATGCGTGTGTGATTATCTTTCTGAAGACTTTTCCCCTAATGTTATCTCTCTTTATATGTACTCACACCACCGGTAAATGTCCACCACTAAAGTGTCCACCTTTGGACAGGTGCAGGAGGGGACAGCCTCTTATCATGTGCAGCTGTCAGGTTGCAGAGRCCACATTATTGTTACCAAAAGCTCTTCAACTCCATATGACTGCATGCAGAACATTATGCAGTATGAAGGCAACTGAATGTAGGCCTGCATGTGATCAGAGGTGATTGTTGGGCCTGTCGGACTGGATGATGGCTTTTGTTGTTTGATCGCTATTGTTCTATAAACTGTAGTGACAGACCTCCTTAAGTAGTACTTACATTTTTTTTWACTKAATTACTTTACACCACTGGGGAATTGAAGGAGGTCTGTCAATACGATTTATAGAGCAATAGCGATCAGATACAACAACAAAAGTCATCATCCAATCCGACAGGCCCAACAATCACCTCTGATTATTGAATTAAGAATTTCAAATTTCATGGTATATCCTTCTGTGTAGCACTGTCACATACATAATTACATTTTCATTGTTTCATTGTTTGAAGAATCTCAATGAATGATGATGATCTCAATGAATGATTATACATTTTATGAATACTCTCACAGACATTGAATACCAACGTCCGTTCGGATATTCAAGTAACTGTGCCCGTCCCTAAGTCAAATTGGACAAAACTGGTTGAAATTAGTTTCATAGTTTTGCCTACTGGGTAGTTGCTGCAATCACTGTTGCTGACGGAATGGTAGGTAGGAGTAATAGTGAGGGCAGTATTTGAATCAATACATACAGTATCAAATCAAATGTATTATATTAGTCACATGTGCCGAATACAACAGGTGTAGACCTTACAGTGAAATACTTACTTACAAGCTCCTAACCAACAATGCAGTTTATAAAATACAAACAAGAATAAGAAATATAAGGAACAAGTAATTAAAGAGAAGCAGTAAAATAACAATAGCGAGACTATATACAAGGGGTACTGGTACAGAGTCAATGTGTGGGGGCACCGGTTAGTCGAGGTAATATGTTCATGTAGGTATAGTTATTCAAATGAATACACACAGTCAAAAGTTTGGACACACTTACTCATTCCAGGTTTTTTWAAACTATTTTCTACATTGTAGAATAATWATGAAGACATTAAATAACACATATGGAATCATGTATTAACCAAAATAKTGTTAAACAAGTCAAAATATMTTTTATATTTGAAATTCTTCAAAGTAGCCACCATTTGCCTTGATGACAGCTTTGCACACTCTTGGCATTCTCTCAACACTTAGACTATATACAGTCGTGGCCAAAAGTTTTGAATGACACAAATATTAATTTTCACAAAGTTTGCTGCTTCAGTGTCTTTAGCTATTTTTGTCAGATGTTACTATGGAATACTGAAGTATAATTACAAGCATTTCATAAGTGTCAAAKACTTTTATTGACAATTACATGAAGTTAATGCAAAGAGTCAATATTTGCAGTGTTGACCCTTCTTTTTCAAGACCTCTGCAATCCGCCCTGGCATGCTGTCAATTAACTTCTGGGCCACATCCTGACTGATGGCAGCGCATTCTTGCATAATCAATGCTTGGAGTTTGTCAGAATTTGTGGGTTTTTGTTTGTCCACCCGCCTCTTGAGGATTGACCACAAGTCGATGTTTTGTTCCCCGAGCCACTTAGTTATCACTTTTGCCTTATGGCAAGGTGCTCCATCATGCTGTAAAAGGCATTGTTCGTCACCAAACTGTTCCTGGATGGTTGGGAGAAGTTGCTCTCGGAGGATGTGTTGGTACCATTCTTTATTCATGGCTGTGTTCTTAGGCAAAATTGTGAGTGAGCCCACTCCCTTGGCTGAGAAGCAACCCCACACATGAATGGTCTCAGGATGCTTTACTGTTGGCATGACACCGGACTGATGGTAGCGCTCACCTTGTTTTCTCCGGACAAGCTTTTTTCCGGATGCCCCAAACAATCGGAATGGGGATTCATCAGAGAAAATGACTTTACCCCAGTCCTCAGCAGTCCAATCCCTGTACCTTTTGCAGAATATCAGTCTGTCCCTGATGTTTTTCCTGGAGAGAAGTGCCTTCTTTGCTGCCCTTCTTGACACCAGGCCATCCTCCAAAAGTCTTCGCCTCACTGTGCGTGCAGATGCACTCACACYTGCACACAATCCACACACAATCCTGTACGTGACCTTGAAGGCTTGGACATAAATTATCATATTGTCAGCATGTAGTCTCATCTCCATCCACCAACACAAAACTCTCTCTACAGAGTGGAGGGCAGTGAAGGCCACGTTTAACACTTTTTTGGTTACTACATGATTCCATATGTGTTATTTCATAGTTTTGATGTCTTCACTAGTATTCTACATTGTAGAAAATCGCAAAAATAAAGAAAAACCCTTGAATGAGTAGGTGTGTCCAAACATTTGACTGGTACTATAGCTCCTGGAGTTGTAACGATAGTAGCGGTTCTAGTGTTGTGCCTCTCCCCGTAACCATGGTAGATGTAGCATTAGTAGCAAGTATTCACATTTATTTAGCTCACTCTCAATGTCCCTGTACTGTGGCACCTCTCTCCCAAGTTTAAACAAAGTTTATACTTGGGAGAGAGGTGGATCATGATATTATTTGAATAGTGAAATTATTTAAAATGCCAATGCCTAGTTTGACTGAGCTAAATTGGTCCCGGTGTAATACTCCATAGGCACAGTAGGCCTGTGCTTTCTGTCAGTGTGCTCTCTCTTCCGCCTCAGGAGCTTCTAGCCTGTAAATCAATACCCATCACATCCACAGCATACAGTACTCTGGGGTCCTCATTCACCAACACACTGCTATCTGTGATCAACCTTTTTATCGATTTTCTACACACAAACACTATACCAGGGGGAGAGAGAGAGAGAGAAAGAGAGAAAGAGAGAGAGAATGACCTCCACTGCCCTCCACTCTGTAGAGAGAGTTTTGTGTTGGTGGATGGAGATTAGACTACATGCTGACAACATGATCATTTCTGTCTAAGCCTTCAAGGTCACGTACAAGCTTGTGTTCCAGCTATCTAGAGAAAGGAGGCTTTTTTTTAAATACACAAGGAAATAGACACACACGTACACACTATGTATATAGTCACAGTGTTATATCAATGACTCAGCTGTCAACTGGGAATGAAACCCAGTGAGAAAACAACTCAGCGTGAAGCGAGAACCTCACTTCCAATTCGTGCTATGGCATAAAAACAACTCAATGAAATGTTTTTTTTTTCATCAGTAGTATTATTGAGATTTATTCATGGTGCTATCCGCTCAGCGCTGTCTCGCTCTGAAAACCTATAAATTATCTCAATTTTGGCCTTCGCAGTCTTTGCTTGCTGCCTGGGACACAACAAACCAATTTAGAAGACAAATTGAGACGGAGCAGGAGGGAGATATGGGTCGCTAATAGATGATCATGTATCAATCAGAAGAACCTGTATGCACTCTCTTCGTCTCCTCCTAATTAGTTTTGGTGAATGAATATACTTTCAATATGAATTGGGAGAAAGATGTGGAAAGATTGAAATAACATTTGGCTCTCATTCATAAAAGGATCTCATTAAGTTTTTCCACCGTCTATTATGTATTTATTTATACATTTCCTTTGCTCTGCCTCTACAATATGCTATGAAAAAATAAGCTTTTATTATTATYGGATTGGTATGGATGGAAGTGTTTCACTGTTTCACAGCCCAAATGGGGTTAAAATGGTTCTCAAATGTGCTTCAAACGAGAAGGTTGTGGCTCCTGTTGTATGCTTAAAAATCATGGAGAACACAGACACACACACAAGATGATGTCAGGCTTTTTCAATTTGTTCTGACTTTTTCATCATAGCTTTATTCAGTTGTAGACAGCAGAGGAGACGTGAACTGCTCAATTAACCGTATTCAACCATATTGAATTACACCATATGTTTGGTGGTGGTAGTGTGAAGGGAAAACTTTTCTCCTGGCTCCCATTCCCCTCCCCCAGTCGCTTCTGTGCTACCTTCAGTCGCCTCTTGCCACACAGCAAATTTGTGATCGGAAGTTTAACACCCACTTTCTTCTAAATTATACAGTTGAAGTCGGAAGTTTACATACACTTAGGATGGAATCATTAAAACTCGTTTTTCAACCACTCCACACATTTCTTGTTAACAAACTATAGTTTTGGCAAGTAGGTTAGGACATCTACTTTGTGCATGACACAAGCCATTTTTCCAACAATTGTTTACAGACAGATTATTTCACTTATAATTCACTGTTTCACAGTTCCAGTGGGTCAGAAGTTTACATACACTTTAAAGGCATTGCTACGAAATACTAATTGAGTGTATGTAAACTTCTGACCCACTGGGAATGTGATGAAAGAAATAAAAGCTGAAATGAATCATTCTCTCTGCTATTATTCTGACATTTCACATTCTTAAATAAAGTGTTGATCCTAACTGACCTAAGACAGGGAATTTTTACTAGGATTAAGTGTCAGGAATTGTGAAAAACTGAATTTTACGTATTTGGCTAAGGTGTATGTAAACTTCCGACTTCAACTGTATGTGACCATCTCAAATAGTGTTAAATTAACACTTTTCAAGTTGTTGATAAACTAACACCCCAAGAGTGTTGGGTCCCTACCACAAAGGGTGTTGCAAATTCCGACTTAAATTAACACTTTCTCAGTGTTAGGGAACTTGTTAGTAACGTGTTTTGGGTGGTTGTTTTAGCCTTATTTGCATATTTATTCCCCAGGGTGCCTTTCGAGTGATTTTAATTGTACCAGTACCACCCATGACTGTGTTTGCTAGTGACAGAAACTTGATTGTTGCATTTAATGGCTTTCAGTCCTGTAGCCTTCACCAATTGAGTGCCTAATATAATATTTGATCTTAAAAAGTATATTATTTATGACAATAGCTTACTTCGACAGCCTAGTTGAAACTCCTGGTTTGCGGCCCCATCGGCAAGTCACATTATGCCGGCTTGCAAAGTGTTATATAATTCCTATTGTAATCCAGCTAGAGTTAGGATAGCCAACAATTCAAACTTTTAATCACCCGCAACTGTAGTTAGAATGACTGCCAAGCAGTGCTTGATTTGTATATCGGGAGGTGSCGGAACAAAAAGTGAACTCRGTAGAGGGGTGATCTGGGGAGCTCTGGGGTACTGGAACGCATGAGGGGGGGGAAAAAATCACCTTTATAATAAAGCATTGCGGGCATATCATCGCATTTGTGTAGTGCATTTGACCTTTTTAGAAACGCATAGAAACTGAGAATATGAGACAAATAGAAACTACCTTGAATCCATCGATAGCCTAGGCCTAGGTGTGTGGAGACATATTGTAGGCTACAATATGAGGAGGAAATTATAGTCCTAAACATGCTTTCCAGTTTCATTGACTCACCCAATGATGCGCAGCTCACTCACCGGTGATGGCCGACGCGTTCGTGCCAAAAGCCTATATCTCGCTCTTGTTTTACTTTGCAAAACAATATTTGGAAGTTGATCAAATATTTTGTTAGTCTACAGCAGACAGATTAGAGTCTTTTCTTTTCAGCAGGAGCCATTTGGTTTCCAATATTTGAAATATTGCAAAAGGCCTGTTTTGTCTTCATGCTGTTCACTGACAGATTTGCCGTGCATTACCGACTGTAGGCTAAGCCTTGTTATTGGGCTACACACAATCCACAGCAAGGCTATTTTTTAAATAAGCTGTTGATCCTCTGTGGCTAAATTATGGGCATTTTCATGGTGTAGCAGGCTATTCTGAATTATTTAATTTCTTTCTGAACAGAACAGTTATTGATTGATAATTGATAAATGAGACTACCTAAACCATAAAACTGGAAAAACCATCTCAAAAACAGGTGAAATAAGTCCAACCATTTACAGATCGGATTAGTTTAGAAAAATGTATGTTATTTATCTTTGTGTAGTATTAGATCAATGTGCATGCAGAAACATAGATATTAAAATTCACTATTCTAAGAAGCAACCTGCAACAAAGCATACTGGGAATGATATAATAATGAGCCCTCTCCCATGTCTTTTTCTCTCTGAGAGAGTGACAACACAGCCGATTAACAACACCACGCGGTGGTGATTCCATTGTGATTTAAAATAACACTTCATTTATTCACTGCAAGTGGTGTCAATTTCAATCCCGCAGGTGTTAACCCTACTTGAATCAACACTCAGATACAACACCAAGATTTTAGCACCCGCAAATTTGCTGTGCGGGTTGTCATTGCAAATAATAATAATTAAAAGTCATCACAGTCCTCTTGTTTATTAAAAGTCATCACAGTCCTCTTGTTAATTAAAAGTCATCACATCCTCTTGTTTATTAAAAGTCATCACATCCTCTTGTTTATTAAAAGTCATCACATCCTCTTGTTTAGAACTCTTTCTCTCCCTGACATCATATGAATGCCATTCCCTGATAGGCTCAGTTCCTATGAATGGTTCCTGTAGAGTAGAGTGCTGCTGTAGCATCAGTTAATCACTGGTTGGCTAATAGAGAACGGTTAATACCAGGAAGTGGCTTTTCAATGGGGTCAAGAGTCAATGGTATTTGTCTCTAACTCTCTCCCTCCCTCCCCTGCGTCCGCCACTCCTCTCCGCCTCAACCATCATCACAATCAATTAAAAGGCTGTTAGGTAGAGCAACAGTTATCAGACCGGGGAACATTGGAAGCTATAAGCTGTAATATTTTAGCTGAATTCATGTGTGCGTTGTCAATATCCTCCACATTAATGGTTGTCAGGGGCAACAAGCAGCCAGCCCTCCAGGACTGAGATTGCCAGCCCACTGTGAGGGAACTGTCACGGTGGGGTCGACAAGTACGCACACACACACATACACACAAACGCTTGCACGCAAGCACACACACACGTACACATGCTGGCACCCACATGAACAAATACTATCGTATACTATTTTTTAAATACTATAGTATACGCTATAGTAATTACTGTAGTGTTTTTGTGGACTGTAGTGCACTATAGTATTCTACAGTATACTACAAAATTCTACAGTAAGTACTACACATGATCAAGGTATACTACATTGTGTAGAACAGTATACTACTGTTTACTTCAGAATTCTAAGTACTATAGTATTCTATATTGAGCTGAAGTGTTTTTTCATGTGGGCACACACACACACCTTCTGCTAATTTCTAGACTCAACATAAGCCAGTCTTACACTGTGGTATAATGTATGCCAATTTAACATAATGTTTGCACAGTTGTCCCCATTCGTGCACACACACACACACACACACACACACACACACACACACACACACACTTAAATGGACACTTTGTCTGCTGAAGCACAGAGTTCTCTATTTCAATAAGCCCTGACTGTTATCCCTCCAGGGATGGAAACAAATTGCCTTCCCCTTTGTGGAGAAGAGAACGCCATATTTATTTACCCCCCCCCCCTGATATGTGTGTGTCCTGCCGTGCTTGTTGTGAGTGAGAGAGAGGCAGTGATACTTGATAAAATCAAACATGTATGTTTCTGTGAAAAGACTCCAATTGACATGGAGCCAAGACTGCCCTGGTGAAAAATAAAATGCGGCATGAAATMATTTGACCCAAGTTAAAACTGGAGCACTCAGTTATTTTAGAATATAAGGCACTCTGAGTCCAACTAAACGGATAGAAATCTCAGGAATAGCAGAAGACGACGATGTCCCATTTCACTACTCTAAATGGAACCTCTAAAAGAGTATTGATATTCAGACAACTGAAACTCCTCACAAAGGTTATTGTCAATAGATTCACCATTTTATATCCAATCAAGCCCCTTTCTCTGGACTATCGACCCTAAAGAGGTGGACACATTGAGCTCTTGGAGGTAAAAGCATTAATCACCAGAGCAGCTTTTCACGAAGGAGGTGTGTGTGTGTGTGTGTGCACGTGTGTGTGTACATGTGTGGGTGCGTGCATTACTCACTGTGTGTGTGTGTTACTCCCTGACTAAGATAGATGCAGAAGGGCTCTTTGAGATGGAAGGATTGTAAATGTGAGAGATTTCTCGTCAGATCTTCTTCCCTTCCTGGGCTTTGGATGGATAACTGGATGGAGTAGATCTGGTCCACTTTGCATATCTGTGCTCTCTCATCTGCAGAGACAACAACACATCAACCAACTGGCTGCACAGCCTTGCTTTGATACCAGCTCACTATGACTATCTACTTCCCTGATTTACATTTGTGATAAAAGGGCTCACAAATGAACAAAGATCTGCTGTGATTGTCACACAGGTTCAAGCACACACACATACACCTACACACACATACACATCCACACACACACACGCAGTCAGAGTAATTGCATGAGAAAGTGGATGTTGTTGATCAGAGCTGTGTTAACACACACACACTCACAGTAGGGGCATGTCCAGAGGAATGGATCATAATTAACTGTGCTGGGCCTAGATTGACTTTTATCACAGGGTCATTTATTTAAATTAGATCACCCATGCCTAGACAACTACACACACGGCACACACACACGCACACACACGCTTGGGCGACTTAATCTGCTGGCCGGCCCTGCTGGAACAATCAGCTTCTCACAGAGAGAGAGAGAGAGAGAGGGAGAGAGAGATAGAAGGGGGGCACTGAGGTGTCTGGATGACAAAACACCATCCTACAGTAGTTATTTACCTTGGCTGTCCTCAGAGCACAATGTCATAAACTGCCTATACATGACAGTGCGACCTTTTAGATGTGTGAACTTGACTCAATCAAACTACGCAGTATATTGTGATACGTGTTCTTGGGTAGATTACATTGTTCTGGTTGTTATCACTTACCTGTTAGTCATGGAACATAATACAATATCAATGTCCATATCATTCAGATCATATGATATCCATGCCATAGTAGTGTGTTTGATCTATGGCTTTTTATTGAGCTGCCATCTTGGCCAGCTCTTGGAAAAGAGGTCTCCTGACCTCAATGGGACTTCCCGGGTAAAGAAATGTGAAATGGAAATATAAATTAAAATCATTTTCTCTATATGAACTCATCCCTCTCGCCTCTCTCGGTTCCCTGCAGATCCAGTGCTCCCCCAGGCTGGCCCAGACCCACACCACGTTGATGCTGGTGGGCTCTCACCTCCTCTTCGTCCTGCGCTCCCCCATCCCTCCATCCAGTGATGGCAATGAGTTCCGACCCGGGCTGCAGAAGGGACGGCCTCAGCCCTGACCCCGACCCAATGACCCCTGACCGCAGTGACCTCACCGCCATGATGGCCACCGTGACTGTGACGACCACCGAGACGGGCGGCTCACCGGCCAATGGCGTGAGGATTGGGGCTCAGCAAGGAGGAGCTAAGAAGGGCCCTGCTCAGCGGCCACACCTCTCAGGGAGGAAGCTGTCGCTACAGGAGCGGGGCACGTACCCATCTAGGGGAGGGTCGGAGGGGCTCAACGTCTCCCCCGTGTGGCAAAGCAGACCACCGTGGAGTCCAAACGGTCTCCATCTCAGACGCAGAAGGTGAGAGAACTGACTCTGCACCTAACAGGGAGAGAGAGAGAATTCAATTAACTGCAATAAACATTATGATGCTCCTCTGGAAATAATGGAGTTGGATTAAAGAGGGATAACTGTTAGGTTTATAAGGGTTTGGAGACATAGTTTAAGTGTAGAGCATCTGGCAGAATATCAAGAGTTCACTTCATCTGGGTTTTAAAATAAAGGCTGAATAGAAATAAAATACAAAATGTTGAGGACACGAAGCCACAATAGTGAAAAAATCATATTTCTCTGTTGCAGTCAAGGTTGGCGTGAGGGTTTTAGCTGTGCGTGTTGTGACCAGGGTTCTCAGACATTGAATAAGTAGGATTGTATGGTCCATCGTGCAATTGTGACTCGGTGCTTTTTAATGCAAAGTAACCTCTGTTTCTGTATCAGATAGAAAGTGAATGTCCCGCGTGTGATGTGCCACTAAGCGGTCAGTCAGACAGAGGGGTCAGGTCAGGAGATTTCTCTCTCTTAGAGCTTAAGTCTTAACAGCCATTTGTGTGTGTGTGTGTGTGTGGTGTGTGTGTGTGTGTGTGTGTGTGTGTGTGTGTGTGTGTGTGTGTGTGTGTGTGTGTGTGTGTGTGTGTGTGTGTGTGTGTGTGTGTGTGTGTGTGTGTGTGTGTGTGTGTGTGTGTGTGTGTGTGTGTGTGTGTGCAGTGCGTGTAGCCTACATGTGTGCTCTGATGAATCAGTGCTATGCTCGGGGACATGAAATCTGTAATCTACATCTTGAATATTCTGCCTCTAGCTGAATTACCATCTGGTCTCATGTGAGAGAGCACTAGGAAATAGTCTCCAAGAGTGCGTACTAAATGGCACCCTATTTCCTAGAGATCTGGTCAAAAGTAGTCCCCTTAATAGGGAATATGGTGGCATTGGGATGAGACTTACTTCACTTACTCTTCGACTATACCTCAAGAATTGGAATCCAAATCATGTACCTAATAGTTAATACCCAAGTGGATCCAATTGCAATCTGTGGGGAATTGTTGTATTACCGGTAAAATATATACAAATCCAGTCATGCATTCAATTGAGACTTCTTGTCATTTTTTCCCATTAAAATGTATCTTGGAGAATTAGTGAATGTCAGAGTACATCAGTCTTCACATCATTATTGAGTTGTTGTATTAGGTTAGGGTAATTACATAAGAACAGTGTGGTTGCTTGGTCACATCGGTGAGCTCAGCAGGTACCTGATTCATCACTGACATGTAGGTGCAATCAGTCACGTGGTGTGTGTGTGTGTGTGTGGTGTGTGGTGGGTGTGTGTGTGTGTGTGTGTGTGTGTGTGTGTGTGTGTGTGTGTGTGTGTGTGTGTGTGTGTGTGTGTGTGTGTGTGTGTGTGTGTGTGTGTGTGTGTGTGTGTGTGTGGTGTTTGACTGTTAGTCAATACCGCTTTACCTTGTGTGGGACACATCCTCCTCTATACCAGCCCCCTGATAAACACTCAAAGTGACATGGTGTTTTATGTATAGAGAGGCTCAGGAGTTGGTTGTCTGGACATGGAATGAGAAGGGAATAACCAGTGTAGTATATAGACTATTTCTTACATTTAAGTACCTGTCCACAATTAGGTTTCACAACTGATGTAAAATGAATTTGTCACAATCGTTATGAAATATCTTATATTTTTGTGATAGAGGTTTTGTCTGCACAACCCTTGTGTACTTATTTTTGTTCAAGAAAAACTCTCTGTTGAATCACAACCATTATGCCAAATGTGTTGTACGTCAGTTGTACAACTTGAGTGTATTCCACCAGCTCTTCTCTGAAAGACACTCTTTTTAATGAAATGTTGGTTTTCCTCTCTTTTTTTCAGTTCAGGAAGTAGAACTGTCAGGTAGGGAGATGAGTGTATCCTACTTTGCTATGACATGCAAGCCACTCTGACTGACACATGGAGACTGTTCAGAAATACAAATGTGGGAATGAGCAGTTTAAGGGTTCTTTCTGGCTCTGGCTGTCAGTTTGTCTCAAATGGCACCTTATTCCCTAGTGCCCTACCTCTGACTGGGATCCACAGGGCTCTGGTCAAAAATAGTGCATTATATAGGGAATAGGGTGTCATATGGGACGCACAAAGGTTAGCAGAATCCGGGCTTAGGATGCGTCCCAAATGGCACCCTATTCCCCATAGGTCTCTGGTCAAAAGGAGTGCACTTTTAGGGAATAGGGTGTGAATTGGGACGCATACAGGTTGTTCACGCTGTGCATTCTGTGGAGGTATGCAGAGGTTAGCATCATCCAGGCTGTAGCGGTGCTGATTGACAAGGAACCAGGAAATGCTTCTGACCTCACTCACAATGGATAACCTACGACAGGGGTCGGCAACAGGTGGATATCCATTCGTGGGAATACTTGGTGAACAGATTCCCTAAATGAAATTTTTTTCGGCTGAATTCCTGCTTATTTTAGCATTTTTGACGTAACCTCAAACCATCCCACGGGTGATTGTTTTTAGTCAAACAATACCAAAATAACCAGAAATTCAGCAAAGAATGTGTTCACCGGACCTCCCAAGTGGAGCAGCGGTCTAAGGCACTGCATCRCAGTGCTAGAGGCATCACTACAGACAAGTGGAGGCTGGTGACTTGAAAAATTGAGGAGGATGGGAGACCCACGGTATAGGTGTGGGAGATGACAAAGTGTGTTTCAAAAATGGTCAAAGACTAATTATTTTAACCTAAAGCATTTAATRAAGACATTTACGAGAGGGCTACTTACACAGTGATGGAAAGGGATCACAGCAGTGATTGAATGAGGGTATGAGGCATGAGTGTTCAGAGGCTTGACCAGTGCAGGACAGGATTTGACTGTGAAGACAAAAAACTATAACACAACACACTACACAGTTAGACAAAAGAGCTAAGAATGAGTTAGTCCAAGCAAGGAGTAAAATCATTGATGTGTAATAATGTGATTTGTGTTTGTGTATGTGATTAGCTCTACATACAGTAATTAGAGAAAATTGATAGGGGTACTCACAGTGCTTGGAGGGGAAACATCCAATGTGCCAGTGGTTGAGCGGGCACATGAGACGTGGCTTCAGTTCATGTCAGGAGAAAGTTGACAATGGTAGTGGAGTGGAGTAGTCATCACCTCTTAATCAGGGAACAGGAGGGGACTCTACAAATAGCAGATACATTCCATTACAGCTGCGCCATCGTAGGTTGGCACAACGAGTTTCTCTATGAAGTTAAATTCAGACATCTGAAAATTCCTCAAGTCAAACACAGACTGCACGAACTCGCCCACTTGACACATCAAAGTAGCCCGAGAAACGTTCCTGAATAAATCCCTGATCATCCACATACCTGACGATAACTGACACCTGCAAGCAGACTGGTGACACCATAGGTCCCAGAGCGGTGGGGCAATTTTTACCCCCTGGGGCCTGGAGTTTTTCCTTATATGCTAACCTAACTAGGAAAACTCTGGACCCTATAAGGTATGACAGTGATTAATCAGTTGTAAAAAGGTTTTCTCTGGGCTATGATGGTTTTTAAAAAACTCCTGGGAAAACTCCTGGCCCTGGGGGTGATGAAAACCCTGTCAAACTGCAGCTACCTTATATTTGTTCATATATATTTAAGGGAAAGAGAAAGGGGGATACCTAGACAGGTAGCTATCAAATCATTCAGAATTATTTTTGACATCCCAGAAAAGACAGTCGATAGGTCGATATGTTCAGCAAGTAAAGCATCGTAACGGGCAATTATCTCTGCAAGCTCCTTGTAGTTGCCCTTGTTGGTGGAACTTTCCCTCTTGACGTGTCCTCTAAAAGCAGATTCTTCCATGGGCAAAAACGCAGTGGTGTTGAGAACATCCTTGTTTCTTCTTACTTTCTTGTNACTTTCCCTCTTGACGTGTCCTCTAAAAGCAGATTCTTCCATGGGCAAAAACGCAGTGGTGTTGAGAACATCCTTGTTTCTTCTTACTTTCTTGTATGCATTCAACTGAAATGTGTCTTCCGCATTTAACCCAACTGAATCAAAGAGGTGTGGGGGGCTGCCATAATCGACATCCACGACTTTAGATTAGATTAGGACAACCATAGATGACAACTGATAGACAATACAACTCACAAGGCTGAGCTTGCTTTATGCATGTTTGCATCATGCAGGCCAATGCAACTGTAGGCCTTCTACATTTTTTACTCTGTCATCACTATGATGTTGATTGATTAATTCCAGTTAATAACTTTGGATTAAAAACGTATAGGCAGCCTAGCCAGCCCAATTTTGAATATAAACTAAATTTGATCACATTCACATTTTCTCCTGACACACAAATGGCCTATAAATACATAAAGTTGCCAATTAGTCTACCCTGACCAGATGGACAGGGCGCATAGGCTGTATGCATCTGCTATTATTAGTAGCCTACGGTTAATCAGACTGAAAATGAGTTGTAACACACTAGGCGTAGTGGGTGCGGAGTCAGGTGCAGGAGGCAGAAAGTTCAGAATAGCGCTTTATTACGCACAGGGAAAAGTAGTACTCTCCACGAAACTGGGCGTAATCAAACAAATGCCCAAAACAGGTAACTAAACAACACGCACTACCACACGTCAACACAGTGGGAAAAATAATCAAGTCCGATAGCCCAACTCAAAATCTAAACAAGAAACGTGTGAAACAAATCAGACCAAACCAACAGAAAAGGGAAAAGGGATCGATGGCAGCTAGTAGGCCGGTGACGACGACCGCCGAGTGCCACCCGAACAGGAAGAGGAGCCACCTTCGGTAGGAGTCGTGACAATAGTCTTGTTTTCATCCCATACAGCATGTCAGATTTCTAATGCTGCAACATTTATGTCATGAGTTTTTGCTTGTGTCTGTCCGGAGTGATTATGTGTTATCATCTTTGCTAAATAAATACTGGAGGAAAGTGGAAAGCCTACTTAAGCACACGCAAAAAAATGCGCTGCGTCAACCTCTCTCTTTCATCTAACTTTTAATGGATGGTAGCTATCAAATCATTCAGAATTATTTTCGACATCCCAGAAAAGACAGTCGATAGATCGATATGTTCAGCAAGTAAAGCATCGTAACGGGCAATTATCTCTGCAAGCTCCTTGTAGTTGCCCTTGTTGGTGGAACTTTCCCTCTTGACGTATCCTCTAAAAGCAGATTCTTCCATGGGCAAAAACGCAGTGGTGTTGAGAACATCCTTGTTTCTTCTTACTTTCTTGTTGTGTTGCGCAGTTTGAATACGCAGACCTTTGTCATAATCGATGCAGCTTTTTCAAAGAAGGTTGAATCTGATGTAGGCATTTATCTGCTCCCTGCTTTTGTTTTGCCGTTTAGCTCAATGTTCTTCAGGTCACTGTACCCACCTTTTGACCAAGGCTCAGACTTTCAAAAAAGCAGGCAAGGCCAGCAATACAGGCGGCTTGATGAAAGGCTCCCTGTTAATTTGCACCTTTTCTGTGTACCCCAGAGAATAGAAAGGGGTTCTTCAACAAAAAGTCCACCACATTTTCAGCAGTGTTGGCCATTCTACCATTCTGGCGGAGAACTGTACACTCAACTGTACACTCAAGCTGGTARCTAGCTAGCTACTGAAGTTAGCAAGGAAAATTTAACTGGACACAAAAATGATAAGGAATCAAGGTAAGACCCAGATGCAGACTGTCGAAGTAACAATGTTTATTGTAGCAACAGGGAAAAGACAGGTCAAGGCAGGCAGGGGTCGATAATCCGGGGTAGGGCAAAGGTACAGGACAGCAGGCAGACTCGGGGTCAGGGACAGGCAGAGTTCAGTAATCCAGAGGTGGAGCAAAGGTACAGTCAAAAACCAGGAGGACGAGAAAAGAGAGGCTGGGAAAAGATAGGTGCTGACAGGAAACACACTGGTAAGCTTGAACAAACAAGATAAACTGGAAACAAACAGAGAACACAGGTATAAATACACAGGGGATAATTGGGAAGATGGGCAACACCTGGAGGGGGATGGAGACGAGCACAAGGACAGGTGAAACAGATCAGGGTGTGACAAAAATAAAGTTCTAAAACCGAGAAAAACTATTTATAACTGAGAAGAGACATACACTGAGTGTGAAAACCTCCTCCGTCTCCTGTAATTAGAAAAAACACATTTGAGTTGAATAATATCAACTAAATGCTCAACTATCACTCTTCAATCTTAATCTCTATCCAGCAATGACACAAAGCAACACATAGAACCCCCATAATGCTCTGTGGCACAACCCCAACACAACACACTAGGTCCATTCTCTGATCCTAATTCCATTATTGGATGGATAACATGTCAGATCATACTGCAAAAGCTTTGATTGTTTAGAGGACATCCTCCGGAAATGGTGATAATTACCATGTATGTCTATGGAAGGGAGTGAGGCCTACGAACCTCCTATTGTAGCCGATTTGTTATTGAAGTCAATGCAGCCAGAGGAGGACGGAAGTTAGATGTCCTCCGGCTACACCATGGTGCTACCCCAGACAGTGCTGTTCAGGCTACTGTAGGCCTTCATTGCAAAACAGTGTGTTTTAATCAATAATTYTTTTGACATGAATATATTTAGCATAGTTTTATCTAAAAAGGATAACTTTTTTTATGTTTCACTATTTTTATTTTTATGAAATTTCACTGAGGAGCCTCCACTGCTACAGACCCGGGTTCGATCCCGGGCTGTGTCGCAGCCAACCACGACCGGGAGACCCAAGAGGTGGTGCACAATTTGGCCCAGCGTCATCCGGGTTCGGGGAGGATTTGGCAGGCTGGGATGTCCTTGTCCCATCGCGCTCTAGCGACTCTTTGYGGTGGGCCAGGCGCATGCACGCTGACTTCGGTCGCCAGCTGTACGGTGTTTCCTCCGACACATTGGTGCAGCTGGCTTCGGGGTTAAGCGAGCAGCATGTCAAGAAGTAGTGTGGCTTGGAGGGTTCGTGTTTTGGAGGACACATGGCTCTCGACCTTCGCCTCTCCTGAGTTGGTACGGGAGATGCAGCGATGGGACAAGATTGTAACTACCAATTGGAAACCACGGAAATGTGGAGAAAAGGGGTAAATATAATAAAAATGTGTTCACAAATTCTTTCCACAAATAATAGAAGAGACACACACTGAGTGTGCAAAACATTAGGATATTGAGTTCCTAATATTGAGTTGCACCCCCCGTCTTTTGCCCTCAGAACAGCCTCAATTTGTAGGGGCATGGACTCTACAAGGTGTTGAAAGAGTTCTACAGGGATGCTGGCCCATGTTGACTCCAATGCTTTCCAAAATTGTGTCAAGTTGGTTGGATGTCCTTCGGGTGGTGGACCATTCTTGATACACACGGGAAATGGTTGAGAATGAAAAATCCAGCAGCGTTGCAGTTCTTGACACACTCAAACCGGTACGCCTGGCACCTACTACCATACCCCATTCAAAGAGACTTAAGTCTTTTGTCTTGCCCATTGACCCTCTGAATGGCATACATACACAATCCATGTCTTAATTGTCTCAAGGATTAAAAATCCTTCTTTAATCTGTCTCCTCCCTTTCATCTACACTGATTGAAGTGGATTTAACAAGTGACATCAATAAGGGATCATCGCTTTCACCTCGATTCAGTTGGTTATTACTGCATTGTCGGAACTAGAAGCACAAGCATTTCGCTACACTCGCATTAACATCTGCTAACCATGTGTATGTGACATTTTTATTTTTATTTGATTTGATTCACMTGGTCAGTCTATGTCATGGAAAGAGCAGGTGTTCCTAATGTTTAGTACTCTCAGTGTATGTGATCGTGTCTCAATGTAATCAAGGTATGAAATTATATATATACAGTATTTTTTGGCTTAGTTGTGGTCAATTTGCAGTGTACAAATTATTATAATTATGTCCCGCCCCCTCGACCATCGGCTCCGACAACAATCGGCCCGCGGCTGAATCAAGTTCCTACCCCTGACCTACAGTATAATGGCATGGAGAGAACATGTTTTTCCTCTATTAAGCGGTGGAGTATTTATCAATGTTTGTCATTGTTTCTGTCCGTCTCTTTCTCTCTCAGTCACTATGCTTCGCCTCTCTTTCTTTCTCCTTCCGTACCTTCTTGCTCTATTTTTCTCCCTGCTAATCCCTCACCCCCCCCCCTCTCCACCATGAGTTTTATTTATGTGGCTTTAATTTCAGTCTCTTGTTTTTAAACCGAGGATTAAACACAGTAATCTGTAGAGAAACACCTGAAACAAACAATGCAGAGATACTTTACCAGTATTAGACAAAACACAGCACACAGACGCATGATTACAAACACATCCACAATAGCATCCCACATCCTTTGTCYCATATTTTTTATGTTCCTGTAGAATCTCTCCCTTTTCTCTCTCTCTCATCTCTCATCTCTTTTCTCTCTCCCCCCACACTCTCTCCTCACTTCCCAACCACAATGACAGCATCGCCTTCCCACTTTGCAGAAAAAGCATGAGCAGCGTTGTGGCACCAATAAATCTCCCTTCTCTAATTATTGACTCATCACCCGATATTTAGTCAGGGTTGACTAATGTCTATCTCAGCAGGCCACCATCCTCCCGCAGTGCACTCAGGTGTGTGTGTGTGTCTCTACGCTCACTGAGGAGTTGGAAGAAGACTATTGATCACTCTCTCCTACAGGGCCACTTCGAGTTGAGGGACAGAACTAAAATGGAGGTGTAGTTTATACCCTTCTCCACCTCCATGCTAAGTAAACTAAGGGAAAGAAAGAGATGGTTTTGTTGCCATACTCGTGATGCAGCAGCAGGCTACACAGGATGTTTTTTTGGTTGGAGATTCTCTCAGTGCGCTACAGTATTCATATCTGTGTCTAAGTGTGTGCGTCCCAAATGACACCCTATTCCCTACATAGTACGCTTGTTTCGACCAGTTACTAAATGGGGAACATGATATCCATCCTCCCTGTAAGACATGAGGAGAAATGAGAAATCAATGGACAAGGAGAGGAGGAAGAGACGTGTCAAGGGAGAGATGCATAGAAGGAAATGACAGCTCAGCAACTCTCACCCCCGAGAGGGTAGAAGGGAGTGGAGGAATAGGTGGAGTAATAGAGGGAGGGAGGGAGGAATGGCTTTCTGGGTCATCTGATGCAGTAGCCCATCCGTGACAAGGACTTACAAGTTGTGCGTTCCGAGATGGCGTTCTGCACACCACAGTTGTACTGTGCCGTTATTTGCCTGTTTGTGACCTTCGACCTAATTAACAAGCTGTTTTCGCCAACTGGACTGCCGCTGACTGGATGTTTTTTGTTTGTTGCACCATTCTCGGTAAACCCTAGACACTGTTGTGCGTGAAAAGCCCAGGAGGCCAGACATTTTTGAGATACTGGAACCAGTGGTGTAAAGTACTTAATTAAAAGTACTTTAAAGTACTACTTAAGTCATTATTTTGGGAATCTGTGCTTTACTATTTATATTTTTTACAACTTTTACTTTTACTTCACTACATTACTAAAGAAAATAATGTAATTTTTACTCCATACATTTTCCCTGACAGCCAGAAGTACTCGTTGCATTTTGAATGGCTAGCAGGACAGGAAAATGCTCAAATTCATGCACTTATCAAGAGAACATCCCTGGTCATCCCTATTGCCTCTTATCTGGCAGACTCACTGAACACAAATGCTTTGTTTGTAAATCATGTCTGAGTGTTGGAGTGTGACCCTGGCTATCGTGCCGTCTGGTTTGCTAAATATAAGGAATTTGAAATGATTTATACTTTTACTTTTAATACTTACGTATATATTAGCAATTACATTGGCTTTTGATCCTTAAGTATATTTAAAACCAAATACTTTTAGACTTTTACTCAAGTATTATTTTATATGGGTGACTTTCACTTTTACTTGAGTCATTTTCTATGAAGGTACCTTTACTTTTACTCAAGTATGACATTTGGGTACTTTTTCCACCACTGACTGGAACTGGCATGCCTGGCACCGGTGATCATACAACGCTCAAATGTCACTTAGGTCAGTCGTTTTGTTCATTCTAACATTCAATCGAACACTATCTGAATGCCTCGATGCCTGTCTGCCTGCTTTATGTAGCAAGCCAMGGCCACGTGACTCACATTGAGTTAACAATTTTAGTGAATGGGGTGGTGTACCTAATAAACTGAGTATATATCATAAGGCCTTTAGTTGAGGGCCTAGTTATACCATTACACAGTGGTGTTAGGAAACCCCTGGTTTATAGGCCACATCTGGCCTGCAAGTCACATTATGTTGGCTTGCAAAGTGATGTAATTCCTATTGGAATCCAGCCAGTGTTAGGATATCCAACAAGTGACATTTTTTATCACCCACAACCTTCATTCAGAATGACTGCCAGGGTAGGGAAGATTGAATACTGAGACTACCAACAATCATCTAAACTGGAACAACAATCTCAGTAATGGGTGCAATAAGTCCAACTACTAACAGATTAGTTTAGTTTAAAAAAAACGTTTATCTTTGTGTAGCATAACATTAATCAGCCAATCAATGTACATGGCCGTCATTGTAAAGTAAGAATGTGTTCTTAACTGACTTGCCTAGTTAAATAAAGGTTAAATAAAAATAAAAACATGCAAAAACACATTAAATTAACAATTCTGAAAATCACCCTGCAATACCGCATGTTGGAAAATATGATATACTGTATATATGTAGAACCCTTCTTGCCTTCCAAAGAATCATCAAATAACCTTTCTTCCCAAAAACGCTACTCTGCATGTTAAAGATTCTAGGTAGAACCCTTTGCCTTACAATGAACCGTTGTCTTCCAAAAAGRGTTCTTCAGTTCAAAACGAATCTTGGTAGAGCCCTATCCCTCCGCCAAGAACCGTTTTGGAACCATTTTTTCTAAGCATGTAGGGAGGGGACAGGGCCACTCTGATGATGATGAGGTCATGGAGTAAGTCATTGGGATGTATGAAGACCTGGGTGATTTATTTGAGATGTCTTGAGTCATTGTGTGTGTGTGTGTGAGTGTGTGTGTGTTGTGTGGTGTACCTCTGTGTGGTGTGGTGTGGTGTGTGTGTGTGTGTGTGTGTGTGTGTGTGTGTGTGTGTGTGCGTGTGCGTGCGTGCGTGCATGCGTGTTTTTGTATGTGATGATTTAAGTTCTTCAGCATGGCCCAGCTCTTTATCCATCAGCTCAGATACAGTATATACTGCAGTGGAGATGTCACTGAGCATGCGCCAAACAATAGCTGGACCTGGCACAATGGGCTAACAACAGTGTCCGGTTTTTCTTTATCTCTCCCTCTCTGTCCCTCTCTCTTTCGCTCACTCACTTTCACTTCCTGCATCTCACTCCACATACAGTAGCATACCTTACACTCTGTGTCTCACTGTGTGTTTGTGTCTTCATACCTCTTGTAGTACTACGCTTGACTCACACCCTCTCTGGCTCTCCCTATGCATTGGCACACGCCACTCATCCGCTGTACTGTACAGTACTACACTACCTCACCCTCTGTGCTGTACTACACTCCCCTCACCCTCTGTGCTGTACTACACTACCTCACCCTCTGTGCTGTACTACACTACCTCACCCTCTGTGCTGTACTACACTACCTCACCCTTTGTGCTGTACTACACTACCTCACCCTCTGTGCTGTACTACACTACCTTACCCTCTGTGCTGTACTACACTACCTTACCCTCTATGCTGTACTACACTACCTCACCCTCTGTGCTGTACTACACTACCTCACCCATTACACGGTAGAACACTCCCCTCTCCCCCTGTGTGTCTGTGGCCTGTAGTGTACAGTAGTTGGTTCCTCTCTACATTTCTTCCCAAGATCCTGCCTTCTAGGGAGTTTTTCCTAGCCACTGTGCTCTTCTGCCTCTGCATTGCTTGCTCTCTTTTGGGGTTTAGGCTGGRTATCTGTTAAGCACTTTGTGACAACTGCTAATGTAAAACGGGCTTAATAAAATAAGTTTGATTCATTGATTGACTGTATCCAGGGCTTAGTTTCAGCCCCAGTCAGTCTGTAAACATGCTCACAGCTCCAGTGCAGAGCCCCAGTTTCAGGGGCCCAAGACCTGGACTGTCTAAGCCTAAACCACAGCTTTCTCACCGTAATGAGGGAACTCCACTCAATCACACAATGTTCTCGCTCTTTCCCTTTCGCTCTTTGTCTCTCTCTATCTCTATCGATCAACCCGACAGAGCAGGCTAGCAACAGCACCCAGTTTAAATCCCCACCTTTCTCATTATTATTCCTTCCTTCTCTCCCTCTTTCTGTACTACACTACCTCACCCTCTTTGCTGCTTACTACTACACTACCTCTACCCTTTTGTGCTGTACTACACTACCTCACCCTCTGTGCCTGTACTACACTACCCTTACCCTCTGTGCTGTACTACACTCCCCTCACCCTCTATGCTGTACTACACTACCTCACCCATTACACGAGTAGAACACTCCCCTCTCCCCCTGTGTGTCTGTGGCCTGTAGTGTACAGTAGTTGGTTCCTCTCTACATTTCTTCCCAAGATCCTGCCTTCTAGGGAGTTTTCCTAGCCACTGTGCTCTTCTGCCTCTGCATTGCTTGCTCTCTTTGGGGTTTAGGCTGGGTATCTGTTAAGCACTTTGTGACAACTGCTAATGTAAAACGGGCTTATATAAAATAAGTTTGATTCATTGATTGACTGTATCCAGGGCTTAGTTTCAGCCCCAGTCAGTCTGTAAACATGCTCACAGCTCCAGTGCAGAGCCCCAGTTTCAGGGCCAAGACCTGGACTGTCTAAGCCTAAACCACAGCTTTCTCACCGTAATGAGGGAACTCCACTCAATCACACAATGTTCTCGCTCTTTCCCTTTTCGCTCTTTGTCTCTCTCTATCTCTATCGATCAACCCGACAGAGCAGGCTAGCAACAGCACCCAGTTTAAATCCCCACTTTCTCATTATTATTCCTTCCTTCTCTCCCTCTTTATTTAAATTTTTATTGGTCTGTCCATCTCTCTCTCTCCCTCTCTCTCTCCTCTCTCTCTCTCCTCTCTCTCTCTCTCCTCTCTCTCTCTCTCTCTTCTCTCTCGCTCTCCTCTCTCTCTCTCTCGCTCTCTCTCTCTCTCTTTCTCTCTCTCTCTCCTCTCTCATTAGCAGCTATTTAGCATTCATTTGTTGGAGGTAAATACAGGTGAATATATTGATAAAATCACCTTGTCCTAGAGAAATTTACTCGGTTTTCAAAACATCACCACCAGTGTAAGCCTAATGAAACAAGCCCTTAATTGAAGTGTTTCTAAAATTCCCTATGGGAAAAATGAATGGTGGAAAAATGATTGGAACCATTTCCCTGTTTGACCGCAAGGTTTTATGGGTATTATGCTCTATAAAATAGATCTTAAAATTAAATTCTCTCTCTCTTGATCGACCCGACCCCGAAAGAGCGGGTCTAGCTTCCCTTCCCTTCCTTTCTTTCACTATTTTCTGTCTGTCCACCTGTCCATCTGTCTGTCTGCCTCTCTGTCTCTCTCTCTCTCTCTCTCCTCTCTCTCTGCTCTCTCTCTCCTCTCTCTCTCTTTCTCTCTCTCTCTCTCTCTCTCTCCTCCTCTCTCTCTCTCCTCTCTCTCTCTTCTCTCCTCTCTT
>NC_036860.1:18963937-19073356 GCF_002910315.2 Salvelinus sp. IW2-2015 | reverse complement strand
CTCTCTCTCTCTCTCTCTCTCTCTCTCTCTCTCTCTCTGCCTTGTCCCTTGTTGACTACATGCATTATCAGTGGTTGCTATGGAGCTCCAAGCAGTTTATACAGCACTGTAATGGATGTATGACTGTAAACAGAATTCAGTGGCCGTAGGCATCACTAATAACATCTCTAAAATGAGCTAGTCGGTGGAGAACATATTGTTCATGTATCCAACGCTGTATTTGAGTCATCCAATGTTCTATTTCTTTCCTCAGGTGGATATGGTAGATGGATGAATCATCCTATCTCTTCTTTCATATATTCTCGTTTAATGTCATCCCTTTGTTTTCTTCCTCCTGCAGAACTGTATCCAGCTGAACCAGTACAAGCTGAAGAGTGAGATCGGAAAGGTGAGCCTTGAACTAATTCAGAAATGCAGAATACCCTGTCTTCAATCAATCACCTTTCTGATATTTGTACATCATGTTCTTTTACAATTGTGTCCCTGTTGTATCGAACTGTCTCACACTGATTGTGCTGTCTGCTATCATTAGCACTAAATACAAATTAATTTATTCTAATCAATATTATCTCTAAGCAGAATAGCCCATGTTCAATTACCTTATATCAACCCTGTTGGTGGTATCCCTGGCCTGGCTCTGTCTGTCTATGTCTGCCTCTTTCTGTGCCTGTGTCTGCCTTTTCAATCAGGATAGACTTATGTAACTATCAGAGAGGACCAATAGATTGAAATGTACATTCACCATTAGAGGGCATGGCCATCAATACAAGAGGCCCATATTTTAGATTTACAGTAGCTGTTCAATATTCAGTGCATTCGGAAAGTATTCAGACCCCTTGACTTTTTCCACATTTTGTTAGGTTACAGGCTTATTCTAAAATTGATTAAATCTTTTTTCCCCGTCATCAATCTACACACAATACCCATAATGACAAAGCAAAAACAGGTTTTTAGAAATGTTTGCATATGCATTTTTTAAAAACAACTGAAATCCAATATTTGCATAAGTATTCAGACCCGTTACTCAGAACTTTGTTGAAGCACTTTTAGCAGTGATTACAGCCTCGAGTCTTTTTGGGTATGATGCTACAAGCTTAGCACACCTGTATTTGGGGAGTTTTTCCCATTCTTCTCTGCAGATCCTCTCAAGCTCTGTCAGCTTGGTTGGGAAGCGTCGCTGCACAGCTATTTTCAGGTCTCTCCAGAGATGTTAGATTGGGTTCAAGTCCGGGCTATGGCTGGGTCACTCAAGGACATTCAGAGACTTGTCCGGAAGCCACTCCTGCGTTGTCTTGGATGTGTGCTTAGGGTTGTTGTCCTGCTGGAAGGTGAACCTTCGCCCCGGTCTGAGGTCCTGAGCACTCTGGAGCAGGTTTTCATCAAGGATCTCTCTGTACTTTGCTCCGTTCATCTTTCCCTCGATCCGATCTTGGTTTCATCAGACCAGAAAATCTTGTTTCTCATGGTCTTAGAGTCCTTTAGGTGCCTTTTGGCAAAATCCAAGTGGCTGTCATGTGGCTTCCGTCTGGCCACAATACCATAAAGGCCTAATTGGTGGAGTGCTACAGAGATGGTTGTCCTCTGGAAGGTTCTCCCATCTCCACAGAGGAACTCTGGAGCTCTATCAGAGTGACCATCAGGTTCTTGGTCACGTCCTTGACCAAGGCCCGTCTCCCCCGATTTCTCAGTTTGGCCGGGCGGCCAGCTCGTGGAAGAGTCTTGGTGATTCCAAACTTCTTCCATTTGAGAATGATGAAGCCACTGTGTTCTTGGGAACATTCAATGTTGCAGAATTTTTTTGGTACCCTTCCCCAGATCTGTGTCTCGACACAATCCTGTTTCAGAGCTCTACGGATAATTCCTTTGACCTCATGGCTTGGTTTTTGCTCTGACATGCACTGTCAACAGTAGGACCTTATATAGACAGGTATGTGCCTTTCCAATTAATGTCCAATCAATTGAATTTACCACAGGTGGACTCCAATCTCAAGTATGATCAATGGAAACAGGAAGCACCTGACCTCAATTTTAAGTCTCATAGCAAAGGGTCTGAATACTAATGTTAGTAAGGTATTTCTGTTTTTTATATACAGTGGGGAGAACAAGTATTTGATACACTGCCGATTTTGCAGGTTTTCCTACTTACAAAGCATGTAGAGGTCTGTAATTATTATCATAGGTACACTTCAACTRTGAGAGACGGAATCTAAAACAAAAATCCAGAAAATCACATTGTRTGATTTTTAARTAATTAATTTGCATTTTATTGCATGACATAAGTATTTGATACATCAGAAAAGCAGAACTTAATATTTGGTACAGAAACCTTTGTTTGCAATTACAGAGATCATACGTTTCCTGTAGTTCTTGACTAGGTTTGCACACACTGCAGCAGGGATTTTGGCCCACTCCTCCCTACAGATCTTCCCCAGATCCTTCAGGTTTCGGGGCTGTCGCTGGGCAATACGGACTTTCAGCTCCCTCCAAAGATTTTCTATTGGGTTCAGGTCTGGAGACTGGCTAGACCACTCCAGGACCTTGAGATGCTTCTTACGGAGCCACTCCTTAGTTGCCATGGCTGTGTGCTTCGTGTCGTTGTCATGCTGGAAAACCCAGCCACGACCCATCTTCAATGCTCTTACTGAGGGAAGGAGGTTGTTGGCCAAGATCTTGCGATACATGGCCCCATCCATCCTCCCCTCAATACGGTGCATTCGTCCTGACCCCTTTGCAGAAAAGCATCCCCAAAGAATGATGTTTCCACCTCCATGCTTCACGGTTGGGATGGGTTCTTGGGGTTGTACTCATCATCCTTCTTCCTCCAAACACGGCGAGTGGAGTTTAGACCAAAAAGCTCTATTTTTGTCTCATCAGACCACACGACCTTCTCCTATTCCTCCTCTGGATCATCCAGATGGTCATTGGCAAACTTCAGACGGGCCTGGACATGCACTGGCTTGAGCAGGCGGACCTTGCATGCGCTGCAGGATTTTAATCCATGATGGCGTAGTGTGTTACTAATGGTTTTCTTTGAGACTGTGGTCCCAGCTCTCTTCAGGTCATTGACCAGGTCCTGCTGTGTAGTTCTGGGCTGATCCCTCACCTTCCTCATGATCATTGATGCCCCACGAGGTGAGATCTTGCATGGAGCTCCAGACCGAGGRTGATTGACCGTCATCTTGAACTTCTTCCATTTTCTAATAATTGCGCCAACAGTTGTTKCCTTCTCACCAAGCTGCTTGCCTATTGTCCTGTAGCCCATCCCAGCCTTGTGCAGGTCTACAATTTTATCCCTGATGTCCTTACACAGCTCTCTGGTCTTGGCCATTGTGGAGAGGTTGGAATCTGTTTGATTGTGTGTGGACAGGTGTCTTTTATACAGGTAACGAGTTCAAACAGGTGCAGTTAATACAGGTAATGAGTGGAGAACAGGAGGGCTTCTTAAAGAAAAACTAACAGGTCTGTGAGAGCCGGAATTCTTACTGGTTGGTAGGTGATCAAATACTTATGTCATGCAATAAAATGCAAATTAATTATTTAAAAATCATACAATGTGATTTTCTGGATTTTTGTTTTAGATTCCGTCTCTCACAGTTGAAGTGTACCTATGATAAAAATTACAGACCTCTACATGCTTTGTAAGTAGGAAAACCTGCAAAATCGGCAGTGTATCAAATACTTGTTCTCCCCACTGTATATATATATATAAATTAGCAAAAATGTCTAAAAACCTGTTTTTGCTTTGTCGTTATGGGGTATTTAATCAAATTGAATCAATATTAGAATAATGCTATAATGTAAGAAAATTTGCAAAAAGTCAAGGGGTCTGAATACTTTCAGAATGCAGTGCATATTCAATCAGGTACTAATTCATTGGCACCCTTGATAAAGATGAGCAAAAAAGACTGTATAAAATAAATAATAAGCTTTATTGTATGCAAACTTTTTGGGAAATGTATATTATTTTAAACTAGCAAAATTTCTTCGAGAAATATATTTTGTTTAACAAGTAATACATTTTTTCCTCAAAATTATTGCCACCCCTGTTTTCAATACCTTTCAATTCCTCACCTTGCGAGGATAATGGCACTGAGTCTTTTTCTAAAATGTTTTATGAGATTGGAGAACACATTGGGAGGGATCTTAGACCATTACTCCATATAGAATATTTCTAAATCCTTGATATCCTTTGTCTGTGCCTATTGACTACCCATGTCAATTCAAACCACAGGTTTTCAATGCGTCCGGAGACTGAGATGGCCATTGCAAAATGTTCATTTTGTGTCAATTAACAATTTCTTTGTGGCTTTTGGTATGTGCTTGGGGTTATTGTCTTGCTGTAAGATCCACTTGCAGCCAAGTTGCAGCCTCCTGGCAGAGGCAACCAGGTTTTGGGCTAAAATAGTCCTGGTACTTTATGATTCCTCTTTTCCACACCAATCACACCACTGGTGTGTGTGGCCAAAGAGCTCTCTTTTCAGGTCAGATGACATGAAAATAGAGATCTTTGGCCACGCACACCAGTGGTAGGTTTGGCCTTGAAAAGCGTAATCGTATGCAGAAAAGAACCACACATCTATTGTAAAATATGGTGGTGGATCTTTGATATCACAGTAGACCTGATCCAATGGTAGTTTCTCTTTAGGATGATAACCCAGGCTATCTGTACTGTCTCTCCCATATTATGAAAGGCTCTGAATGAGTCACGTTGCTTTGATCAGAACCTGAATCATACAGTATAGCTTGCCCATGAATCACCTCATCCTGCTTTACAACAGAATACAGTATTATGATATAAAAGGTGAAACTGGGGCCTCCCGAGTGGTGTAACCGTCTAAGGCACTGCATCGCTGTGAAAGAGGCGTTACTACAGACCCGGGTTCATTCCCGGGCTGTGCCACAACTGGCCGGGGCCCGGGAGTCCCATAGGATGGCGCAAAATTGGCCCAGCGTCGTCCAGGAGTCGCTCCCTAGCGACTCCTTGTGAGCAGTGTTTCCTCCGACACATTGGTGAGGCTGGCTTCTTGGTTAAGGAGCTCGGTTAGGCGGGTCATGTTTCGGAGGGCGTATGACTCCTCCTTTGCCTCTCTCGAGCCCGTTGGAGAGTTGCAGCGATGAGACAAGATTTTTTTTAAATTGGGGAGAAAAAAGGGGGGAGGAAATAATATATATACAGTGGCAAGAAAAAGTATCTGAATCCTTTGGAATTACCTGGATTTCTGCATAAAGTGGTCATAAAATTGGATCTTCATCTAAATAGACAAACATAGTGTTCTTAAACTAATAACACACAAGTTATTGTATTTTTCTTGTCTATATTGAATAGATCATTTAAACATTCACAGTGTAGGTTGGGGAAAGTATGTGAACCGTTAGGCTAATGACTTCTCCAAAAGCTAATTGGAGTCAGGGGTCAGCTAACCTGGAGTCCAATCAATGAGCCGAGATTGGAGATGTTGATTAGAGCTGCCTTGCCCTATAATAAAACACTCACAAAAAAGGAAAAGGGAAAAGGTTACAAAAGTATCTCTAAAAGCCTTGATGTTCATCAGTCCACGGTAAGAAAAATASTCTATAAATGGAGAAAGTTCAGCAGTGTTGCTACTCTCCCTAGGAGTGGCCATCCTGAAAAGATGACTGCAAGAGCACAGCGCAGAATGCTCATTGAGGTTAAGAAGAATCCTAGAGTGTCAGCTAAAGACTTACAGAAATCTCTGGAAAATGGTAAAATCTCTGTTGACAATACGTAAAACACTAAACAAGAATGGTGTTCATGGGAGGACACCATGGAAGAAGCCACTGCTGTCCAAAAAAAACATTGCTGCACGTCTGAAGTTTGCAAAAGAGCACCTGGATGTTCCACAGCGCTACTGGTAAAATATTCTGTAGACAGATTWAAATAATTTAGTGTTGTTTGGAAGGAACAGACAGCACTATGTACACATTTTTTAACAGAAATGCAATGGTTCATTGGATCAGTCTAACACGTTATATACACTGCTGCCATCTAGTGGCCAGAATCTAAATTGCACCTGGGCTGGAATAATACATTAAGGCCTTTCTCTTGCATTTCAAAGATGATATTATCTTTTACCAGATCTAATGTGTTATATTCTCTTACATTAATGTAACATTTCCACAAACTTCAAAGTGTTTCCTTGTTTCCTCAAATGGTATGAAGAATATGCATATCCTTGTGTCATATATGTCATTTTAGGCAACAAAAAAAAAAGGGGGCGGATCCTTATCTTCAAGCTCTGTTAAGTTGGTTGTTGATAATTGCTAGACAGCCATTTTCAAGTCTTGCTATGGATTTTCAAGCCTATTTAAGTCAAAACTGTAACAGGAACATTCAATGTCATCTTGGTAAGCAACTCCAGTGTATATTTGGCGTTGTGTTTTAGGTTATTGTCCTGCTGAAAGGTGAATTTGTCTCCCAGTGTCTGTTGGAAAGCAGACTGAACAAAGTTTTCCTCTAGGATTTTGCCTGTGCTTAACTCTATTCCTTTTTTTTATCCTAAAAAACTCAGTAGTCCTTACTGATGACAAGCATAACCATAACATGATGCAGCCACCACCTTGCTTGAAAATATGAAGAGTGGTACTCAGTGACGTGTGGTGTTAGATTTGCCCCAAACTTTGTATTCAGGACAAAAAGTACATTTCTTTGTCCCATTTTTTGCAGTATTTCTTTCGTGCCTTATTGCAAACAGGATGCATGTTTTGGAATAGTTTTATTATGTACAGGCTTCCTTCTTTTCACTCTGTCATTTATGTGGAGTAACTATAATGTTGTTGATCCATCCTCAGTTTTCTCCTATCACAGCCATTATTAAACTCTGTAACTGTTTTAAAATCACCATTGGCCTCATGGTGAAATCCCTGAGCGGTTTCCTTCCTCTCCGGCAACTGAGTTAGGAAGGGCACCTGTATCTTTGCAGTGACTGGGTGTATTGACACATTCATAATTAATAACTTCACTATGCTCAAAGGGATATTCAATGTCTGCTTTTTTACACATCTACCAATAGGTGCACTTGTTTGGGAACCATTGGAAAACCTCCCTGGTTTTTGTAGTTGAATCTGTGCTTGAAATTCACTGCTCGAATGCGAGACCTTACAGATAATTGTATATGTGGGGTACAGAGATGGGGTAGTCATTTAAAAATCATGTTAAAACACTATTATTTGACACATATTGAGTCCACACAATTTATTATGTGACTTGTTTTACTCCTGAACTTATTTAGGTTTGCCAAAACAAAAGGGTTGAATACTTATTGACTCAAGACATTTTAGCTTTTCATTTTTAATTCATTTGTAAACATTTCTTAAAACATAATTCCACTTTGAAATGATGGAGTATTGTGTGTAGATCAGTGACACAAAATCTCAATGTAATCTATTTTAAATGCAGGCTTTAACACAAGAAAATGTGAACAAAGTCAAGGGATGTGAATACTTTCACGCACTGTATGTTATTGCATTGAATGATTAAATATGTTCTATTATTGACATCTATCTTTTTCCTCTCCTGTGACTTTGCAGGGCTCCTACGGGGTGGTCAAACTGGCCTACAATGAGGATGACGACAAACACTATGCAAGTGACGTGTGTGTGTGTGTATGTGTGTAGCCCTCTTTCTCCTTCTAAAAGAAGACAATTATGATCCATTAACCATTTTCAGCTCTTTGTAAAGTGGAATGCTTTGTTAGCTTGATAGGTTAATGGCCCAACTCAAGGCTTTTTTATCTGCCTGCACACTGTCTTTGTTGCCCCCAGTGTGTGTGTGTGTGTGTGTGTGTGTGTGTGTGTGTGTGTTGTGTGTGTGTGTGTGTTGTGTGTGTGTGTGTGTGTGTGTGTGTGTGTGTGTGTGTGTGTGTGTGTGTGTGTTGTGTGTGTGTGTGGTGTGTGTGTGTGTGTGTGTGTGTGTGTGTGTGCGCGCGCCGCGTGTGTGTGTCGTGCGTGCATGAGCATGTTTGGCGCTCACGTCAGTGGTGTCGATGCAAAACAATTATGTTAGAGGGAATTGGTTCCCGTTCCCCATGTTAGTGCTCATACTAGCAGGGAGATGGCCTGAAAATGCATGGACAAATTGCATGTTATTACAGCTTTGTCAGCCCTCTCCCTTGCATGGTTCACAACAGAGACAGACTGGTCTTTCTGGAGAGAGATAGGGAGGCAGGGGAGAGAGAGATAGAGGGGGGCAGAGAAAGATAGAGGGGGGTGAGAGCGAGAGAGAAAGGGCGAGAGAGGTAGAGGGGGGGACAGAGAGAGAGGGGGGGTGAGAACAAGAGATAAGGGGAGATAGAGGTGGACAGAGAGAGAGAGAGGTGTGGGAGAGATATACAGAGGGATGAGAGAAAAGGGAGTAGAGAGGGAGATAGAGGCTTGCTCCTGGCATCGGAGACCTTGCACACACTCTCCTCTGCTCCGCTCCACCCTGGCTGCCGGAGAAGGAGAGATTGTTGACAGAAAGATGGAGATGAGGAGAAGGAGATGGGCACCTGCCAGGGTTTAATTCTATTTCCTGGCATTCAAACTTGGCTCCACACTGTATTGATTGGATCTGTGCATCTGTGCCCACAGTGGGAGCTCAGCCCCTACACACAGACACACACACACAGACCAGTGATCTTCACACCACACACACACACACACACCACACACACACACACACACACACACACACCACACACCACACACACACACACCACACACACACACACACACACACAACACACACACACCACACACCACACACACACACACAACACACACACACACACACAGAAGCACAATACCAGTCACCTTATCACGGCAACAGGGAAGGCAACAGAAATGCCAAGTACATATTTTGGATTTTGCAACAGATTATTTTGTATTTTAGGATTTTGGTGTCCAGTTTTGCATGCTATAATCGCTTAAACAATCTAGCCAGATTACAAGATCATCTCGGATGTTCTCTCTCTCTGTCTGTGTTTGTGTATGTTTGTGTGTGAGTGTGTGTGAGTGTTTCACTCAGCCCGTGTTGTAATTACAATGCTGACGAAGCTGTTACCTTGTCTCAGCCAACGTGATTGGCAGAGGTCCAGTACCATCGAGGTATTAGAGGGACTCGAGCTCTACCAGCCTCCAATCTCTGCAGCGTTCGCTCGTTTCGCATACTGCTAAAAAAGAGCAGTGAATTAGGAGTATCCCTGGTCCCTGGTTTTGTCTCTGGGGCTCCAGTCTGTTGTTCGGGAGGACGCATGCATGTGTTATTCCCTAGACTACGGGGTGGTGGATACTAGGGTTGCAAAGGGTCGGAGACTTTCCGGTAAATTTCCGAACATTTTCCATGGGAAGTTAAGCCCGGGAATTTGGTGAATTTTTCTTAAATTCATCAAAAAAGTTAGCTTATAACAGTGAACCTTTTTTGTGGGATACACATAAGGCAATTCTAGGTCTTGTGGCATATTTTGGTTAAACTATCCCCAATTCAATGGAATTGCAACCCTCTGCATGCACAGTGCATTCTTCCATCACATGTACAGCTGATTCTCACGATCTTGCACACTAATAAGATGCTATTGAGCCCACACTACTACAMTGTCTGAGCCAAGGACTACATGCTTTCTGGTAAGTTTTGATTACAATACTGGGTGGGGTGAATATATTTTATTTGACATGCATGATTTTTTGTTAACTAGTTAAATAGTAGCCTACAGCAGAGTGTGTTAAAATTGGGCCTCGCGAGTGGCGCTGTGTTCTAAGGCACTGCATCGCAGTGCTAGCCGTGACACTAGAGATGCTGGGTTTGAGTCCAGGCTCTGTCGCAGCTGGCCGCGACTGGGAGACCCATGGGGTGGCGTACAATTGACCCAGCATCGTCCGGGTTAGGGGAGGGTTTGGCCGGCAGGGATGTCCTTGTCCCATCACACACTAGCAACGCCTATGGTGGGCCAGGAGCAGTGCACGCTGTTATGGTCGCCAGGTGTACGGTGTTTTCTCCGACACATTGGTGCGGCTGGCTTCCGGGTTATGTGGGCATTGTGTCAAGAAACAGTGCGGCTTGGTTGGGTTGTGTTTCGGAGGACGTACGGCTCTTGACCTTCACCTCTCCCGAGTCCTTACGGGAGTTGCAGCGATTAGACAAGACTGTAGCTATCAATTGGATACCACGAAATTGGGGAGAAAAAGGGGTAATTTTTTTTTTTTTATAAATAAAAGTGTGTTTAAATCATAGTTTTTGCTACCATGTGGGTTTTAGTTTGCTTGAGCCTGCTAACTGATGAATGTTAATTCACCTGTTTCCATACATGTTTCATTTTAAAAGATGTATCTTACAAAGGAGTTGTTTAATCTAACTGCTTAATGTATTTGAGATTTTTTTTAAATGCCACGGGCACTATCTGATGTGTGGAGACTTTTCACTGCAGCTAATGTAGAAGGAAAAGCTGTGTACATTTGCAAATACTGTGCCAAATCATATGTGAAGAATGCAACAAAGATGCAGAATCATCTGGCCAAGTGCAGAAGGTTCCCTCAGCGCTCACAACAAGCAAACCCCGGACAAAAGTCTCTCTACTTCTATTTGAGGTGAAAATGATGAATCAGACACCTTATCGATAGCAACAGCTCATGGTCCTCCTGGAATCAGAAATTTTGACTCAATGAAGGAATGTAGTCAGAGAAATGCTGATGAATGTCTTGCTCGAGCTGTGTAGGCAACTGGTTCACCTCTGATGCTCACAGGCAATGTGTATTGGAAGAGATTCCTGAAAGTTCTTTGCCCAGCATATACCACTCCAACACTCCACTCCAACTAATTTGCTGGATGCAGAGTTTAAGTGAAGGTCAGGCAAATCATAGAGAAAGCAGACTGTAATGCAATCATCTCTGATGGGTGGTTGAATGTTTGTGGGCAGGGAATAATTAACTACATCTCCAACACTCAACTAGTATTCTACAAGAGCACAGACACAAGGGACAACAGACACACCGGTGTCTACATTGCAGATGAGCTGAAGTCATCAATGACCTTGGACCACGGAAGGTATTTGCAATGGTGACAGACAATGCTGCGAACATGAAGGCTGCTTGGTCTAAAGTGGAGTTCTACCCTCACATCACACCCATTGACTGTGCTGCTCATGCATTGAATCTGCTCCTCAAGGACATTATGGCACTGAAAACAATGGACACACTCTACAAGAGAGCCAAGGAAATGGTTAGGTATGTGAAGGGTCATGAAGTTATAGCAGCAATCTACCTCACCAAGTAAAGTGAGAAGAATAAGAGCACCACATTGAAGCTGCCCAGCAACACCCATTCGGGTGGTGTTGTCATCATGTTTGACAGTCTCTTGGAGGAGAAGGAGTCTCTCCAAGAAATGGCCATATCACAGTCTGCCGGTATGGACAGCCCCATCAAGAGGATCCTCCTGGATTATGTATTTTGGGAGAGAGTGGTAAGCAGCCTGAAACTCCTGAAACCTATAGCTATAAGGGCACAAGGCAAGACCAAGATGCAGACACAGGAGGCAGATGGTAAGAGTCCAAGATGTTTATTAACAATCCAAAAGGGGTAGGCAAGAAAATGGTTGTGGACAGGCAAAAGGTCAAAACCAGTTCAGAGTTCCAGAGGTACAGAATGGCAGGCAGGCTCGAGGTCAGGGCAGGCAGAATGGTCAGGCAGGCAGGAATGGAGTCCAGAAAAACAGGCAAAGGTCAAAACCGGGAGGACTAGTAAAAGAGAATAGAAAAGCAGACAATCACAAGCACAGGTGAAACAGATCAGGGCGTGACAATAGCAGTAGCCACTGCATAGATTGAGGGAGACAATGCCATCCTGTCTGATGTTCAGACTCTGCTTGTAAGAGAAGAAATCCGTACTGCCCTGCCCACTTCACTGTTGCTCCAAGCAGAGGAAACTGCAGTTCTGAAATACAACAAAAAGCGTGAAGACTTCTGCCTGAAGCCCATAGTCTGGCGAAGTACAGCATACATGTTGGACCCCAAGTATGCTGGCAAGAGCATCCTGTCTGGTGCAGAGATCAACAAGGCCTATGGTGTCATCACTACCGTGTCTCGCCACCTTGGCCTGGATGGGGGCAAGGTTCTTGGCAGTCTGGCGAAGTACACTTCCAAGCAAGGGCTTTGGGATGGAGATGCAATATGGCAGTCGTGCCAACATATCTCATCAGCCACCTGGTGGAAGGGACTTTGTGGATCTGAGGCTCTTTCCCCTGTTGCCTCCATCATCCTCCAAATCCCACCAACATCAGCTGCCTCAGAGCGCAACTGGTCCTTGTTTGGGAACATACAAACCAAAGCACAAAACAGGCTGACGAATACCAGAGTTGAAAAATCGGTGGCCATCTGGGCAAATTTGAGGCTTTTTGAGCCTGACAACAAGCCATCCTCAACAAGGTTGGAAAGTGACAGTGAAGATGAGGCCTCAGAGTCGGATGTTCAAGAGGTGGACATTGAGGAGGTCCAGGGAGAAGACATGGAAGCCTGACAGGAAGACAACTATAGCTTTAGTTTCTAGACTATCATTTTACAGATGTATGTTGAAAAAGTTTTTGGGAGATGTGATGGATCATTGGGGATCATTCAATATTCCCATTATTTTCTGGTTCAATGTAATCATCCCATGTGAAGAGTCAACTCATTTAATTAAAGTTCAATTCGTAACTAAATAGTTTTGTTTTTTTTTTCTATTGGAAGGATTTCATCATTTACAATTATGGTAAAAGGTTTATGTTTCTGTCTCCATATGATATGGTAAATATATCCAATGCAAAAAAAATCTACATTTAAATGGTATTAATATTAATTTGCATATAATTCCACTAATTCCCATATATTCCTGTTAATTCCCCTATATTCCCGTTATTTCCCATATATTCCTGTTAATTCCCACGAAAATTTTCCACCTCTGAATATTCCCCAAAATGTGCAACCCTAGTGGATACGATACACACTGTAACACACTGTAAAAAATGTCTAATGACTAACAACCGGTCCAGCCTCTACTGCTATGGAAATGGTGTACTACAGCAGTGGTTGTGGTTGTCACTGTCTGTCCTCAACGTGTCTGCTGGAGGCAGCAGGCAGGGGGCGAATAAAATCTCCTGTTGTCCTTTTACAAGTCATGGATGGAGGATAAAAGCGACATAAATAAGGATATGAGGATGCAACAGGAAGGGATCACCAGGAGGGACCTGCATGGTGTCAGCTGTACAGTACACCACTGTAAACAAGGAGGTTGTTACATTTGATCATTTAAAGTCACTGTCCAGTGTTTTCATTGCCTATAATTAAAGGAACATTTCAAATGTTTTTAACTTCATATTCATCATCTGCAGCACCACCCTAACATCAACATATGTGAAGATTGCGTGTTTCTATGTTTTGTAGTATAAAAGATAAAGGAAGAGAAGTGTTTCCAATGACATCAACCAATTAGTAGACAACTAGTTGGCAATTAGTAGGCAACGCCTACTCATAATTGATTAAAATCACATGATGCACACCTTGGAAACACTTATCTTCCTCCAATTTTTACTACAACACCAAGAAACGTAAGATTTTCACATATGTTGATGTTAGGGTGGTCCTGGAGATGACGAATACGAAGTATAATAATATAATTTAAAAAAATATATTATTACAATATGAGTGAAATTGTTTTCCTTCCAAAATGTTTTTATTAAGTATGTTAAAAAGCTGCTTTTCTGTGTTTAAATAGTGTGGGAGTATCCCAACAACAGAATGGTGGGGGTGTATAGTGGTCATGAACTATATTCATGACAATTAAACATCACATTATATGAGGAAATAGCAAGCATTTTTAAACAGTCTGTTTGACATACAAGTTTGAGGTGTGTTTTTTTTAAATCGTTTTTTCTTTAATTTATGCTTTGGCAACAAATAATTGCCATAGGACTAGTCAACAACATTATTTGGGTATGAGTTAACAGAATATACACTTTTAAAGTGAGATTCTCACCGGACAGTTACTTTAAAATGTAAATGAAGGTATTTAGCAAGTTAACACTCTTATCCAGAGTGATAAAGAGTGCATTCAACTGAAGAAGAGCAGTTCTGGAAACCCTACTGTAGTAGTAGATCAGTGAGATGGTATTTTCTGTCAGAGTTATTTCAATCTGTGTGATTGAAGAAGCATTTTGCGATCTCTTCATGCATTTGTAATCAAGCCTAATTGCACTGTCAGCTCATTGCCACGGGCACATTGTGTTCTCTCTGGCACTGTAGTAGTAATAGTAGTAGTGCACTCCCTACCTGGTAGTGTTTTGAAAACAGCAGTTTTGCCTGCGTAGCACACACACACACACGGGTTTTGCCTGCGTAGCACACACACACACGGGTTTTGCCTGCTTAGCGTTCCCCTGACACACCTTTTAATATGCATGACTTTCTCTTCCCCCTCTCTTCTCTCTTCCCTAGCTTCCCTCGCTTTGCTCTGACAAACCAATGCTTCTCAACTTGTCAGCACAACAAAGACTCTGTAAATCCCTTTACCAAGGGAGGGATTGTCCTTGAACTCAAGAAAATATATTTTATTTCTGTGGTGGAGAATTCAGATTATGTATGGCTCTTAGCAGTTTGGGCCCTTTTGGATTATTACTTTTATCTGTTGAGATAGTCATCAGGACCACCCCAGGCCTTTTGAAAAGCAGATAAGACATATAGGACATCGGTGGATGACTACACTCTTAGAAAAAAGGGTTCCAGAAGGTTTCTGCAGCTGTCCCCATAGGAGAACCCTTTTTGGTTCTGGATAGCCTTATTTTTCATCAGAATGTACACTACGCTGTAAAATATTCCTCTTTGGATCAACCTAAAAAAAATTACTTCAACTGGTTACAAGTAAATTTGTTTTCTCATTTGAAAACTACTAATTTGTTGAAACCAAATATATGATTCAATGCCAACTGTTTTATTTGATTATAACCGAACCTATATTTCAAGTTGCAACCTATTTCTTTAAACACTCAACTTCCTCTTTGGTTAAACGTAATAAATAACAAACTGAACAAATTTCATCTTGTTCCAAATTGACTTGTATTTGAAATTACCTTTTCAAATTTCTTACAAGCAATTAAACAAATACCCTGTAAATGAAGAAATGAAGTTGGTTCATTAACTTGAAATAATGTCCAAACATATTCTTTACACAAGACTTTCAGATTTAGTAGCCACAATATCATAACCAAGCATTGGCTACCTTAATATATCAGGCTCGTTATTAGAGGGTTTCCGAAAATGTGGAGCTCGACAACATGACCGGACCCATATGCAGTGAGTGCATAACTCATTAGGGCGTCCGCCCATGGTGCTCAGAATGACAGAAATCACATTTAGATTATGGAAGTAGCGATTTTATCATGTAAATCTTGGTGGGGCAAATATTTTAAAAAGTGGGATGCATGCCAGCAAAGCCACAACACAACACAACACTAAACAATACATGAATTTCACTATAACAGTAACAAACGGTGCCCACAAACTGTTAGGGCCTTCATAACGCTGACCCAACAGCAGTCCCAACATCTTACCACTGCTACACCTGACTATCAAGTGAGCCATTCAGCCTCATTTACTGTTTTAAAAAAACATAGCTGATATAGCTGATTTACTTAAACAAATGTGGTTTCTACTGACAATTGAGATGTATAAACTACGACAAGCGGATAAGAGACAATCCGTAATTTTGATTAAGACATTAATGAGCGAGCTAGGACAGACGTAGTCAATTTAACTATTTGTTTAACACTTTGAAATGTACAGTGACAGAATTCAGAACATGGGCCGTTCTTACAGTGTTCTCCCTGTACACCAAGTCAGAACCGTAGGATAAATAAAGGGGACATATAAGCAGACAATGAAAGCTCTTACAATATTTGTTTATTACATTTATCTAAAACAGGTTATAGGCTACATGTGCACCAAGTCAGAACAGTAGGCAAAATTAAGAGGTGTAAATGGACTAAATTATTAGGGTGAGGTACATGGACTACTAACATCTTACTACACAGCATACACTTAGTATTACTTTCTTAGCTACAGTATACATATCTCCCTGGCATATTACATAATTTATGCGGCAACATACAATACATTTTTGGACTCACCTTGTTGTGCTGTGCTCACTTGAACAGGAAGGTGGAGCGGTRGTCCTTCGTGGGCAAATTCTGTCATCAAAGTCTGGCATTCTCTGGATTCATAAAAGCGGTTGAATCATGATGATGTCATTGATCTTCAGGTCGTAGCTCTAGAAAGAGGCCGAATTTACAATTCCGAGTTGGATGACAGTTCAAACCGTATTTTCCTAGTCSGAGCTCATTTATTCCCGACTTCCCAGTTATCTTGAACTCACTTTTTCGCAGTTCCGATTTAATAGTTGTTTTGAGCGCGTCACAAACCATGCTTCATTGACAGCATGGCCAATGTTGAATGTTTATAATTTTAAACATGGAAAATATCCCCTTAATACCAGATTTGGGACCACACAGCCACTCCACTGAATAGCAGGCTAGTGATTGCTTTGCAATGCTTGCAGTTAGCCACTGTCACTGATTCCTTCCAAACCACTCATTGTTGAATTTGCGATTTCCAACTTGTTGTTTAATGTTTATGTCCAATGGCTGATGAGCACCGATATGTTTTATCTATAATTTCTCATCATTATTTATCTTCATATGACAAGGATTAAAAAGGATAGGTCAGGGTGTGACATGGGGGATGCAGGTGTTTTTGTTATTATCTAGGGTTTTTTGTATGTCTATGGGTGTTTGCTATTCTAGGTGTGATGTATGTCTATGGTTGCCTAGATTGGTTCTCAATTAGAGGCAGCTGTCTATCGTTGTCTCTGATTGGGAACCATATTTAGGCAGCCATATTCATTGGGTAGTTTGTCACGATCGTCTATGGGTGAGAGAGAGGACCAAGGCGCAGCGTGTGAAAAATACATTCTCTTTTATTTGAGAATAAAGAAAAAACACGAAACGAACACTATTATAAACCTAAACAAAACAACAAACGATCGTGAAGCTATAAACGTAAGTGCACACACAAGCTACAAACGTACAACATAGACCCACAAAACCCCAATGCCTATGACTGCCTTAAATATGGCTCTCAATCAGAGACAATGAACCACAGCTGCCTCTAATTGAGAACCAATCTAGGCAGCCATAGACATACAAACACCTAGATAAGACACTGACCCATTAACCATACAAAACCCCTAGACAATACAAAAACACATACATTYCCCATGTCACACCCTGACCTAACTAAAATAATAAAGAAAACAAAGAATACTAAGGCCAGGGCGTGACAGGGTTATTGTCTATATGTTAGTTGCCTGTGTCTGCACTTTTGATTATAGCGTTTTGTAGTTTGTTTAAGTGTTCTTCGTTTTCGTTAAATAAATAGAGAAGAATGCATTCACTTCACGCTGCACCTTGGTCATCCTCTCTTCAACGTTACGACGATCGTGACATATATTTTCTGCTGGCTTGCCCCACCACCAAAGAAAGCACTGAGCTAGGCTGAAACACCAGCATTTTGGAGCTGCCTTACTCAAAAAAACAAAAACAAAAAGAGACCATGTTTGTATGCGGCTTCATTAACTCAATGATATATCATTTTTTTTACATTGTTTGCAAACTGATATGTGACACTTATTAATACCAAAATTACATGCGAAACGGGAAAAACCCCAAATATATAAATACATTGAATGGTCGCCACTGGATTATGGTATTGCATTTTAACCAAACATGCAACTTGTGTAATGAAGCAGCCAATCAAATATCATTTTCAAACATTTGCTAAAATGCAATTTGCTGGAAACCACCATTTTAAACAGTGCAGCTGGGAAAAGTCCATTCTTAACAGCGCACCTGATAGCGGTTCCATATGTAACAGAGATGAAAATCTATGTTAGAAACTTAGAAAGAGGGGGAATCTAAAAATGCAACAACTAGGATTGGTTGCTAATATGACTAGGATTGTGCCTTTGGTTTCTGTGCTTTTGGCTTCATTGTGTGAATTGTTTGCCCTTTTTATATATTTTTTTAATCAATTCCCCATTACATATCACCATTAGTAAATGTACCATTAATCCCTGTCATTTGGTTACATACATTTCAGTTAATGCATGTATTAATTACAGTCATTTACCGTTCTCATTCTGGGAATGGAAACATTGTTTGCATAGTTCTAAACCTGCTACACTTGGGGAAAGTTTTTGGTTTATTTCATAACCATCATTTATGAGATTTTAAATGTTTTCATTGTCCTTTGTTTGGAGTGCTCAATGTGAGCAATGAACATGTGTCTGGTTTCTCTGGCCTGATAACGTTGAGGGGGCGCGTGTGTAACAGTTTAGTCCCTCTCCTCGCCCCGAACCAGGGACCCTCTGCACACATAGACAACAGCCACCCTCGAAACATCGTTACCCATTGCTCCACAAAAGCCGCGGCCCTTGTAGAGCAAGGGGAACAACTACTTCAAGGTCTCAGAGTGAGTGACGTCACCGTTTGAAACGCTATTAGCGCGCACCCCGCTAACCATTTTACATCGGTTACACGTACAACTGAGCACGCATAAGAGTACCTGGCCTACAGCGTGGACATTTAGGAAAGTGTTTTTTAACATCCATTGCGAATTATAATATATTTAAACTATAGTTCCTCATAGTAAGCTATTTGAAAAATCTTTACAACAATCCTCCCCTCAAATAATCACCAATCCTTGATGTGAAAAATCAATGGAAGTTATAGGCCTACTGCTGCATTGGCCTATAGGCAATGAGTTCCATGCGATCATTTCTTTAGCTGCCAATGGATCACGGTGTATCAATGTGTCCATATGGCAGAGGCTGGTGATCTGGCATTAGTTGACTTTTCAATCTGTATCATTTTAATTCCGATTTTTATAATTACTGACACGCAGAATGGTAGAAATGGTAGGATAAATTGTAAGCTTCCCCAAACTTGAAACTCATGAGCTGCATATAAAGTCTTTATAAAAGAATTGCCTCCATATTGGTCGGATTTTGCCTATAGGCTACTTTGGAGCAAGGTAAGACATCCCTAATAATATGAAAGTAAGTATTCAGGTTTTAAACGATTAAGTATGCTTTCAAAATGCATACTGCCTTCAGCAGGTGCACTGCAAATACCATTTGAGAAATAAAAATAGTAGCTATTTTTAGTTGTGCACCAAAGCTGTTTTTAACACGTGATTGCATTTAGGATGAATGGACTTATAAAAGCACATGTTTTTACTTCAGCAGCAACGAGCTGAGGAGCTGCAGAAGAAATCCTGCTCAAAATAGGTTCTGTATGCTGTGCGCGTGTGATAGTTGGTACATGATGACTGACGAAATATACACAGGCCAATTTAATAGCACAAAATTATTAACCTATAGACCAATAATTATTTGATTTCAGACAAATTGAATAGAATAGGTTGAACGAACCAAAGTGTTTTCAATCATTCCAATCAGTAAAACCTCTTCAGATGAACAATAGCTTCATCCCACTTTTTACAGTGTATGAAATCAAATCAAATTGTATTTGTTGCATGCTTTGTAAACAACAGATGTAGACTAACAGTGAAATGCTTACTTATGAGTCCTTCCCAACAATGCAGAGAAAGAAAATAGAGAAATAATAGAAAAGTAAAACACGTAATAATAGATATATAATGAGTAACAATAACTTGGCCATATACCAGTGGTACCAGTACTGAGTGGATGTGCAGGGGTACGAGGTAATTGAAGTAGATATGTACATATACTAGGAATAAAGTGACAAATAATAAACAGTAGCAGCAGTGTATGTGATGAGTCAAAAGAGTTAGTGCAAAAGGGGTCATGCAGATAGTCCGGGTAGCTATTTCACTAACTATTTAGCAGTCTTSTGGCTTGAGGGTAGAAGCTGTTCAGGGTCCTGTTGGTTCCAGACTTGGTGCATCGGTACTGCTTTCTGTGTGGTAGCAGAGAGAACAGTCTATGACTTGGGTGGCTGGAGTCTTTGAAAAATTGTAGGGTCTTCCTCTGACACTGCCTGGTATAGAGGTTCTGGATGGCAGGAAGCTCGGCCCCAGTGACGTACTGGGCCGTACGCACTACCATTTGTAGTACGTTGCCGTCAGATGCCAAGCAGTTTTCCATACCAAGCATTGATGCAGCGAGTCAATATGCTCTCAAGGGTGCAGCTGTAGAACTTTTTGAGGATCTGAGGGCCCGTGCCAAATCTTTTCAGCCTTCTGAAGGGGGGAAGAGGCAGTGTCGGGCCCTCTTCACGACTGTGTTGGTGTGTTTGGACTATGACTGATCCTTAGTGATGTGGACACCGAGGAACTTGAAGCACTCGACCCGCTCCACTAAAGCCCTGTCGCTGTGAATGGGGGGTGCTCGGGCCCTCTGTTTCCTGTAGTCCACGATTAACTCCTTTTTCTTGATGACWTTGAGGGAATGGGTGGTTGTCCGGGCACCACACTGCCAGGTCTCTGACTCCCTCCCTATAGGCTGTCTCATTAGGTGATCAGGCACACCGCCGTCGTGTTGTCGGCAAACTTAATGATGGTGTTGCAGTCGTGCGGGGCCACCCAGTCGTGGGTGAACAGGGAGTACAGATGGGGACTAAGCACGCACCACAGAGGGGCCCCTGTGTTGAGGGTCAGCATGGCGGATGTGTTGTTGCCTACCCTCACCACCTGGGGGCGGCCCGTCCAGGATCCAGTTGCAAAGGGAAGTGTTCAGTTCCAGGGTCCTTAACTTAGTGATGAGCTTGGAGGGCGCTATGGTGTTTAACGCTGAGCTGTAGTCAATGAACAGCATTCTCATGTTGATGTTCCTTTTGTCCATGTGGGGCCGTGTGGAGTGCAATAAAGATTGCGTCATCTGTGGATCTGTTGGATCTCGAATAGGCTTCAATGTTGTGATCTTTGACACAGGCAGGGAATAACTAGTARCACTACTGATTGTGGTACTGTAACTGTAGCGGTGGAATTAACAGAATGACAAAACATCTCTCCTCTGAGATATGCACTATCCATTCATCCTTTTCATTCGCTGAACAACGACTAGTCTGATGTCCCTGACGTTACACGCAGAATCAGGGAATGTACTAGCATGGTGGTGGTGCTGGGAGAAACAGAAATGATCTCCTATAAAATATGCACCATCCATTGTCCTTCATCATCGTGTCTGAAGAGCATCTGATGTCCTTAACATTACACACACAGGGAGAATATGAATGCTGCCATTAATAAAGCTGTGTGATGCTTTCAGATGGGTCTTATTCATTAGCCAACACAAAAATACATTTAATCTGCAGGTGCAAGGAATTAACACCTAATTAGTGCTATAGAGGAGAAGGTAATTAGGTGTGTGTGTGTGTGTGTGTGTGTGTGTGTGTGTGTGTGTGTGTGTGTGTGGGTTCCGTGCGGGTGCGAAGGATCTGGAGGTGATGAAGCAGAAAGTGATCAGCACAGCGTTTGAGACAGTCATCACCGTGGTGGAGGGCTTTCAGCTGTGAGATGTCTACCAGCACCTGTCTGCCCGCAAGATGGCAGGGACTGTTTACAGTCTTCCAGAGCAAGAAGCACCACATAAAAAATGAAAGCTGTAGCCACAGTGCAGTGCAGTAGGTGTTAGTGTGAGTGGGATTGTGAGTGACAGAGCACGCATCTCTCTCTAAATGAACGTGAAAATGATCTGTGTATCCCATGTGTGTACGTGTGGCTTTATGTTTGTAGTGTGTGTACGTGTTGCTTTATGTCTGTAGTGTGTGTACGTGTGGCTTTATGTCTGTAGTGTGTGTACGTGTCGTGACAATGTCGGTGTCCTATAACAGGAGCGTGTCCGTCCATCCGTCCGTCTGTGGAAACTAAGATCTAGCGTATACGGTCTCTTCCATCTCTGGTGTGTGTGCTCTCTTCCGGTATAAACCACCTGTCAGAGTCTATGCCCTGTTTCTCCTTGCAGGGTGCCATGAGGGGCTGGTCCAGCCTCTTTAGACTCTGTCTGTCCGCCAGACTGACTCCTGACCATCTCATCCAGGGTCTGGACCAGCTGTCTGTCCGTCCAGACTGACTCCTGACCATCTCATCCAGGGTCTGGACCAGCNTGTGTGTGTGTGTGCCACTGAAGGAACTGGGCTCTCGCATCATTTGAACACCAGAATACTCTGAAGATGTGATGTCACAGAATGTTTTTAATTCTATCCTGAGCTGAAGGATTGAAAGATCTTACTTACAGAAGAAAGTGTAGGGTTGAACGTCAATAGCATTACTGTAGGTAACTAGTTAATGAGTTTATATTTGAATGTATGGCCAGTGGCCACCGCACCTTGTAGACCTACTGCATGGTAACAAACTGTAGGCTCCAGTATTGGACCATCAGCTTGCTTTCTGGAGTCATTACCATAACTATATTCTACATGGTAGCTAGTAGAGTTAAACTAGTCACTAACAGAAGTCAACCCTTCCTTAACAGAAGCCATCTTCCACCGTGTGTCACTTCATTTCTATAGTCATTTATGCAATCACTTACCCACCGGCAGAGAGAGTGGTGCTGGGAATTTTAAGTATGTCATTAGCACAAGAAACAATATTTATGAAAGCTTTTCTTTTATTAATATGGAAATGAATCCAGGAAGTGAGAGATGTTATTATGCCATCCATTTCACTCGAAATTAGGATGCTTTGACTGCGAGTGTCACACTGACCATTGTGTACTGAACGCTAATGAATATGACATTTATTGAATGCTGAAAAATAGCTGTTCTGTTCTGTATGTACAGTATCTAGTAAGCCCATTTTTGTTAGTCTCTCTCTCTTAATCCTGTTCAACATGTAATGAATGAAGAAATGAATGAATGGATGGATGGATGGATGGATAAATAAATGGATGGTATAATGAATTAACAAACATTATTGAATAAACTTTATGTATCTGTTCTGCACTAAAGTGCACTGTATGTAATGTGTGTGTTTATTGTTATAGTGATTCAACTAATAGTGAGTGACCAGAATGAAATATATGGCATGTTAGCTCACCAATATCACCAATCTCATTCTGCTCTCCTTCTCTTCCAGGCCATGAAGGTGGTGTCCAAGAAGAAGCTGATGAAGCAGTATGGATTCCCTCGTACGTGGAACACGGTTTGGCTTTTACACATTCAACACTCATTGGTCTCTGGTCCTCTGGAGCTCAGTTGGTGACTTTGATTTCCCTGTACCACCCACACATAAACAATGTATACACGGCATGACTGTAAGTCATGTTGGATAAAAGTGTCTTCTAAATGGAATATATTATATAATTACGATCCAGCTCGAAGGACCATCAAACAAAGGATACAGATAGGATGTTAAGTAGTGTGACCACATGCTCCAGATTGTGTGGGACAGTCACACATTTCAGTCCCTTGTCCCGCGCCCTGCAACCAAACAATCCTGCATTTTATCAACAAATTAAAACACCACTAATTTACAAAAAAAGGTTGATTTGTCCTGAATTTCAGTCATACATTCCAACCTGTCTTTTGGGGTTGCACTTATGACAAGATATACAGTGCATTCGGGAAAGTATTCAGACCCCATTACTTTTTCAAAATGTTGTTACGTTACAGCTTTATTCTAAAATGAATGAAATTGTTTTTTCCCCCTTCATCAATCTACACACAATACCCCATAATGACAAAGCAAAAACAAGTTTTTAGAAATGTTAGCAAATGTATTCAAAATAACAAACTGAAATATAACATTTACATAAGTATTCAGACCCTTTACTCAGTACTTTGTTGAAGCACCTTTGGCAATGATTACAGTCTCAGGTCTTCTTGGTTATGACGCTACAAGCTTGGCACACCTGTATTTGGGGACTTTCTCCCATTCAGCTCTGCAGATCCTCTCAAGCTCTGTCAGGTTGGATGGGGAGTGTCGCTGCACAGCTATTTTCAGGTCTCTCCAGAGATGTCACCTCCCTGACCAAGGCCCTTCTCCCCCGATTGCTCAGTTTGGCCGGACGGCCAGTTCTATGAAGAGTCTTGCTGGTTCCAAACTTCTTCCATTTAAGAATGATGGAGGCCACTGTGTTCTTGGGGACCTTCAATGCTGCAGAAATGTTTTGGCTACCCTTCCCCAGATCTGTGCCTTGACACAATCCTGTCTCGGAGCTCTACGGATAAACCCTTTGACTTCATGGCTTGGTTTTTGCTCTGACATGCACGGTCAACTGTGGGACTTTATATAGACAGCTGTGTGCCTTTCCAAATCATGTTTAATCAATTGAATTTACCACAAGTGGACTCCCAGAAAGTTGTAGAAACATCTCAAGGATGATCAATGGAAACAGGACTCACTTGAGCTAAATTTCGAGTCTCATAGCAAAGGGTCTGAACACTTTCTGTGTTCAGAACACTTTCTGTTTTTTATTTTTAATACATTTGCAAAAATGTATAAAAACTTGTTTTGCTTTGTGATTATGGGTTATTGTGTGCTGATTGATGAATAAGGCACAAAATGTGGAAAAAGGAAAGGGGTCTGAAGACTTTAGGAATGCACTGTATATCATAAGGATGTGGCACTGGTGATGTAGAACACTTCTCCAATTGCTGCCAATTGCTGTTGAGATCTGTTATTCCGTGCAGCGCAAAATCGAGACGTGGGCCAATGTCATATCGTCAACCAATCACATTTGTCAAATCGTTTCGGGCAAAATTCCAGCTAAATTTGGAGAGGACAGCTTGGAGAGGACTACTTACGAAGAGCTACAAAGGTAAGGAGGCCTAAGCCACTATTATTCGAGTCACAGACATGTCTCAAGTCACAAGATCCCGTTCTAAAGTCGACTCCCAACTACAATGTGTTGAGTCTCGAGTCAAGTCCAAGACGTGCATTCTAAAAGCAAGTCGAATCACAAGTTTTTTCAAGTTCAGTCTCAAGTCAAGTAAAAAAAAAAAAGTAAACAGTTAATTTTCTTGATCACCAATTTTTTTTTGAGCTGCATATTTATTTATGGAAATCCTCTCTTCATACAATTTGACATTTGAGCTGCACCCGATCTTATAGCTGTACAGGAAATCAGCAATCTGTTCGCTAGCTCAGTGGTTCTCAAACTTTTTGACCCTCGACCCCCCGTGAACACCCGCGCACAATCGCTGCGCAAATGTAGCTTGTCATTATAGCCATAAACGGTGATGCATTTTCAAAACACAAGATATAGAAATAACCTGGGTTTTAGACCTGCATTTTGAGCTGAAAGTCATTTATGTTAGCAGTCAGTATCAACTAAGGATATCATGTCACATTTTCACTTCTCTGGAGTCCAGAGCAGGCAGGATCATATGGTCTACCTGTACACAGCGGAGGATGCAAGATCTGATGGAAAGCATGATTTGTCTAGCTTTTGTCTTCCTCACAAATATTGTAATTCGTTTGTCAGAATATGTTATATCTTCATCCCATAAGTATTGCAGGTAGTACGATGTTACAGCTATCTCAAGACACATAACCACTGAGGTATATAATTAGAAACCCACCCAAACTAGGCCTATTTGAAATATGAAAATAATCAATGGAATCATCACGAGGTCTGGCAAAGATGCATCTGTAGCAGATTGCTAAACTGTATTTTATATGGATAATATGAGTGTAGGTAGGCTACTCTGTTTTTGCCATGAAAACCCATAGAAAATGAAACAACCGCTTTCAGGTCACGATATGTTCGCCCATTTTTGTGCGTCAATGCTGATGACTGGTCATTGGTCAACAGTCAAAACAAGCAAATCTTTGTTTCTGAAGAACAGATGAGATGTTTTTGAAACAAGATTTGGTGCAATGCCGTAGGCCTATGTTAGTGATCAGATTGAATAAGCAAAAGTATTAATATGAAATAAAAATGGTAGGCTATATGAAGCCTATTAAAATATGAATAAGCAACACTAGTCTGTCTCGTGAATGTCCCTCAAAATCATTCCCTTGTCCCCACAATTGGGTATTTTAAATGTGGTCACACTAATCTTAAGCAGTGGCATGACTCCTGTATACACTTGGCTTCTCTCATGTACCCAGATATGAGTGATTTTAACTTGACTTACTCACTGGTGAAAGTATAATTATTGACTTGTGTCTCATATATGCTTTGTGAGACTGCTAACAGGGACTTTGTTGTGGAGGGTGTTGATTAGGATGCTTTCAACTAAATTGCCTTTCTTAGTTGCGCCTGAAGAGATTAATAAAATTGTATTGAATTTAATGGAATTGTCAGCTGACATGAAGTTGGTGGTTTGTGTGGCTGTTGTGATTCCCTGCAGGTCGCCCCCCTCCTAGAGGACCCAAGGTGGCGGTTCAAGGAGAGCAGCCCAAAGTCCTAGGCCCCCTGGAGAGGGTCTACCAGGAGATTGCCATACTCAGGAAGCTGGACCATCTCAACATAGTCAAACTGGTGGAGGTGAGGGTAGAGCCTACCCAGCTAGCACATAACATTCTGAGAACCATATGTTTTTTAAAGCTTGGTGAGAGCGTGATTGTATTTTTACAACCTCCCCACAAATTTCAGGGAATGGTGCAATAAAATTGCTTGGCTTTGGAACATTCTCAGCACATTTAAGGAACTTGACAAAAAAACTTTATTTTATTGGTATTTCATTACTTTAACAGAAGTTTCTTCAAACATGTTTACATTTAATACCATTTTGGGTAATGTTCTAGGGAAGTTCTTCAACTGGTTTGACAATGGAATGTTCTCAAATAGTTGAGAGAACGTTAAGAAAACAACGTTCTTCTATGGGAATTTCAGTACTTCTGCATAACGTTTCCTACTGTTTTTTAAAAAATATATAAAAAATATACAGCTGATGTCGGAAGTTTACATACACCTTAGCCAAATACATTTAAACTGAGTTTTTCACAATACCTGACGATTAATCCAAGGAAACATTCCCTGTTTTAGGTCAGTTAGGATCACCACTTTATTTTAAGAATGTGAAATGTCAGAATAATAGTAGAGAAAATGATTTATTTCAGCTTTTATTTATTTCATCACATTCCCAGTGGGTCAGAAGTTTACATACACTCAATTAGTATTTGGTAGCATTGCCTTTAAATGGTTTAACTTCGGTCAAACGTTTCGGGTAGCCATCCACAAGCTTCCCACAATAAATTGAGTGAATTTTGGCCCATTCCTCCTGACAGAGCTGGTATAACTGAGTCATGCTCGCACACGCATTTTCAGTTCTGCCCACAATGTGTTCTATAGGATTGAGGTCAGGGCTTTGTGATGGCCACTCCAATACCTTGACTTTGTTGTCCTTAAGCCATTTTGCCACAACTTTGGAAGTATGCTTGTGGTCATTGTCTATTTGGAAGACCCATTTGCGACCAAGCTTTAACTTCCTGACTGATGTCTTGAGATGTTGCTTCAATATATCCACATCATTTTCCTACCTCATGATGCCATCTATTTTGTGAAGTGCACCAGTCACTCCTGCAGCAAAGCACCCCCACAACATGATGATGCCACCCCGTGCTTCACGGTTGGGATGGTGTTCTTCGGCTTGCAAGCCTCCCCCTTTTTCCTCCAAACATAACGATAGTCATTATGGCCAAACAGTTCTATTTTTGTTTCATCAGACCAGAGGACAGTTCTCCAAAAAGTATGATATTTGTCCCGATGTGCAGTTGCAAACAGTAGTCTGGCTTTTTTATGGCGGTTTTGGAGCAGTGGCTTCTTCCTTGCTGAACGGCCTTTCAGGTTATGTCGATACAGGACTCGTTTTACTGTGGATATAGATACTTTTGTACCTGTTTCCTCCAGCTTCTTCACAAGGTCCTTTGCTGTTGTTCTGGGATTGACTTGCACTTTTCGCACCAAAGTACGTTAATCTCTAAGAGACAGAACGCATCTGCTTCCTGAGCGGAATGACTGCTGTGTGGTGCCATGGTGTTTATCCTTGCGTACTATTGTTTGTACAGATGAACGTGGATCTTTCAGGCGTTTGAAAATTGCTCCCAAGGATGAACCAGACTTGTGGAGGTCTACAATTGTTTTTCTGAGGGCTGATATCTTTTGATATKCCCATGATGTCAAGCAAAGAGGCACTGAGTTTGAAGGTAGGCCTTGAAATACATCCACAGGTACACCTCCAATTGACTCAAATGATGTCAATTAGCGTATCAGGAGCTTCTAAAACCATGACATAATTTTCTGGAATTTTCCAAGCTGTTTAAAGGCACAGTCAACTTAGTGTGTGAAACAAGATTTGGTGCAATGCCGTTTCAGCTGTTTGTTTTTTTTGCCACATGATTTTTTGTTTTTTACATTTTATGGTGATTATCTTCAAATAATATTTTTGCAGGAATCTCCTTGCGAATGATTTTGCCGAAGATTGTATCTCAAGATTGTAATTCAAACGTGAATTAAAACATAAGTTAGTTGAAATAAAATAAAATAATTTAAATACAGTAAGACATTGTTAGTTTGGCAAAAAAAAAATAAGCCAACATGTGGGTTAAATCTTTTGGCCAATGGAAAATAATTGAAAATTACTGGAATTGTGATACAGTGAATTCAAACTGAAATAATCTGTCTGTAAACAAGTGTTGGAAAAATGACTTGTGTCATGCACAAAGTAGATGTCCTAACCGACTTGCCAAAACTACAGTTTGTTAACAAGTCATTTGTGGAGTGGTTGAAAAACAAGTTTTAATGACTCCAACCTAAGTGTATGTAAACTTCCGACTTCAACTGTACATTCCGTTCTCATTATCAACAAAATTCTCTGTTTACCTTCTATCTTTTTAACCCTTTGACATGTACGAACAAATGGGTGTGATCTGATCATTCTACAGTTGTCCCTGTAACGTACGCTCAAACGGGTGTGATTAGAACACTTTTTGAGAACGTGCTGTTACGATTGATTACAACAGTCAGCGTTTGAGCTGGCCACATAGTTTTTTTACAAAAACATTTTGCACAAACAGTCTTTACAACATTTTGTCCTCAATATGAGCAGTTTATTTTTGGATGCAATGTTCAGACATTCACAGAATGAGCATAACACAATTCTCATCCAAACCGGAAAATGTAGGCTACATTAGTCGTAGCGCTAACTGAGGAAAGTTACCTAACACAAGCGGTGTTAGGTCTCTGACTGACAGAAACCATACATGAATTATCTAATAGCAATTACTATTTACAATTCATCACATCACGAGTGACCTCACCAGTGATCAAAATAATTGAGTAAAAATCTAAAGTAACCCGAAGATGGGTAGTTTGTGCACGCCGCAACGAGGTTGTAAGATGAGTTGGGTCTGTTTGCAGTATGCATATTGAAGGGGTTGTGTCGTCTATCATCATTTACTGTCATCATTCGCTTCTGGAAGTTTACTCAAAAGACGAGTGAACCATCCCTTCACCTCGTTTTGCTATAACGTCTTTGTTCTGACAGACATTTACGTGACAACCAGAATGTATTGTATGATGTCAACAAACATGGAGCCACACAAAGCTAGGAATTAGCTTAGCATTAGCTCATCATAATCAGTACAAGCTTCATATGTGTCCATTACAATCTATGCAAGTATCGGAATGCATGATTTGTCAYCAGTACTTGAAAACGTGAATAAAACAGTAAATACATTACGCGCTATACATACATACTGTGTGCAACAGTAGATACATTTAATAATGGCRCCAGAGGGGATGGCTGCCGTTTACGAGTTCCTAACCAACTGTGCTATTTTGTTTGTTTTTTGCATTGTTTGTAACAAATTTTGTACATAATGTTGCTGCTACCGTCTCTTATGACCGAAAAGAGCTTCTGGACATCAGAACTGTGATTACTCACCTCAAACTGGACAAAGATTTTTTCTTTAATGAGTCGAACGCAAAGGATATACTGTTTTGTCAAGACAAGGCCCAAATCCCTGTCATCAGCGTGAAGAAAAGACTGAGAAAAAGGGGGAGGAGGGCGGGGTGCCTTGTAAGAATTTGCTGACGAGTAGGTAAAGCTTTGCACACTCTTGGCATTCTCTCAACCAGCTTCATGAGGTAGTCAACTGAAATGCATTTCAATTAACAGGTGTGCCTTGTTAAAAGTGTATTTGTTTAATTTCTTTCCTTCTTAATGTGTTTGAGCCAATCAGTTGTGTTGTGACATGGTAGGGGTGGTAAAAATAAGATAGCCCTATTTGGTAAAAGAGCAAGTCCATATTATGGCAAGAACAGCTCAAATTAGCAAAGAGAAACAACAGTCCATCATTACTTTAAGACATGAAGGTCAAACATTCAAGAACTTTTAAAGTTTCTTCAACTGCAGTCGCAAAACCATCAAGCGCTATGATGAAACTGTCTCTCATGAGGCCTGCCACAGGAAAGGAAGACCCAGAGTTACCTCTGCTGCAGAGGAAAAGTTCATTACAGTTACCAGCCTCAGAAATTGCAGCCCAAATAAATGTTTCACAGAGTTCAAGTAACAGACACATCTCAACATCAACTGTTCAAACGAGACTCCGTGAATCAGGACTTCATGGTCTAATTTCTGCAAGGAAACCACTACTAAAGGACACCAATAAGAAGAAGAGACTTGCTTGGGCAAGAAACATGAGCAATGGACATTAGACCTGTGGAAATATGTCCTTGGTCTGATAAGTCCAAATTTAAGATATTTGGTTCCAACCGCCATGTCTTTGTGAGACGCAGAGTAGATGTACGGATGATCTCTGCATGTGCGGTTCCCACCGTGAAGCATGGAGGAGGAGGTGTGATGATGTGGGGTGCTTTGCTGGTGACACTGTCTGCGATTGATTTAGAATTCAAGGCACACTCAACCAGCATGGCTACCACAGCATTCTGCAGTGATACGCCATCTCATCTGGTTTGCGCTTAGTGGGACTATCATTTGTTTTTCAACAGGACAATGACCCAACACACCTCCAGGCTGTGTAAGGGCTATTTGACCAAGTGGGAGAGGGATGGAGCGCTGCATCAGATGACCTGGCCTCCACAATCACCCGACCTCAACCCAATTGAGATGGTTTGGGATGAGTTGCTTGGGATGAGCTCTTGTCACGTTCCTGACCTGTTTTCTGTTAGTTTGTGTATGTGTTAGCTGGTCAGGACGTGAGTTTGGGTGGGCAGTCTATGTTTTCTGTTTCTATGTTGGTTTAAGGGTGACCTGATATGGCTCTCAATTAGAGGCAGGTGGTTTTCATTTCCTCTGATTGAGAGCCATATTAAGGTAGGTGTTTTCACACTGTTTGTTTGTGGGTGGTTGTCTTCCGTGTCTGTATGTTATTTCGTACCACACGGGACTGTTTCTGTGTGTATGTAGTCTGTTCCTGTTCGTGCGTTCTTCATGTCTATGTAAGTTCTCATGTTTAGGTCAGTCTACGTCGTTTGTTATTTTGTATCATTTCAAGTGTAGTTCGTGTTCGTTTTTCGTCTTGTCAATAAATTCATTATGTATTCACAACCCGCTGCACCTTGGTTCAATCCCTGCTCCTCCTCTTCGGATGAAGAGGAGGAGGACAGCCGTTACAGCTCTACAGTAGGTACCAAAAACAATTAAAAATATTCCTACATAAGACCAATTTGAGCCGGTCAGTCACATATTTAATTACCTTCAAATAACCTATATTTTCCATTCTCAGATCGCCCATAAAACATCCCAGGACAAATTTCACGGAACCAGTGTAAAACGTTTCAGAACATCCCAGAAACCTAAAAATGTACACAGCTTTGTATGAGATCTTCACTTTTTTGGCAATTTCTCACATAGAATGGCCTTCATTTCTCAGAACAAGAATAGACTGACGAGATTCAGAAGAAAGATCTTTGTTTCTGGCCATTTTGAGCCTGTAATCGAACCCACAAATGCTGATGCTCCAGATACTCAATGAGTCCAAAGAAGGCCAGTTTTATTGCTTCTTTAATCAGTACAACAGTTTTCAGCTGTGCCAACATAATTGCAAAAGGGTTTTCTAATGATCAATTAGCCTTTTAAAATGATCAACTTGGATTAGCTAACACAACGTGCTATTGGACCACAGGAGTGATGGTTGCTGATTATAAGCCTCTGTAAGCCTATGTAGATATTCCATTAAAAATCTGTGGTTTCCTGCTGCAATAGTCATTTACAACATTAACAATGTCTACACTGTATTTCTGATCAATTTGATGTTATTTTAATGGACAACAAAACAAGGACATTTCTAAGTGACCCCAAACTTTTCAACGGTAGTGTATGTTCCCAGAACAGGCAACATTTTCACTTCTCTTCTCAGAACGTTGAAAAAACATTTAGTTTTACCAGTCATTCAAATTTATGGCTTCAATCCCACAACAATGTGAAACCAAAAACAGACACACAATTTCCAAGGAACCAAATGTGCTAGCTGGGAAGGAGTGTACTGTATAGGGTGACATTTGGGATGCAGCCAAGTTCTGCTTACCACAGTGGCTTATGTAAAGGAGATGGGAATAGATGGGAGAGGCACTGATTTAGAGATGAGAGACAGACAAGCACCGCACTGACCCTCTCGCTCCTCTCCCAAGTGACAACATCAGAGTGCTCTTCAATCACAGGCAGATGGCGGGGGCTCCCAGCCGTAATTGGGTACCTCATCAGAGCAGGATGGAGGGCTGGGTGGGTGGAGGGCTAGGCGTTGGTGGATAGAGGGCTCGGGGAGGGCTGGGGCTGGAGTCAGTGGGTGGCACCATGCCAGGCCCGCCAGTCATAATGAGTTTACAGTGAAAGGAGGGCAGGGTGGAGGCACTGGGGATGGGATGGAGTCAGTGGGTGGCCATGGGTACCTCTGGGGCTCCCAGCAGCACTGTGCCAGTCATTCGTAATGAGTTTACAGTGAAAGTGGAGCTCCTCTTAGCTTAGTATTTCAACTCTACAGCCCCATCCCAGAGCAGCCAGCCGCCCTCCTTTCCCAGGGCCAGATTAAGGAACCGAAATGCGTGGCTAATCTGACAATGACAAATTGAGATCAATCTGGTCTTGAATTCAAACAAACCCTGGCATTATGTGGCTGAGCAATGAGGAAAAACTGAAATGTTTTTTTGTTCATTGTGTATTTCCGTTTGCGGAATATTTAGATAAAGCCAGGAATAAAAGAAAAAGGGCTACCTATAATTCAATTATGAAAATAATTAGCTTCCATGTGATAAATGGCACGTGTGTATAGGCTTGTGTCCCACATGAATCTTCTCATTGTGCCAGACTGGGTTCAAATGCCTGTTTCATTTTTATGTATTTATTTATCTGTATATGTTATGTATGTATATATGTACAGTACCAGTAAAAAGTTTGGTCACACCTACTCATTTGAGCCAATCAGTTGTGTTGTGACAAGGTAGAGCGGTATACAGAAAATAGCCTTATTTGGTAAAAGACCAAGTCCATATTATGGCAAGAACAGCTCAAATAAGCAAAGAGAAATKACCAAATAGGGCTATCTTCTGTACACCAACCCTACCTGGTCACAACACAACTGATTGGCTCAAACGCATTAAGAAAGAAAGATATTCCTAACATTTCAGACCAGAAAAGTCCAGATCAACTAACCCATGTCAACTAATGTTTTTTAGCGAGGTGTTTTTGCTCATTGATTTTGCTATCACATGAACACACATAAGACATGGCAAAATGTGTAGAATAACAGGAAATTAGCTTGTTCTTTCCATCCCATGGCAAAAAAAATGTAATTGCAGGAAATTAGCTTTAAAATGGAGCGGGATGTTCCCCAATGATGTAAGGGGGGCCCTAGTGAAACAGTTTGGCAACCACTGTTCTACTGTACTGGGCCTGGGTTGGGTCTGGGATGGGATCATATTAATAGTGCTTTGTTAATGAATTTTACAGCCAATATTGGATTCTAGACCAGTAAAATGTTCTTATTATGCTCAGAACCTTTCTCTTCTTTTAAAATATTACTGTCTCTGCTAGAGGAAAATGTAAAACGTAACGTGGCAATTTCATTTGTCACAGATGGTTAGTACAATGATAGAGTACATGTTAGATATTAATATCCTCCTCATTTGGGCCTCAATTCGAACTGGCATCTCACATACTTTAAAGGCCAATGAATACTTGTTACGCTGCATTATTCAGTGCAATGCTAATGCCATGTCCTTATTCTACCTGTTGTGTATTCTATTATATGAGGTATTCCTGATGATGTATTATCATTGTTGCAGGTGTTGGATGATCCTGCAGAGGACAACCTCCACATGGGTATGTACCTCACCAAACTGCTCTCTCCCGCTCTCTTGCTGTGCACTTAATCACCCGTTGACATTAATGAATGATTTATGTGAAAGTCCAAGTTGAGCGTGCTTATCTCAAACTCTAAATCGGCCTGTTGCTGCCCTTAGCAGTTGGCACAGCTGACTCCATATGAAAATGCTAAACTAGAGGATAGCTCATTAATGAAGCCCTTACCACAAACTCTTAGAAAAAAGGTTTCTTCATTTGTCCCCATAGGAGAACCCTTTTTGGTTTCAAGTAGAACCCTTTAGCGGTGAAAAGGGTTCTACTTAGAACCTTTTAGTGGTGAAAGGGTTTCACGTAGAACATTGTATTAGTAAAAGGGCTCCACTTGGAACCCCCTGAAAATATTTTCAGAGTGTTCTCTGGGAAAGGGGGATAACTAGTCAGTTGTACAGCTGAATGCATTCAACTGAAATGTGCTTACCGCATTTAACCCATCCCTTCTGAATCAGAGAGGTCGGGGGGCTGCCTTAATCGGCATCCACGCCATCGGCTAACGAGGAACAGTGGGTTAACTGTCTTGCTCAGGGGCAGAATTACAGATATTTACCTTGTCAGCTCTGGGATTCGAAAATATTTTCAGAGTGTTCTCCTGTGGGGTCAATTGAAGAACCCTTTATGGTTCTAGGAAGAACCTTCTTTTCTAAGAGTGCACCACAACTCCGCAGGGTACATAGACTATGGATGGATTCCTTCGATCACTAGGGAAAGGGGGATTTACAGATTTTTACGGCCATTGGCTAATGAAATGATTTAGCTCATTTAAGGCCTCGTGTGAAAAGGTGTTGTAACTTGGTGTTTGTGTCTGTCAGTCTTCAACCCGTTGTGCCGAGTTCTAGAATATACTACAGTCTCTTTGACAGACATGTATGTACTGTACAGTGCATTCGAAAAGTATTCAGACCACTTGACTATATCCACATTTTGTTATGTTACAGCCTTATTCTAAAATGGGTTAAATTGTTTTCCCCCCTCTTCAAACTACACACAATACCCTGTAAAGTCAAAGCAAAAACTGTTTTTTTGAMATTTTTGCACAAAAAAAACAAACATAAATAACACATTTACATAAGTATTCATACCCTTTACTCAGTACTTTGTTGAAGCACCTTTGGCAGAGATTACAGCATTGAGTCTTCTTGGGTATGATGCTACAAGCTTGGCACACCTGTATTTGGGGAGTTTCTCCCATTCTTCTCTGCTGATCCTCTCCAGCTCTGTCAGGTTGGATGGGGACTGTCGCTGCACGGCTATATTCAGGTCTCGATTGGATTCAAGTCCGGACTCTGGCTGGGCCACTCAAAGACATTCAGTGACTTGTTCCGAAGCCACTCCTGCGTTCTCTTGGCTGTGTGCTTAGGGTGATTGTCCTGTTGGAAGGTGATCCTTCGCCCCCAGTCTGAGGTCCTGAGCGCTCTGAGCAGGTTTTCATCATGGATCTCTCTGGACTTTGCTCCGTTCATCTTTCCCTCACTCTTGACTGCTCTTCCAGTACCTGCCACTGAAAAACACCCCCACAGCATGATGCTGGCACCACCATGCTTCACCGTAGGGATGGTGCCAGGTTTCCTCCGACGTCAAGCTTGGCATTTAGGCCAAATAGTTCAATCTTGGTTTCATCAGACCAGAGAATCTTGTTTCTCATGGTCTGCGAGTCCTTTAGGTGCCTTTTGGCAAACTCCAAGTGGGTTGTCATGTGCCTTTTTACTGAGGAGTGGCTTCCGTCTGACAACTCTACCATGAAGTTGGAGTTGGTTGTCCTTCTGGAAGGTTCTCCCATCTCCACTCTGGAGCTCTGTCGGAGTGACCATCGGGTTCTTGGTCACCTCCCTGACCAAGGCCCTTCTCTAACTATTTCTCAGTTTGGTCGGGCGGCCAGCTCTAGGAAGAGCCTTGGTGGTTCCAAACTTCTTCCATTTAAGAATGATGGAGGCCACTGTGTTCCTGGGGACCTTCAATGCTGCAGAAATGTTTTGGTACCCTTCCCCAGATCTGTGCCCCGACACAATCCTGTCTCGGAGCTCTACGGACAATTCCTTCGACCTCATGACTTGGTTTTTGCTCTGACATGCAATGTCAACTGTAGGACCTTATATAGACAGGTGTGTGCCTTTCCAAATCATGTCCAATCAATTGAATTTAACACAGGTGCACTCCAATCAAGTTCTAGAAACATCTCAAGGATGATCAATGGAAACAGGATGCACCGGAGCTCAAGTTCGAGTGTAGAATTTCGCTACACTCGCATTAACATCTGCTAACCATGTGTATGTGACCAATAAAATTTGATTTGATTTGAGTCTCATAACAAAGGGTCTGAATACTTATGTAAAAAGGTATTTCTGCGTTTTATTTTTAATACATTTGCAAAAATGTCTAAAACCTGTTTTATCTTTGTCATTATGGGGTATTGTATGTAGATTGATGAGATGTTTTATTTATTTAATCAATTTTAGAATAAAGCTGTATGTAACAAAATGTGGAAAAAGGGAAGGGGTCTGAATACTTTCTGAATGCACCGTATGTAGACTGATGTGTTTCTCTTCTCTCCCTCTCCTGCAGTATTTGATTTGATGCCAAAGGGGTGAGTAGCACTTTTTGCAACAATAATTAAAGACTGATCCCCACCCCCATCCTGGTCTCATAGACTAGACATGACATAGTACATGTAAATTCAGTGATCATTGAATGTAAATTCAGTGATATGTACATGTAAATTCAGTGATATGTTATGTTTGGTATGGTTACAAAAGACATATGGTTACTTAATGCAAAAACAAAACTAGAGTGGTTGGTCGGGGTGAATGGTTGGGGCATATAAAGCGAACATCTAGCAACCCAAAGGTTGCGAGTTTGAATCTCATTATGGACAACTTATGCTTTAGCTAATTTGCAACTTTTCAACTACTTACTTTTTAGCTACATTGCAACTGCCCAGCATGTTAGCTAACCCTTTCCCTAACCTTAAATGTAACCGTTTTAGCTAACCCTTCCCCTAACCTAACTCCTAAACTTAACCCAAACATTAACCCTAACCCCTAGCCTCACTAACATTAGCCAGCTAGCAAACATTAGCAACCTAGCCACCTAGCAATATATGTAACATATCATAAGTTTAGCAAATTCTGAACATATTGTATGTTTTGCGAATTCGTAACATATAATACGTATTGTAATTCGTAACATCTCATACGAAATGGGGGATAGACTTCTACAAATGAATACATACCATATGAAATGTAACATATCACATTCTCGCACAGGCGCGAGCTGCCTAGTGACACGAGCCTACCAGATGAGCTAAATGTCTTCTATGCGCGCTTCGAAGCAAGCAACACTGAAGCATTCATAAGAGCACCAGCTGTTCCGGATGACTGTGTGATCACGCTCTCCGTAGCCGATGTGAGTAAGACCTTTAAACAGGTCAACATTCTCAAGGCCGCAGGGCCAGAAGGATTACCAGGACGTTACACCGAGCATGCGCTGACCAACTTGCAAGTGTCTTCACTGACATTTTCAACCTGTCCCTGACTGAGTCTGTAATACCAACATGTTTCAAGCAGACCACCATTGTTCCTGTTCCCAAGAACAAGAAGGTAACCTGCCTAAATGACTACCGACCCATAGCACTCACGTCTGTAGCCATGAAGTGCTTTGAAAGGCTGGTCATGGCTCACATCAACACCATTATCCCAGAAACCCTAGACCCACTCCAATTTGCATACTTCCCCAACAGATCCACAGATGACGCAATCTCTATTGCACTCCACAGTTTGCAGACGGCACAACAGTGGTAGTAGGCCTGATCACCGACAACGATGAGACTGCCTATAGGGAGGTCAGGGACCTGGCAGTGTGGTAACAACCTCTCCCTCAACATGATCAAGACAAAGGAAATGATCGTGGACTACAGGAAAAGGAGGGCCGAGCACGCACTCATTGACAGGACTGAAGTGGAGCAGGTTGAGAGCTTCAAGTTCCTTGGTGTCCACATCACCAACACACTATCATGGTCCAAACACACCAAGACAGTCGTGATGAGGGCACCACAACACCTATTCCCCCTCAAGAGACTGAAAAGATTTGGCATGGGTCCTAAGGTCCTCAAAACGTTATACAGCTGCACCATCGAGAGCATCCTGACTGGTTGCATCACTGCCTGGTATGGCAACGGCTCTGCATCCATCCGTAAGGAGCTACAGAGGGTAGTGCGCACGGCCCAGTACATCGCTGGGGCCAAGCTTCCTGCCATCCAGGACCTCTATACCAGGCGGTGTCAGAGGAAGGCCCTAAAGATTGTCAAAGACTCCAGCCACCCTAGTCATAGATTGTTCTCTCTGCTACTGCACGGCAAGTGGTACCGGAGCACCAAGTCTAGGTCCAAAAGGCTTCTTAACATCTTCTATCCCCAAGCAATAAGAATTCTGAACAGCTAATCAAATGTCTACCCGGACAATTTGCATTGCCCCCCGCACATTGACTCTGTACCAGTACCCCCTGTATATAGCCTCGTTACTGTTATTTTATTATTTGTTTTTTGTTTTTTTTCCCCCTTTTTGTTTTTTCTTTTTTTCTTCTTTACTTCAGTTTATTTTAAGTAAATACTTTCTTAACATTTATTTTTCTTTAAACTGCATTGTTGGTTAAGGGCTTGTAAGTAAGCATTTCACTGTAAGGTCTATATACCTGTTGTATTGATTTGATTTGATATACTAAATGGAGCGTCTCGGATTCAGTGGTGGAAAAAGTACCCAAATGTCATACTTGAGTAAAAGTAAAGATACCTTCATAGAAAATGGCTCAAGTAAAAGTGATAGTCACCCTGTAAAATACTACTTGAGTAAAAGTCTGAAAGTATTTGGTTTTAAATATACTTAATTACATAAACTTAAATATAAGTTTATGTAATTGCTAAAATATACTTAAGTATCAAAAGTAAAAGTAAAAGTATGAATAATTTCCCATTCCTTGTACTAAACAAACCAGACACCAGAATTTTCTTGTTTTTTAAATTTACAGATAGCCAGGGGCACACTCCAACACATAATTTACAAATGAAGCATTTGTGTTTAGTGAGTTGCTAGATCACAGGTAGTAGGGGTGACCAAGGACATTATCTTGATAAGTGTGTGAATTGGACCATTTTCCTGTCCTGCTAAGCATTCAAAATGAAACCCAAAAGTACTTTTGGGTTTCAAGAAAAATGTATGGAGTAAAAAGTACATTAAGTAAATTTTTTTAGGAAAGGAGTGGAGTAAAAGTAAAAGTTGTCAAAAATATAAATAATAAAGTAAATTACAGATAACCCAAAAACTACTTAAGTAGTACTTTAAACTATTTTTTACTTAAGTACTTTCCACCACTGCTCGGATTTACATACAGACTAATGAAATGCTCTGAGACCAGGTTGCCATCCCCTCTTCCCTTTTCCCCTCATCCCCCTTCTTCTCTCTTCCCTCTCTCCGGTCTTCTCCTTCATTACTCAAAGCTGATGTAGTGCCTGGGTTTGTTCACTGCTCCCTCCCTCCTTCTCTCTCTCTCTCACCAGAGGGATTCATTATGTGCTTATGTTTTACACTTGACAGTTATTACCAGTGGTATTAGCACTACACCACTGCACCAGGGTTTCTCTACACTTTCTGCCCCACTGGTTGGGCTCTGTTGGTAACCCTTTCATGTCCAGTTAATAATTATACATCCCTTCCTGTAGAAAAATGGACCCAAAGACATTTTGGACCTTGGACGCTTTGGACACCAAAGACCCAAATGTGATATTAATATCAGCTATACTCTACGAAAGTCCCGCCTACTTCCTGGATCATGTCTCATATTGTTTTTGAATGGGATTCAAGAGTATTATCATCAAATTCATTAAAATGCTGTCATTTAAGATAAACAGTATGTTAAATGATATTTTACACAAAAGGTTCAACCTTTCGTGAATCCCATTCAAAAACAGTTTGGGACATGATCCAGGAAGTAGGCAGGACTTTCACAGCACATGATCAGCTATTAGTAATACTATTCCCCTGTTTCTATCACCAAGAAGTCACTTTGATGTGAAGCTAATGGCTTTATGACATTATGAAGAAAACAGAAGAAATAGAGGTTGTCGCATGGGGAAGTTATTTCTGAATCATGACATTTTGCTTCAATGGAAGGTCAACTTTTCCCAGCTAATCCACCTATTGCCTATTTAACTGTTACTCAGACAGAGAGAGTGAGAAAGAGAGGAGAGGAAAAGAAAAAGGGGAGAGAGGAGAGGAGAGGAGTGAGGTAGAGAGAAGTGATTATTTGATCTCCAGGGTAGGTTGCTGAACCTTCCATTGCCAGACAGAGAACCGAGAGAAGTGGAAAGGGTAAGGAAGAGAAGGGGGGGGGGGGGGGGGAGAGGGAGGGAGGGAGAGAGTGAGAGAATAGATAGATTCGTAATGGTCTATTTCATCCCGGAGAGGAGATGGAAACGCAGTTTCCCTTTAACTTCAATTCCATTTCTCCTTCCATCTATACACACTCAGGATATAGCCATTTAGTTGGAGTCATGTAATGAAATGGAGGACTTCAGACACATTTCAGTGTTGTAGCTAGCTGTCTGTCGAATAGCTGATTAGTGATTTGGTGGTTAAATCAAATCAAACTTTATTTGTCACATGCTCCGAATACAACAGGTGTATACCATACTGTGAAATGCTTACTTGCAAGCCCTTAACCAACAGTGCAGTTCAAGAAGAGTTAAGAAAATATTGACCAAATAAACGAAAGTATAAAATAATAATAAGTAACACAATAAAATAACAACAACGAGGCTACATGCAGCGGGTACCGGTACCGAGTCTATGTGCGGGGGTACGGGTTAGTCGAGGTAATTTGTACATGTAGCTAGGGGTAAAGTGACTAAGCATAGATGATTAACAGTCAGTAACAGACGGTAGCTATGTCTCTAGTCTCTACCATTTTGTGGATAGCCTGGACAGATTGGTCATACTCCATTTAAGCCCTGAATTAAATGAAGTCCTGTCTATGTGAGCAGGAGACATTGAGCTGTTACCGGTGGTGCTGTTCTGGTCCTTGGGTGCCAGTGACGTGGGAGGTTGTGTGTTTGTCTTGTGTAACATTATTGTTTGTACAATCTGCTCCAGAGTGTGCTTGGATTTGGATCTATATACAGTGGGGAGAACAAGTATTTGATACACTGCCGATTTTGCAGGTTTTCATACTTACAAAGCATGTAGAGGTCTGTAATTTTTATCATAGGTACACTTCAACTGTGAGAGACGGAATCTAAAACAAAAATCGAGAAAATCACCTTGTATGATTTTTAAGTAATTAATTTGCATTTTATTGCATGACATAAGTATTTGATCACCTACCAACCAGTAAGAATTCCTGCTCTCACAGACCTGTTCGTTTTTCTTTAAGAAGCCCTCCTGTTCTCCACTCATTACYTGTATTAACTGCACCTGTTTGAACTCGTTACCTGTATAAAAGACACCTGTCCACACACTCAATCAAACAGACTCCAACCTCTCCACAATGGCCAAGACCAGAGAGCTGTGTAAGGACATCAGGGATAAATTGTAGACCTGCAGAAGGCTGGGATGGGCTACAGGACAATAGGCAAGCAGCTTGGTGAGAAGGCAACAACTGTTGGCGCAATTATTAGAAAATGGAAGAAGTTCAAGATCACGGTCAATCACCCTCGGTCTGGGGCTCCATGCAAGATCTCACCTCGTGGAGCATCAATGATCATAGGAAGGTGAGGATCAGCCCAGAACTACACGGCAGGACCTGGTCAATGACCTGAAGAGTGCGGACCACAAGTCTCAAAGAAAACCATTTTAGCAACACACTACACCGTCATGGATTAAAAATCCTGCAGCGCACCAAGGTTCCCCCTGCTCAAGCCAGCGCATGTCCAGGCCCGTCTGAAGTTTGCCAGATGACCATCTGGATGATCCAGAGGAGGAATGGGAGAAGGTCATGTGGTCTGATGAGACAAAAATAGAGCTTTTTTGGTCTAAACTCCACTCATCGTGTTTGGAGGAAGAAGAAGATGAGTTACAACCCCAAGAACACCATCCGAACCGTGAAGCATGGAGGTGGAAACATCATTCATGCTTTTCTGCAAAGGGGACAGGACGACTGCACCGTATTGAGGGGAGGGTGGATGGGCGCCATGTATCGCGAGATCTTGGCCAACAACCTCCTTGCCCTCAGTAAGAGCATTGAAGATGGGTCGTGGCTGGGTCTTCCAGCATGACAACGATCCGAAACACACAGCCAGGGCAACTAAGGAGTGGCTCCGTAAGAAGCATCTTCAAGGTCCTGGAGTGGTCTAGCCAGTCTCCAGACCTGAACTCAATAAAAATCTTTGGAGGGAGCTGAAAGTCCGTATTGCCCAGCGACAGCCCCGAAACCTGAAGGATCTGGAGAAGGTCTGTATGGAGGAGTGGCCAAAATCCCTGCTGCAGTGTGTGCAAACCTGGTCAAGAACTACAGGAACGTAATGATCTCTGTAATTGCAAACAAAGGTTTCTGTACCAAATATTAAGTTCTGCGTTTCTATGTATAAAAATACTTGTCATGCAATAAAATGCAAATTAATTACTTAAAAAATCATACAATGTGATTTTCTGGATTTTTGTTTTAGATTCCGTCTCTCACAGTTGAAGTGTACCTATGATAAAAAATTACAGACCTCTACATGCTTTGTAAGTAGGAAAACCTGCAAAATCGGCAGTGTATCAAATACTTGTTCTCCCCACTGTATACAGGCTGTATTCAAATGCCATATGGAATGGAACTAAAGTATCTTAACTGGTATCCTTCCAGCGGTTAATGACAAAAAGATCTCTCTTTGTCTCCCTGTATCTCTGTCTCTCCGTCTGTCTGTCTCTCTATCTGTCTCTATCCCTCTCTCTCTGTCTTTTTCTCTTGCTAACTCTCTCTGTGTATTTATGTGTTGGTTCCTGATGCGGTCCCAGTCCAGTGATGGAGGTCCCCACAGACAGCCCCTTCACTGAGGAGCAAACACGCCTCTACTTCAGAGACATTGTCCTGGGCATTGAGTACTGTGAGTACCAGCATCATACTCCTCCCTCTCCTCCCCTCTTCCTCCCTTACTGCTCCTCCTCCCCTCTTTGCCTCTACTTGAGAGAGATCGTCCTTGATATCCTGGGCATGGAGCACTGTAAGTACCCACATACATGTATACATGATTGTAGGTACCAGCAGAGGCTCTCGCTCTGAGCTACCAGACTACCCCACTACCCCTATATCACTCTCAGTGGAGAGGAGAAGCCAGCCACCACCACTGCCTCCATTGAACTGAACAGTGTGCCTGGTAGACTTCCGATTCCATTTCCCCCCTCTCTTTGTGTTTTCCACTCATCCCTCATCTATCTCCCATCCAGCCACAGTATGTTCAGGTCTTAAAGGGCTTCTCTGTTCTGGTGTGTCACACACAATCTCCCCTCAGCGCCATTGAGCTCATAACCAATTAGGGCTTTTCTAAGGCCATTTTAGACTGAGTGTGGTCTAGTACATCAATAGTACATCAATAGGTAAACTGTACTGTAGTACCATTGTAGAGAATGGGCTACGTAGGAAGTGTATGCTCTCTATACAGTAGGGAAATTTGGTTTGGTTTGTTATTGTAAATGTTATGATTGGGTGTATGGGTTTGTTGTTGGTCTCTATGTCTATGTACAAGCATGTGGAAATTAATTTCCTTCTTGGAGGACAATAAAATCCAATCTAATGTGCTCTGTAGGCTTCTGTAGAAGCATGGCAAAGCTTGGGCTACACTCTTAGAAAAAAGGTACTATCTAGAAGGGTTCTTCTGCAGTCCCCATAGGAGAACCCTTTGAATAACCCTTTTTGGTTCCAGGTAGAACCAAAAACTAGCTCCTGTTTGATCTCATTACTAACTCAAACACTTAATCTGCAAAAATGACAAGTTAATTAGTGGGTAATGGTGATTTCAGAAACAAAGTGGAACGACCAAAACATAGGCTACATTTGTTGCATTACAACCAGTAATTTAAATGGATTTTTATTTGGATTTCATGTAATGGACATACACAAAATAGTCTAAATTGGTGAAGTGAAATGAAAAAAAATTACTTGTTTTCAAAAAATTCAACATAAAAAAAAATGGAAAAGTGGTGCATGCATATGTATTCACTCCCTTTGCTATGAAGCCCCTAAATAAGATCTGGTGCAACAATTACCTTCAGAAGTCACATAATTAGTTAGATTGCATACAGGTGGACTTTATTTAAGTGTCACATGATCTGTCACATATAGTATATATACACCTGTTCTGAAAGGCCTCAGAGACTTCAACATCCCTAAGCAAGGGACATCACCAAGCAAGCGGCACCATGAAGACCAAGGAGCTCTCCAAACAGGTCAGGGACAAAGTTGTGGAGAAGTACAGATCAGGGTTGGGTTATAAAAAAATATCAGTAACATCCCACAGAGCACCATTAAATCCATTATTAAAAATTTTTAAGAATATGGCACCACAACAAACCTGCCAAGAAAGGGCCGCCCATCAAAACTCAGGGACCAGGCAAGGAGGGCATTAATCAGAGAGGCAACAAAGAGACCAAAGATAACCTTGAAGGAGCTGCAAAGCTCCACAGCGGAGATTGGAGTATCTGTCTATAGGACCTCTTTAAGCCGTACACTCCACAGAGCTGCGCTTTATGGAAGAGTGGCCAGAAAAAAGCCATTGCTTAAAGAAAAAAGTAAGCGAACACGTTTGGTGTTCGCCAAAAGGCATGTGGGAGACTCCCCAAACATGTGGAAGAAGGTACTCTGGTCAGATGAGACTAAAATTTTGCTTTTCGGCCATCAAGGAAAATGCTATGCCTGGCGCAAACCCAACACCTCTCATCACCCCGAGAACAACATCCCACAGTGAAGCATGGTGGTGGCAGCATCATGCTGTGGGGATGTTTTTCATCGGCAGGGACTGGGTCAGAATTGGTCAGAATTGAAGGAATGATGGATGGCTCTAAATACAGTGAAATTCTTGAGGGAAACCTGTTTCAGTCTTCCAGAGATTTGAGACTGGGACGGAGGTTCACCTTCCAGCAGGACAATGACCCTAAGCATACTGCTAAAGCAACACTCGTGTGGTTTAAGGGGAAACATTTAAATGTCTTGGAATGGCCTAGTCAAAGCCCAGACCTCAATCCAAATGTGGTATGACTTAAAGATTGCTGTACACCAGCGGAAGCCATCCAACTTGAAGGAGCTGAAGTAGTTTTGTCTTGAAGAATGGGCAAAAAAATGTGCCAAGCTTATAGAGACATACCCCAAGAGACATGCAGCTGTAATTGCTGCAAAAGGTGGCTCTACAAAGTATTGACTTTGGCGGGGTGAATAGTTATGCACGCTCAAGTTTTCGTTTTTTTTGTCTTGTTTGTTTAACAATAACAAATATTTTGCATCTTCAAAGTGGTAGGTGTGTTGTGTAAATCAAATGATACAACCCCCAAAACAAATTCAGTTGAATTTCAGGTTGTAAGGCAACAGAACAGGAAAATTGCCAAGGGGGGTGAATACTTTAGCATGCCACTGTATCTAAATACGTATCGAATCATCTTGAAAGGGAAAGATGCACATCCCTAGGTAGGTAGGTAGGTAGGTAGGTAGATAGGTGTTAAAAGTGTTGGGCCAGTAACCGAAAGGTCACTGGTTTGAATCCCTGAGCCAACTATGTAAAACATCTGTCGATGTGCCTTTGAGTAAGGCACTTAACCCTAATTGCTCTTGTAAGTTGCTCTGGATAAGAGCATCTGCCAAATGACTAAACTGTATAATGAGTAAGATGTCTTCCTATTTGCCTGGTATTAGAAGTAGAGGAGCTCCTGTCTCCTGATTCTGCCTCTTCGATCCTACTCTGCTCCCGTTCTGCATCTTATGACTTGCACTTTCTTCCCAGCCGGCTCGGCCCTCCTCTCCTGCCCTACCTTCCTGACCTTTTTCTCTTTCCAGATGAAATCCTGCAACTAGTGAAGTCCGGCCGCCCAACAACCTGCCCACTCGACCCCAACCCCTCCTTCTCCAGACCATCTCTGGAGACATTCTCACTTTCCTCATCAACTCATCCCTGACCACTGGCTCCTCTCACTTCAAAATGGCCAGAGTCACCATTCCCCTCCTCAAGAAACCAACACTCGACCCATCTGACGTCAAAAAATGACAGACTGGTATCCCATCTTTCTTTTCTTTCCAAAATACTTGAGCATCCTGTCTCGGACCAACTCTCTCCCTATCTCTCACAGAACGATCTTCTTGACCGTAACCAGTCAGGCTTCAAGACGGGGGTCACTCAACCGAGACTTCGCTCCTCTGTATCCCAGAGGCTCTCCACACTGCCAATTCTGACTCTCTCCTCAGTTCTCATCCTCCTAGATCTATCCGCTGCCTTCGACACCATGAACCATCAGATCCTGCTCTACACCCTCTCAGGGCTGAGAGGCTCTACACACTCTTGGATTGCAGCCTACCTGGCAGGCCAGTCCTACCAGGTGACGTGGGGAGGATCTCTGTCTGCACCACGTACTCTCACTACTGGTGTCCCCCAGGGCTCGGTTGTAGGCCCTCTCCTCTTCTCTCTATACACCAAGTCACTCAGCTCCGTCATATCCTCACACAGTCTCTTCTATCGTTGCTATGCGGTGTTCAACCTTCCCAAGTTCTCACATGTCACCCCGCACACTCCACTGGCTTCCAGTCGAAGCTCGCATCCACCACAAGACCATGGTACTTGCCTACGGAGCTGCAAGAGGAACTGTCCCTCCCTACCTTCAGGCTATACTCAAACCCTACACCCCAACCCGAGTACTCCGTTCTGTCACCTCTGGTCTCTTGGCAGCTCCCGCTCAGCCCAGTCAAAGCTCTTCTCTGTCCTGGCACCCCATTGATGGAACCAGCTTCACTCTGAAGCTAGGACAGCAGAGTCCCTGTCCATCTTCAGAAAAACATCTAAAACCCTACCTACCTCTTCATAGAGTACTTCATGAAAGGCAAAAAATACTGCCTTTCGTGAAGTAACACTCGCACTTTCCCCCCTTACTAGCATTGCCCTGCTATTTTCTGACCACGGAAAATGCTGGATCTTTGCCAAATCATAATGGTCAGGTGCAGGCCTGGAATACGAAGTTCTACAAGGTGCTATTTTGCTGGAATACCCTGTAAAATGCCCTTTTCTCGTTCTCGCTCTCCATTCTCCTTAGTGCACTACCAGAAGATAGTCCACCGGGACATCAAGCCTGCTAACGTACTGCTGGGGGATGACGGCCATGTGAAGATTGCTGACTTTGGGGTCAGTAACCAGTTTGAAGGCAACGATGCCCTGCTCTCCTCTACGGCTGGGACTCCTGCTTTCATGGCCCCAGAGACCCTGTCAGATATCCACCAGAGCTTCAGTGGAAAGGTAGGGTCAAAGAGTGTGTGTGTGTGTGTGTGTGTGTGTGTGTGTGTGTGTGTGTGTGTGTGTGTGTGTGTGTGTGTGTGTGTGTGTGGTGTGCTTTCTCGTTGCAGTACAATATTTTTTCTAACATAGGAAATGTATATTTCCCAGGCTGTTTATATAGAGCTGTGATGTTCAAGGGTTGGCAGCATCGGTTGCAGTAGATGTTGGCCTGTAGCCAGCCGAGCCGTGGAACAAGCGGAGGAACAGGAGGCAAAACAGGAGGAAGAGGAATAAAAACCATGAAATTAAAATGAGCCGCCACCAGTCAAAGTGGAGCAGAGAGGAGAGCAGTGGGTGAGGAGAGGGGAGGGGAGGATAGGAGAAGAGAGGGGCCAACGATGCCAGGAGGAAGCCTACCTCTCTCCCTCCTTCTCTCTCTCTATCTCTCTCTCTTTCCGTGTCCCTCCCTGCATACTTTAGCAACAAGCGTCAGGCAGCGAGACAAGAGGAGAGGAAAGGAGGAGAGGAGAGCAGAGTAGAGTCCATCACTAGGCAGCACAACACACACCAGCATCTTTGTGCTGCTCTGACTAACAGCTCATCTCTTTGTGCTTCTATTTAATCAGCCCACCCGCTTTATAAGATAACTAATTCATTTTCTGGCTTTTTTCTGGATAATCCTCAAATGCCAGTTTGATTTGATGGGTTTGGTCACGGACAGGAAGACCATGCCTGCAACTGAGAACTTGGAACAGAAAATTGCACGACAGACAAAACTGTCAGCAGAGTATGAATTGGGTAGGAGACAAGTGCTCTAGGCCGCTAGCCTTCCTTCGGTCTGTCTTCAGGGAACATGTGCTGTACAAGTGCCACTCCTGTTCTGATTTGTCAAGTAGTCCCCGAGCCTTGTTCGAGAGCAAACACTGTATCATTGACGTCTGCTAATTCTATACTCAGCAGCAAAACACAATCTAAATTATTTGATTTCAGTGGAAGATGTTTAAAAGAACACAAAACAAAAGCCACACTCTCAGTCGCTCTGAAATTGCAGTAGCCTGTCTGTATCTTTATAGAAGAGATTGGCTGTGCAGTGCTCTAATGGTTCATTTGATAAAAGATAGGCTGTGTAATAGAGTGGCTGGGGTCAGAGGGCTGGGTTTATCAATCATAGTGCCAGCCGGGCCAGCCAGTAAGCAAGCCAAGCAGGCAGAGAGAGAGTGTCCTGGTCAGTCAGTGTGCTGCACATTGGAACCCAGCTGTTAGATCGAGGACAGAGAGAGAGAGAGGGGAGGGGGGAGAGGGATGAAGAGAGAGAGAGAGAGCAGGGCAGGAATGAGACTGATGGATGGCTGCAGGCTGAGGCTCGATTGGCTCTCTGCTTCTGTTTCCTATCTGATTGCCCTGCAAAGGTCTCTGGAGATACACTCGTTGGGTTGATAGTGGACTTGGAAAGTGGTATGAGCGGTGTGTGTGTGTGTCTGGGTGTGTGTGCTTGAGTGCTTGTCTATCTGTCTGTATCTACCTGTCTGTGTCTTTTTGTGTCTGTCTGTCAGTCTGTATGTCTGTCTGTGTAATCTTATTCTGAGTCTGTGTTTCTCTATGTGTTCACTGGTACAGCTCCTCTTACCGTTTGACTGCTATTGTTTTTCAGGCATTGGATGTATGGGCCATGGGAGTGACTGTCTACTGCTTTGTGTTTGGGAAGGTAAGCAAGCCATCTGATTTCTGTGTCCATTTTCTCTTCTTTTCACTACTTCCCAGCCTGCCAACAACCATTATTTTTTTCAGTGACGTTCTATGGGAGAAGTGGTGGAAGAGGGTTTTTTCCTATGTATAGATAGGCATGAGTCTCTGCTAGCACAGCTGGCCCCTCTGTATAACTTCTCACAGACGTCTAATGGAACAGTGGAACATTTAGCATTTCATTTTAGTGCAGTCTGGTGCACATCATATTTATGCTCTTACCTAGGAATACAGATTTGTTTTGCCCCAAGATGTTCTTAGAATTTGAATTATAACTCTAACTTATAACGCTCACTTTTTTACCTCTCTTCTCATCTGTCCTCTCCTCTTTTCGCTTTTCAACTTGCAGTGTCCGTTCATTGATGAATACATCCTGGTTCTACACAATAAGATCAGGACTAAATGTGTGGAGTTCCCAGAGTCGTAAGTCTCTCTTTTTCTCTCTCTTTCCCATTACTCCATCGCCCCTCCTTCCTCTTTATTAAATGAGACAGACTTGATGTTCCAGACATCCCAGAGTTGAAACCGGTGCTGCCAACTTAGCTGTTGCTCAGAGGAGTCACTCTCACACAAGCACAGACACCCTTCAAAAGTATGGGGATGTTCCTAGTGTTTTGTCTACTGAATGTGATAAAAAGACAGACCCTCTGAAGCCAAACCGGAGTGTCAGTAGTGGTTACCTGCAGACTGTAACACTCACTCCCAGTCTCCTCTCTCCTCTTCTCTCCTTCCTCTCTCGTTCACTCTATCCTCTTATCTCTTTCACTCTCTGAAAAAACACCCAATGCCAGACAAAAAGTAGCCTGGAGGCAATTCTACTTCTCCGTGTCCGGTATAGGCGAGAAAGAGAGAAGAAGAGTGAGATAAAAACAGACGGGAGAGGGAGACAGAGAGAGGAACACAGCGAAACAGAGAGAGCGAGAGTGTCAGCTGGAGTATTGTGTGGGGAAGACATGTAATCTTGTCATCCCCAGCCTAATGAAATAGTCTCCCTGTCTGTGTAGGACATGTAATCTTGTCATCCTCAGCTTAATGAAATAGTCTCCGTGCATGCGTGCGTGCGTCTGGTGTGTACCCTTAGCTGTTCTGTGTGGGAAGATCGCATGCTGCTCCCTAGTCCTCCAAACACAACAACATCACATTACATAACGGGCCCATCTCGATGCAAACACCTTACAACAACACTGCCTGGGTTAGCTTAGCTACCACCACTGTCATTATTTAAGACTGATACTGTTGGAGGATTTCTACCTCTGTTCATTCCTACCTCTATATCTCAGATGTTCTGTCACTCTTTTGACTATTACCGTGATCAATAACTGCTGTTGAAAGAACTGTCGAACCCCCCCCCCCCGATCACTGTGTATCTGACCTCTGTGTTCTTGTAGGCCAGAGATCAGTGAGGAGTTGAAGACTCTTATCCTGAAAATGTTGGACAAGAACCCTGACACCAGGATCACCATACCTGAGATCAAGGTGAGGGGAGGAGAAACCAGTCAAGGGCTCCACCGTCATCCCCCTGACTTAGACGAATGGTACTGTAGGAGGTTACTTGCATACGGTAGTTTCAATGGGACTCATTAACAGGCAGTGCTGAATGGGTCATGAGGATGACTGAACGTGTTCTCCCAGTAGATTGCCAGATCAACAGCTCAACAGCTGTCCTTAGTGTTAAAGCTCACACACAAGTTCAAGTAAGCGAAGTCCCAAAACTAAAGGTGAAGGCTGAATCATCTCTCCCTACGAGTCTCTCTGTGACAGAGAAGGAGTTCTAAACTTGTAATCTGATCTGTTGTCAGCGGATCATCTCTCTCCAGGGGCTATGTGTGGTTGTGGGTATGGCCTCCAGTTCCTCCATCTCCTCATCAGAAAAGAGCCACTGCTCGTTAGAGTTCCCATGTTGCCTCATCTGTGGAGGCTCCACTACCTCTTCCTGTTCTCAGCAGTGTCCTCAGTCAGACCAGGCCTTTATTTTCTGTGCCACTGGGTGCATGCGGGCCTCTCTCTCAAAGTCAGCCCTCCGCATCAGCTCCCTATTTTAGAAGGCTTGAAGCTGGCAGAAGTACTCATAAAAGGACTAGATGTTGTGCTGGAGCATAGACATAAATGTGGATATGTACAGTTGAAGTCGAACGTTTACATACACTTACGTTTGAGTCATTAAAACTCTTTTTTTCAACCACTCCACAAATTTCTTGTTAACAAACTATAGTTTTGGCAAGTCGGTTAGGACATTTACTTTGTGCATGACACAAGTAATTTTTCCAACAATTGTTTACAGACAGATTATTTCACTTATAATTCACTGTATCACAATTCCAGTGGGTCAGACGTTTACATACACTAAGTTGACTGTGCCTTTAAACAGCTTGGAAAATTCCAGAAAATGATGTCATCGCTTTAGAAGCTTCTGATAGGCTAATTGACATAATTCGAGTCAATTGGAGGTGTACCTGTGGATGTATTTCAAGGCCTACCTTCAAACTCACTGCCTCTTTGCTTGACATCATGGGAAAATCAAAAGAAATCAGCCAAGACCTCAGAAAAAACATTGTAGACCTCCACAAGTCTGGTTCATCCTTGGGAGCCTGTCTCTTATACACATCTAGATGTGTATAAGAGACAGGTACAGGACATTTACTTTGTGCATGACACAAGTAATTTTTCCAACAATTGTTTACAGACAGATTATTTCACTTATAATTCACTGTATCACAATTCCAGTGGGTCAGACGTTTACATACACTAAGTTGACTGTGCCTTTAAACAGCTTGGAAACTGTCTCTTATACACATCTAGATGTGTATAAGAGACAGACTTCACATGGGGACAAAGATCATACTTTTTGGAGAAATGTCCTCTGGTCTGATGAAACAAAAATAGAACTGTTTGGCCATAATGACCATCGTTATGTTTGGAGGAAAAAGGGGGATGCTTGCAAGCCGAGAGCACCATCCCAACCGTGAAGCACTGGGGTGGCAGCATCATGTTGTGGGGGTGCTTTGCTGCAGGAGGGACTGGTGTACTTCACAAAATAGATGGCATCATGAGGAAAGGAAAATGATGTGGATATATTGAAGCAACATCTCAAGACATCAGTCAGGAAGTTAAAGCTTGGTCGCAAATGGGTCTTCCAAATGGACAATGACCCCAAGCATACTTCCAAAGTTGTGGCAAAATGGCTTCTCGACAACAAAGTCAAGGTATTGTGGTGGTCGTCAAAAAGCTCTGACCTCAATCCCATAGAAAATGTGTGGGCAGAACTGAAAAAACGTGCACGAGCAAGGAGGCCTACAAACCTGACTCAGTTACACCAGCTCTGTCAGGAGGAATGGGCCAAAATTCACCCAACTTATTGTGGGAAGCTTGTGGAAGGCTACCCGAAACGTTTGACCCAATAATAAATGTAAAGGCAATGCTACCAAATACTAATTGAGTGTATGTAAACTTCTGACCCACTGGGAATGTGATGGAAAAAATAAAAGCTGAAATAAATAATTCTCTCTACTATTATTCTGACATTTCACAATCTTAAAATGAAGTGGTGCTCCTAACTAACCTAAGACAGGGAATTTTTACTAGGATCAAATGTCAGGAATTGTGAAAAACTGAGTTTAAATGTATTTGGCTAAGGTGTATGTAAACTTCCGACTTCACCTGTATGTGTTCCAGAAGTCCTGGTACTACTCCATGTACAACTCTGGGAGACTGGGGGTGGCCGCCTCCACTGGTTTCTGAATAGGGCAAGGGATTTGTATATATTGGAAAAATTTATGATCTTTGATAGCAGAGTCTAACATCTAGTCTTGGGGTTGTTGCCACCAAAACTGATACCCAAACAAACATTGGCCCCTATCAACCAAACATTCTCAATTAAAACATCTACAAAATTTGCTATGCTTGATTATGATATCATCCTATTCAAAAGTTATTTGTATTCCTTCGAGTCCAAATTGCCATGGTATTGCCATGGTAATGAAATATGAAGGAGGGAAGGAAGAAAAATAAGGATGGAAAAGAATGGCATGGACTGTTTCAAATCAAAATAGAATGGCTTAGCTGCTATCTTTGATTAGCTTACCATGAAATACTTCAATTTACTCAAAGCCACTGACACACATAGAGGAAGCAAGAACTATCCAGACCTGACACCCTGGTGTCATTCTCTCTCTCTCTCTCTCTCTCTCTCTCTCTCTCTCTCTCTCCTGATGGCATCCCTTCAGATGGCATCCCCTAGAGTCTGGCCAATAGATGATTGCGATAGTTATTCCCCTTCTCTCTCAGCTAGGCTTTCTGAGTGCTTTGTCTTTTTGCTTTTCTCTGTGTTTTTGTCCTGTTCCATCATTTCAGGAAGCCTCATTAGGTTGTCTTATCATCCACGTCTCCAGTAATGATTTGACAAGGATCTTACAGTAACTTTAGATTCTTCTGCATGGGCATATCTCTCATGGTAGGATTTGTCCAGTTGTGCCCAAGCACATACCATACCATTGTGACATTCTGGTTGTGTGTGTCTCCGTCAGTTGGACCCGTGGGTGACCCAGGATGGTTGTGACCCTCTGCCTCTAGAGGAGGACCACTGCAGTATGGTGGAGGTTACTGAAGAGGAGGTGCAGAACTCTGTCAAGTTTGTCCCCAGCCTGTCCACCGTGGTAAGGAGTCTGAAGTGTGTGTACGCATGCCTTTGTGTCTGCCTGCCTTCATGGATGTACAAACATGTGTTTCTGTGGTCATGGGTTTGTGTGTGCGTGTGCACGTCTGTGTGTGAATCATCTGATTCTAAGACCTGTGTGTGTGTGTTTCAGATCCTGGTGAAGGCCATGCTGCGCAAGAGATCCTTCAGTAACCCCTATGAGTGTCCCAGGAGTAGAGCGGAGAGGTCCATGTCTGCACCTAGCAACCTGCTCATGTGAGTAGTACAGCTCCAACACCCAAACTGCCAAGTTATCAGTCACCCACCAATAATATCTCTTCTGTGACTTACACGCCCAATAACAGATATTACACGGAGACGATTTTGTCGGCTGATATTAGGCTTTTACAGATATACTGTATTTGTATTGGCGTAAACAAAAAAAGAAGGATTGATCTAAGATGTGGAGAAAATGCTTGGRAAAAAGCTGTTTGTAGAATTCAACTTTTTTTCGCATTTCATTATTTCTCCTGGAGTGGGTGCTCTTTACATGGCTATAAGCTTATCTTGCCTTGGCGCGCTACAGCAAGACTGGATACTATCACCCAAYGCAACTACACCAGTAGGAGATGAGAGTGAACTACTGTGAACTTGCTGTTACTGTTTCTATGTGGAGTCCTGAGTTGACAGATGCTTGCCAGCTCAATAAAGTGACAGCAATGCGCACTGGCCATACTCTTAAGCAATAAGGCACGTCGGGGGTTTGTGGTATATGGCTAAGGGCTGTTATTAAGCATGACGCAACGTGGAGTGCCTGGATACAGCCCTTAGCCGTAGTATATTGTCCATATACCACAAACCCCCGAGGTGCCTTATTGCTATTATGAACTGGTTACCAACGTAATTAGAACAGTAAAAATAAATGTTTTGCCATACCAGTGGTTTACGGTCTGATATACCACAGCTGTCAGCCAATCAGCATTCAGGACTCGAACATTTATAATGTTACTTGAATTGTCACGGTAGGGTGTTGAGTGTCGTGACAATCAATGTCACGACAATCAATGTCAATGCTATGCCCAAATGTAAAGCAAGTGTCGTGCTAATAACGTTCGACTCTGTGGTAATGTTAACATCACAGCCCTTTAGTGAAGCCCTCGAAATCTGATGTTATACAGTATTTTCTTTTTGCAAAGGGTATTCCCCAAGCTGTCATTAAAATGTTTTCAGAGACACAAAAAAAACACAGCAGGTTACAAAGTAGAGCTTCGTAGTTACGTTTTCGTGTATGGGTTGTCACTTGTCAGGGACTTCACTCACGCCGCCAAACTTACCCTAGTAAAACTGACTATCCTCGACTTCGGCGATGTCATCTACAAAATAGCTTCCAATACTCTACTCAGCAAATTGGATGCAGTCTATCACAGTGCCATCCGTTTTGTTACCAAAGAGCCTTATACCACCCACCACTGCGACCTGTATGCTGTAGTTGGCTGGCCCTCGCTACATATTCGTCACCAAACCCACTGGCTCCAGGTCATCTACAAGTCTATGCTAGGTAAAGCACCGCCTTATCTCAGATCACTGGTCACGATAACAACACCCACCCATAGCACGCGCTCCAGCAGGTATATCTCACTGGTCATCCCCAAAGCCAACACCTCCTTTGGCCGCCTTTCCTTCCAGTTCTCTGCTGCCAATGACTGGAACGAATTTCAAAAATCGCTGAAGCTGGAGACTTACATTTCCCTCACTAACTTTAAACATCAGCTATCTGAGCAGCTAACCGATCGCTGCAGCTGTACATAGTCCATCTGTAAATAGCCCACCCAATCTACCTACCTCATCCCCATATTGTTTTTATTTACTTTGCTGCTCTTTTGCACACCAGTTGTAAATGAGAACTTGTTCTCAATTAGCTTACCTGGTTAAATAAAGGTCAAATAAAAAAATAMAACTTATCCAATTCACGTTTTTCCACCCCAATCTAGCCCGCTAACTAGGGTTAGTACCCTCTTGGGATCTTTGGGACGACCCTATGCTAAACCCTAACCGTAACCAAAAATTGGTCCGTTTTTTTTAAATTTATTTTTATTTTTTTATTTTTTATCTAGCAGCACATGTTTGACACAGACACACATACTGCAATTAGCACACATCACTCACTCCTCCTATCCTCCTTATTGATCTTCTTCTTATTACAATTATTCATATTGTTATCATTATAATAATAAGTCATGTCATTATCATTAGTAGGCTTAGTAGCCTTGTATCGAGCTGTAGGCCTAAGAGCATGCATTTTACAGTAGCCTAGGGTACCTAAAACGTCCATCAATACATTTCAAGTCTCTACAAATAGAAATGAACTCAGCAAGTCTATTGTCCTGCTTATAGCCCATCAAGGGTGGATGGCTTGTTTTGTTTTACAACAATAGCTTAAGCTGCCGAACGATTTACACCTGGCCCACAGATGAGGCATCGCCAGCTGTGAATTCTACTAGACACTTCAGACAACCAAAGTGAATGTGACTGTACATCAAATATTGCAATGGTAAAACTATCATTTTTGCCTGACATGATAACTTTGCCTTCTCTTAATTCTTGCCCTAAATGTTGGCACGCATAACATTTTTTAACCAATTCTGATATATTGATATTCTGAATCATACAGTATTATGAACGCGGAAAACACTCGCCACTCTCGTTCAACAACTCTAAATCACTTTTGCATGCGCTCCAAAGGGATAACTTGAAATAAAAATATATAGACTCATGAAATAGTCGAAAGGAACATTTTATCATTTATTAGCCTAGTGGTTCTAAGTTTTCAGGCATATCATGTGAATTAGGCCTTGTGTAAAATCATTGTAAAAAACACAGAAGCTACTGTTGCATGTAGGTCTAGATTATTTATGGGTTGATCATATAGAAATATAGAAACGTTATTTGAACAACGCCAAAGCAAATGCCTGTCTATGGCACAGGAACCACTGACTCGCTGCCTTTTTCTATAATCAACTTGAACAGCTCATGAAGTCTCCTAAATATCTGTCAACTAGGTGGAACTCTTATGACTAAAAAGGCTTCAGGCATAGCTTCATGAGTAGAAAGTTATGGTATTAAGACTAAACAGGGCGGGCACTTCGGCCTACAGCTCGCTGTTGGTTATACAAGGCTACTACTATAAGAAGCCTACTAATGATAATGACATTACTTATTATAATGAGGATCATAATAATAACAATAATAAGAAGGAGATCAAGATAAAGGAGGGTATAGGAGTGAGAGCTGTGTGCATATTATGTGTTAACGACAGGTGCTGTTAGATTACAATATCATTTTTCTGCCTGCTTAGAACAGTGTAAACAACACAAAATACATTCTAAGTAATACCAGAAAGTCTGTTCTAACATTTTTTTACAAAAAGTCTTTATTACAGCATAGCAAATATTAAAAACAGCCAGATATTTGGTGCTCACAGAATCACTAGGCTATTAAACAAACACTCAAACAGGGAACAGAAGCAGGATCTGTCTTATTTCTGTCAATATATATGGATGATTTATAAGCCAGGCACCTTTAACAGTTAGGCTTTTGATTATAGACCTATTTAAATTGGGGTTTCCTCTCCTCAATTTTCTTAGACAGTTAAGGCAAGGGATGTTTCTCCGCTGCTGCCTCTACCGCGTTGTTCTCAACACCAAAATGCTGGTTAACTTCGCTATTATGCACATAGCAACATATAGGGAAAAGCGCCAATTCAATGCTGCACTGAAGATTATGTTTCAGAACCGCAGACAGCTATATTTTTCAGCATAAGGCTGAGTGACTCACTCATTCGTGGCTTTCGTTCATAATAAATTATACTATAATGCAGGGTTAAAGACACATTCTTTCTGATCGTCTGTAGCATCTCTCTCTCGCTACAGCTCATTTCATTTGAATTATTATGTGGATTATAATACATTTACATATTTGTAGGGGTTGATGCATTTTTCATGAGGACAAATCAGGTCTGTGATATTGAGTTAGAAATGTAAAACTTTAGTCATCTAGCAGACGTTCTTATCCAGAACGATTTACATACATTTACATACTTTTTCGTACTGGTCCCCCATGAGAATCAAACCTACAACTGTGGCGTTGCAAGTGCCATGCTTTACCAACCGAGCCAAATGGGACTTAAGCATCCAATACCTTGTAAGTTTGCCCTTTTTGTCCATTAGGCTACACTTTACAATATGACTTAACTCTGACTGACCGCAGCATCTATCGGTAATCTAAACAGTGGCACAAATTGGGGGAATTTTCACACCTGTCCGAGCTGTTAGACTATCCTTTTGTAAATTAATGGAGGTGTGAATGTTTCTTTACGATTTTCGAAAAAAAGGATACTTGTGCCCTACAGCCCATTACATAAACAAAGAGCGGGTGCTCGTGGAGACGGTGTGATTCACCATGGAGTAGGACAGTTCCCAGCTCAAAACTGTCGATAACATAAGGCCAGCTATTGTGAAAGAATACTTGTGGATCTTGTTGTTCCTCTATCGCTTCACACTCGACTTGGAGGCAAGCAAACAGCCTACTCTTCACCTGGTTGTTGTCTGGTTCCAAAGGATAAACTGTCACCTACAGAGGGATGTGTCGTTTCAGAGAGAAGCCAGCTGCAAGCCTGCAACCAGGCACAGTGGATGATATCCTTTTCCTGCACAGCAATTTGAAGAAATCAGAGTGATGAATGGACTGTTTTTGAAGTTATTGTTTTAGTAGCTTTATTTGTTGCCTAATATTAGAAGGGTCTTTCAAAGTGATTTGCGTTGTCAATGTGCTGCATTGCATTGTGAAAATAAAAATACATCGTTCATTATTCATGGCATGGTTTCTTTTTTAGCTAAATGTTGAATAGACATGCAGACAAATTAATTCATGCAGGAAAAGAGGAATAATAGCCTACTATTAGGCTAAATAAATTGATGTTATTTTGTTGAGTAACGGATCGGCTCTCAGAACTCATAAGAGGCGGATTCTTTCTTCAATATAATCATTCATTCAGAAGGTTAAAGCCATAGATCTTAGGCCCACAGTAAATGAAATTAGATAACCAGGTTCATTTTTCATCAAGCTATAATAATCTATGACTTCTGGGAATGTTATAAAGTCCAAAAGTTATGGGTAGAGATAGAAAGTATTTTCTTTTGATCTGTTTGCATATTTCAAGACCTAGCATTTGAGGGTGCAGGTTGGATGCTACTTTTCTTGTCAATCATCTTGAAAAAACGTACGAAATCAAACAATCCTCCGTTGTTAACACAATGGAAAGGTAAAATGCTTTATTATCTACATGTTGAATGTGAGTGGGTGACAAAGAGAAACTAAATGGTGTAGTTTAAGGCCATGTGGTGGAGAGTGATGCTGGGGATGGGGGGGGGGGGGGGGTGAGCATGTGGGTCTGAGCAGGTGTGATGTAGTTGATGTTTGTGTCATGTTGTCATTTCTATGTGTATGTTTATTATTGTAAAGAAATATATATCTTACATTTTTTTAAGGAAAAATTACAGCTAGCCACAAGTATCTGATTAATCATTATGAATAGGATTTATTTAATTTAATTTACATTCTTCATTGTAACCACGTCACACAAAAAATGAACACATATACACACACACAACATGAGCAGATTAACATGATCAAAACATTTCTTTATTAAAGACGATCAGAAAGAATGTTGGTACTTACTTATTTTTGATCAAAAGCCACAAATTAGTGAGTCACTCAGCTTTATGCTGACATCTAGGCTTGAGCAGAGACATCAGGGGAAGTTCCATGCATGAGTGACATAAGTGGTCGCTTATGGCCCGCGGCCACTAGGGGGCCTCCGACCCAATTTTTTTAAACAAAAAATATAAAAGTGCCTTCAGAAAGTATTCATACCCTTTGACTTATTCCACATTTTGTTATATTACAGACTGAATTTAAAATGGATTAAATGTAGATTTATTTGTCACTTGCCTACACACATAATGTCAAAGTTGAATTACATTTGGAATTTATTTGACAAATTAATAAAGAAAGAAAAGCAGAAATGCATTGGGTCAATAAGTATTCAACCCCTTTGTTATAGCAAGCCTAAATAAGTTCAGGAGGTAAAATGTGCTTAACAAGTCACATAATAAGTTGCATGGACTCACTCTGTGTGCAATAATAGTGTTTAACGTGTTTTTTTTATGACTACCTCATCTCTGTACCTCACACATACAATTATCTGTAATGTCCCTCAGTCAAGCAGTGAATTTCAAACACAGATTCAACCACAAAGACCAGGGATGTTTTCCTATGCCTCGCAAAAAGGGGCACAAAAGCAGACATGGAATATTCCTTTGAGCAATGTTCACTCAAAGCTGCGCGCGTGTGAGGGCAGTAGTCTCCTGCAGAAGAAATACTCTATCAGCCCATGGAGATTTTGTCTTAAAGGGGCAGTGTTGTATTTTGAGACAGGCTTGAATAAGCTAAGTAGCCAATAGGCAGAGGGTAGCATAACTTGTCTGATTCTCTGTAATAATGGTATGTCAACAATAAAGCATTTTATTTTGTAAAGTAGTTTCTTAGCAAAATGCTACACTCGCATTAACATTAACAATGCGTGTGCTAGTTCTAGTTCCAGCAGTGCAGTAATATCTAACAAGTAATCTAACAATTCCCCAACATCTACCTAATACACACAAATCTAAAGGTATGGAATAACAATATGTACATATAAATATATGGATAAGCGATGGCCGAGTAGCATAGACAAGATACTATAGATAGTATATGATACAGTATATACATATGAGATGAGTAATTTAAGATATGTAAACATTATTAAAGTGGCATTGTTTAAAGTGACTAGTGAGTCTCTATGTAGGTAGCAGCCTCTCTGAGTTAGTGATTGCGGTTTAGCAGTCTGATGGCCTTGAGATAGAAGCTGTTTTTCAGTCTCTCGGTCCCAGCTTTGAAGCACTTGTACTGACCTCACCTTCTGGATGGTAGCGGGATGAACAGGCAGTGGCTTTGGTGGTTGTTGTCCTTGATGATATTTTTGTCCTTCTTGTGACATCGGGAGTATTGAGACCACGGTACGACAAGCCCAGACCCGAGAACCTGACCTCGGCCGAGGTCCCACTAACAGACTTTATGTTCCACGATCAGCCCGTTCTCGAGTGCCACAATGGGGACAATTCTCTAAATTAACTGGGCATCCAGGGGTTAATCGGACACTGGTGTTCCTGAGGCGGAAATTCTGGTGGCCCAACATGATTGAGGATGTGAGATCCTTTGTTGCGGCCTGTTCTACCTGGGCCCAATGCAAGTCCTCACGACAGCGACCGGCTGGGTTGCTCCAACCTCTGCCCATCCCCAGCCGGCCCTGGTCCCATCTGTCCTTAGACTTTATCACAGGTTTACCTCCATCCCAAGGGCTTACCACTATCCAGGTGGTCATCGATCGGTTCTCCAAGGCAGCCCATTTCATCGCCTTATCTAAGTTGCCCTCAGGGAAAGATTACCCATGTCTTTCGACTACACGGACTTCCCCAGGACATTGTCTCAGATCGTGGGCCCCAGTTCGTTGCACGGTATTGGAAGGCCTTCTGTTCCCTGTTGGGGGCGTCTGAGTCTCCCCTCGGGGTTCCACCCACCCTATATCAGATATTTTCTTTGCAGTATTGGCCAATAGCAATATACACTGCTCAAAAAAAATAAAGGGAACACTTAAACAACACAATGTAACTCCAAGTCAATCACACTTCTGTGAAATCAAACTGTCCACTTAGGAAGCAACACTGATTGACAATAAATTTCACATGCTGTTGTGCAAATGGAATAGACAAAAGGTGGAAATTATAGGCAATTAGCAAGACACCCCCAATAAAGGAGTGATTCTGCAGGTGGTGACCACAGACCACTTCTCAGTTCCTATGCTTCCTGGCTGATGTTTTGGTCACTTTTGAATGCTGGCGGTGCTCTCACTCTAGTGGTAGCATGAGACGGAGTCTACAACCCACACAAGTGGCTCAGGTAGTGCAGCTCATCCAGGATGGCACATCAATGCGAGCTGTGGCAAGAAGGTTTGCTGTGTCTGTCAGCGTAGTGTCCAGAGCATGGAGCCGCTACCAGGAGACAGGCCAGTACATCAGGAGACGTGGAGGAGGCCGTAGGAGGGCAACAACCCAGCAGCAGGACGGCTACCTCCGCCTTTGAGCAGGCGGAGCACTGCCAGAGCCCTGCAAAATGACCTCCAGCAGGCCACAAATGTGCATGTGTCAGCATATGGTCTCACAAGGGCTCTGAGGATCTCATCTCGGTACCTAATGGCAGTCAGGCTACCTCATGGAGCACATGGAGGCCCCACAAAGAAATGCCACCCCACAACATGACTGACCCACCGCCAAACCGGTCATGCTGGAGGATGTTGCAGGCAGCAGAACGTTCTCCACGGCGTCTCCAGACTCTGTCACGTCTGTCACATGTGCTCATGTGCTCAGTGTGAACCTGCTTTCATCTGTGAAGAGCACAGGGCGCCAGTGGCGAATTTGCCAATCTTGGTGTTCTCTGGCAAATGCCAAACGTCCTGCACGGTGTTGAGCTGTAAGCACAACCCCCACCTGCGGACGTCGGGCCCTCATACCACCCTCATGGAGTCTGTTTCTGACCGTTTGAGCAGACACATGCACATTTGTGGCCTGCTGGAGGTCATTTTGCAGGGCTCTGGCAGTGCACCTCCTTGCACAAAGGCGGAGGTAGCGGTCCTGCTGCTGGGTTGTTGCCCTCCTACGGCCTCCTCCACGTCTCCTGATGTACTGGCCTGTCTCCTGGTAGCGCCTCCATGCTCTGGCACTACCTGAGCCACTTGTGTGGGTTGTAGACTCCGTCTCATGCTACCACTAGAGTGAGAGCACCGCCAGCATTCAAAAGTGACCAAAACATCAGCCAGGAAGCATAGGAACTGAGAAATGGTCTGTGGTCACCACCTGCAGAATCACTCCTTTATTGGGGGTGTCTTGCTAATTGCCTATAATTTCCACCTTTTGTCTATTCCATTTGCACAGCAGCATGTGAAATTTATTGTCAATCAGTGTTGCTTCCTAAATGGACAGTTTGATTTCACAGAAGTGTGATTGACTTGGAGGTACATTGTGTTGTTTAAGTGTTCCCTTTATTTTTTTGAGCAGTGTATATATTTTTCATTTTATGTCTTTTTTAACCATGACAGAGCATAAAACACACTCTAGGATCAGAACATTTCACTTAATGATAAACAACTCAGAAAAGTAAATTGAATGGTGAAAATGTTAATGGTGGAAAATAAATAGATATTTCTTGGGACCCATTTGTTTGTCAAAAGCCATTTCTGGGCCAGAAAAATAAATACAGTATACAGGTCCATTATAATTTGTACACATTTATTATTTGGAGGTTCATGTTGGAGATGCAATATTGTGGACATTTTGGGACAATACCTATACAGTCTAATGGGAAAACTGTGCGGGCGAACCAGGACCTGGAGAAGTTCCTTTGCTATTTCGTCTCCACTCAGGCCAGCAGCTGTAGCAAGTTCCTCATCTGGGCAGAATATGCTCATAACACACTGCCGAACTGTCGCCGTTCAAGTGTCAGTTCGAGTTCCCCCCTGTTTCCTGAACAAGTGGCCGAAGCGGGGGTGCCATCAACCGAGGCGTTCATTCGAGGATGTTGCTGCACCTGGATCAGAGCGCGATCCTCCTTGCTCCACTCCTCTGCCCGACACCAACACCAGGCAAACCGGCAGCAAAGGCCTCTTCGGCTCCTCTGACCGGGTCAACGTGTGTGGCTTTTCACCCGTGATCTTCCCTTAAAGGTGGACTCGTGGTAGCTCGCTCCATACTACGTAGGACCATTCAAGATCCTGAGTCGCATCAACCCGATCACCTATCATCTCCAGCTTCCCAAGTCTATGAGGGTCTGTCCCTTCTCTCCCTCCACACCTGCTGCTCCGCCCCCTCAATTTGTGGATGGCAGCCCAGCCTAAACTGTCTGGCGTTTGTTGGAGGTTCGTCAGGTCCAAGGCACCCTGCAGTACCTGGTGGACTGGGAGGGCTACGGTCCCTAGAATTGGGTCCCTGCCCGGGTCATCCTGGATCCGGGAAATTGTTCGGGACTTTAACCAACTATGTGGGGGTCGCTCTGGCTCAGTGGCTGGAGCCGCTCCTAGAAGGGAGGGTACTGTCATGGTTCCACCTGTCACCAGAGGGTGGCGGAGAACGTCCTATAGACATTAATGACAGTCTGGTGTGTCCTATTACTCATTATGATTTCCCTGTTAAACGAGGTGTGTTTTCTGGTTTCCTTTGCAGAAGCTTGAATTGTTTATCGTGTGCATTTGTTTCCTGAGTGAGTTTTTGAGACTTAGTGTTTTTTCCAGTATACTGTGATCCTGCAGCTACTGTTTATCAGTAAAGTATTTATGTTTATCCTTAACCACTGATTCCTCATCTGGTCTCTTCTCTGCACCTGGGTCCAACTTCACCACGTTACACTGTCTTTCTCTCTGTTTTCAATCTAATTCCTCCCCCTCTCTGGCAGTGAATAAGAGAAAGACATAATGGTTTGGAACTGTCCCGGTTTTACCTCAGATGCCCCTGACCTGTGATGTTTTTGTTATTTTGTATACGTTTACTATCCCTTTGGAATAGTAAACCTTGAGAATACATTATGTTTATTGGCTATACTAGACCTATACTGGACCTGTCATTAATTAAACAATTTCTCCTAAACATGTAACTTCACTGGGTAAGATAAGGATAGTGAGAAAGTTGGAGACACATGTGACACAAAATCTGTATTTGACATAACAAAGGGTGACCTGAACATTGACTGGTTAGCAACTAGCTGTCCTCTCAAGAGGAACATTCTAACTGTGACTAATGCCTGTAATTTGACCCAGATTATCACTCAACCAATTAGAGTGCATACCAATAGTGTTGGATCTGTGATATCCACTTGTATTGATTATATCTTATTCTTCACTAATGCTGAAAAGCTTTGCTCCACAGCACTATCAGTTACCTTTGGCTGTAGTGTCCATAACATTGTGGCAATAATAAGGAAAGCCAAAGGTTGGGCATGAAGTCATTTACTGTATAAGTGTTTTCTCAGGACTCAAAATGTTTTCTCAGGACTCTTTTGTTGAAAATGTAAAACATGTATGTTGTGTATGAGGAAGTTAATCCAGATGCAGCACTGGAAATATTTGTACAATTATTCATGCCAATTGTTGACAAGCATGCACCTGCTAAGAAATTAACTGTGAGAACTGTTAAAGCCCCCTCAATTGATGGTGAATTGAAACATTTTATAATTTAAAGAAATTATTCAAAAGAGGTTGACATACTGTAAACTGATTGGTTGACATACTGTAAACTGAGAAATGTTGTGACTAAATTGAACAAAAAGAAGAAGAAATTATATTAATATACCAAGATAAATGACATAAAAACCAATGGAAAATAACTTTGGAGTACCTTAAATGATATCATGGGCAGAAAACCCAATTCATCTCCATCGTTCATTGAAGTTGATAGGTCATTTATAACAAAACCTTTCCATATTGCCAATGATGGCACCGACAGACAGCTCTGCTTCTAGTTCCTAAGCAACAGAACGTTGTTTGTGCCAGAAAGAACATTTGGATATCAGAGCAGCGGTAACTCRCCAGCATTACGACCAGGAATACAACTTTCCCGAATTGGATCCTTTGTTCGTAACCCCCAGGGCAATTAAACTTATCCCAGGTTGTGCCAAGACACCGTCGGCAGAGAAGAGGTATTCGGAGTGGATTTAGTAATCCGACTCAGGAGGTGTGCACATCATCCACCGCTTCTGACTATATTACTCACTAATGTTCAGTCCCTGGACAATAGAGTAGACGAGCTCAGTGCGAGGATCTTCTTCCAGAGAGACATCAGGGACTGTAACATACTCTGTTTCACAGAATCATGGCTCTCCCCGGATATACTGCCCCCTCCATACAGCCAGCTGGGATCTCAGTTGCGCAGATAGGAATAAAAAACTCTCTGGGAAGAAGAAAGGCATAGGTGTATGTTTCATGATTAAAAACGCATGGTGTGATTGTGGTAAAGTACAGGAACTCAAGTCCCTTTGTTCACCCGATCTAGAATACCTGACAATCAAATGCCGACTGCATTACATCCCGAGATAATTGTCTTCAGTCATCATCACAGCCGTGTATATTCCCCCTCAAGCCGATACCACGATGGCTCTCAAGGAACTACACTGCACTTTGTGCAAACTGGAAACCGCATATCCTGAGTAGGGCTGTGGCGGTCATGAAATGTTGTCAGCCGGTGATTGTCAAGCAAATAACAGCCGGTCTCACGGTAATTGACCATTAATTAACATAAACATGTTTAGCATCTCCTGGCTTCCACGCATAGCCTACAAGCCACTGATGCAGACCTTTTGGAACATCTACATTTTAAAAAGTGTAATAAATCAATTTAATGTAGCCTACACCATCACAAGAAAGCAGTTATTTATTTTAGACAGGTCTAAAGAAACATGATATGAAGAAAATGTTGTCTATTTCAGAACAGAATAGCATACTCCAAGTTGTCCTTATGTTAGGCCCTGATATGGCTATGCCATATGGCTGTGGGCTACACTAGTTCATTTAGCAGACAGGACTTGCTTAGAATTCCGTGGCATTATTTTTTCTTATTTTATAGTATGAAGAATACAATTGAACATAGCTTAATAAAAAAGAAAGGGTGTTTTCTCCAAACGATTTCAAGGGAAGTTGCGCACCTGCGGCTATTCTGTGTTGAGCGGTTAACAAATAACCAGTCCTCCTGTATGCTTAATTTAGATGTTGCTTGCAACTTTAGGCTATATGTTTAGATGATGGGACTCTAATGAAAAAAGGTGCTTGAAAGGCATCAGTCTTTCATTCACAATTTGAAAAGCACTTGATAATATTCAAATTTCCAAAGCAGCACTCACTTACATGGCTCTCTCAGCTATCTGTCACGGATCCCTCTGGAACTTTCATTGTGCACACCTGACCCCTATTCCCACTGATTGTATTTATATATATGTGCCCTTTGTTCACCATGGTGGGGTCGATTATTGTTACAATGTCCAATGGTGCGTGTTAGTACCTGTGCTGTGTGTTTTGGGCTTTCATGCCCTTGTGGATTGCGCAGATGATTACGGGTCTCGTCCCGTATGTTAATCATTGTGTGCGTGTGTATGTATTCGAGGTACTCCTTGCTCTTTTGTATGAGTTTCAACCCTGTGTTTTGTGTACGTTTGGTCTTCGTCCCCGTGCACGGCACGGCACGCCGTAAATTTACACGGCACGCCGTAATTTGAGGTATAATAAAAAAAATATTACGCATTCCTGCGCCTCTCTCCCGAATCTCTTCATACCAATGTGACAATATCTAAATTCTTTTTAGCCAATTTCCTGTCACGTGATCGGGTCCTTCTCACTAATTCGAATATTGAAGATAGAACTGTCTACATTTAGCCTACTTTTCGTCAGCCAACAAGATGAGTAGGCCTAACGAACAGCAAAGGCACTAGCCTATGTCAATCTACTATCCCCCATAGTACAGAAGTCGACCTATTCTATTGGTTAACTTGTCCTTCTGTGCAATAAATAAATATTCCAAACATACTCTGGGACATTTGTGGGATGCGATAGATCCCAAATTAATACAACCATGAGGTGTGCAACTAGGATTTCAAAAACTCACAAAAAAAGGCATGCGCTATTTCTTGCCTTACTGCACAAACTGAGCATCATTCACAAGTGATAATACATCATGTTGTGACTTTACTTTCATTAATCTGATGACTGTTATTTATCGAATCAACTAACTATGTTTAATTGTTACCTGATTAAATTAATCAACTAACAATTCACTCATTAGGAATTTGGGGCACCACGAAAGCGGTTGTTTAAAGAGTTACCATCTCCCGAATTAAACTCTAAAGGTCTTTACCTATCACATCCATAAAACAGTCAACGTATTAAATCATAACCTCTTTTTATATCATCATTCTGAACAGTCGTAACCTTCTTGGATCTACAAAAACCCCAGCCTTACTTACGATTCAGTACTACACAAATTGGTTTAATTATTTATTTACTAGCTAACTAATTGATAAAACAGGATGACATACACACTTAATACATGAGAAAAAGGTCCCTAGCGCACTGACACAACATATGGCTTTTTACACAACGACATGGAGAGGGAGAGAGAGAGAAACAGACACCTGTCTTCATACATGTAGCGGGGTGCGTAATTGGCGGCAGAGAAGTCAGGCGCAGGGGAGCAGAACTGGGTAATAACCGGAGATTTATTAAGCAAAACCAACGGCATCCAGAAAAACAAGATAAATGGGCACAAAATAACCCGTCGTGCGCTCACGTGGAACGTGCACAAGCACTACAATAAACAATCCCACACAAAGACATGGGGGTAACAGAGGGTTAAATACACAACAAGTAAATGAGGGAATTGAAACCAGGTGTGTGGAAACACAAGACAAAACAAATGGAAAATGAAAAGTGGATCGACGATGGCTAGAAGACCGGCAACGCCGAGCGCTGAGCGCCGCCCGAACAAGGAGAGGACCCGACTTCGGCGGAAGTCGTGACAATACAGTTGAAGTCGGAAGTTTACATACACCTTAGCCAAATACATTTAAACTCAGTTTTTAAACAATTCCTGACATTTAATCTGAGTAAAAATGCCCTATCTTAGGTCAGTTAGGATCACCACATTATTTTGAGAATGTGAAATGTCAGAAAAGTAGTATTTATTTCTTTCATCACATTCCCAGTGGGTCAGAAGTTTACATACACTCAATTAGTATTTGGTAGCATTGCCTTTAAATTGTTTAACTTGGGTCAAACGTTTTGGGTAGCCTTCCACAAGCTTCCCACAATAAGTTGGGTGAATTTTAGCCCATTCCTCTTGACAGAGCTGGTGTAACTGAGTCAGGTTTGTAGTCCTCCTTGCTCGCACACGCGTTTTCAGTTCTGCCCACAACTTTTCTATAGGATTGAGGTCAGAGCTTTGTGTTGGCCACTCCAATACCTTGACTTTGTTGTCGAGAAGCCATTTTGCCACAACTTTGGAAGTGTGCTTGGGGTCATTGTCCATTTGGAAGACCCATTTGCGACCAAGCTTTAGCTTCCTGACTGATGTCTTGAGATGTTGCTTCAATATATGCACGTAATTTTCCTTTCCTCATGATGCCGTCTCTTTTATGAAGTGCAACTGGCCCTCCTGCAGCAAAGCACCCAAACAACATGATGCTGCCTCCCCCGTGCTTCACGGTTGGGATGGTGTTCTTCGGCTTGCAAGCCTCCCCCTTTTTCCTCCAAACATAACGATGGTCATTATGGCCATTATGGCCATTTTTGTTTCATCAGACCAGAGGACAATTTTCCAAGCTGTTTAAAAGCACAGTCAACTTAAAGTACTGTATGTAAACTTCTGACCCACTGGAATTGTGATACAGTGAATTATAAGTGAAATAATCTGTCTGTAACAAATTGTTGGAAAAATTACTTGTGTCATGCACAAAGTAGATGTCCTAACCACTTTGCAAAAACTATAGTTTGTTAACTTCTTTGGGGTAGGGGGCAGTATTTTCACGTCCGGATGAAAAGCATGCCCATAGTAAACGGCCTGCTACAAAGCCATAAAAGCTAGAATATTCATATTATTGGTAGATTTGGATAGAAACCACTCTGAAGTTTCTAAAACTGTTTGAATGATGTCTGTGAGTATAACAGAACTCATATGGCAGGCAAAAACCTGAGAAAAAATCCAACCAGGAAGTGGGAAATCTGAGGTTGGTCGATTTTCAACTCAGCTCCTATTGAAAATACAGTTGGATATTGGTAATGTTGCACTTCCTAAGGCTTCCACTCGATGTAAACAGTCTTTAGAACCTTGTCTGATGCTCTACTGTGAAGTGGGGCCGAAGGAGAGGGGGATGAGTAAGGTCTGCCATGACCTGAACATGCACTGACCATGCGCGTTCATGTGAGAGCAAGCTCTGTTCCATCGCACTTCTGAAGACAAAGGAATACTCCGGTTGGAACATTATTGAAGAATTATGTTAAAAACATCCTAAAGATTGATTCAATACTTTGTTTGTCATGTTTTTACGGACTGTAATATAACTTTTTAACTTTTTGTCCGTACTTTCCGCTGGACTTGCCCGCACGTTGTGAGTTTGGAAAGTGTACTGAACGCTAGAACAACAAGGAGGATTTTGGACATAAATGATGGACATTATCGAACAAAACAAACATTTATTGTGGAACTGGGATTCCTGGGAGTGCATTCTGATGAAGATCATCAAAGGTAAGTGAATGTTTATAATGTTATTTCTGACTTCTGTTGACTCCACAACATGGCGGGTACCTGTATGTCTTGTTTTTGTGTCTGAGCGCTGTACTCAGATTATTGCATGGTGTGCTTTTTCCATAAAGTTTTTTTGAAATCTGACACAGCGGTTGCATTAAGGAGAAGTTTATCTAAAGTTCAATGTAAAACACTTGTATCTTTTATCAATGTTTATTATGAGTATATCTGTAAATTGATGTGGCTCTGAGCTCATGGTGGGTGAAGTGGTGCGGATGAAGCCACTAACAGGGGACCAGACGGGCCTCTGGAGACTCGGATCCTGTGTGCATAAAGTTCAATGGATCACTGTACCGTCGTAATAGGGTTGACCTTCGGGTTGCTGAGCCAGCACCTACTCAGAACCCTGATGGTCATAGGGGTCGCATGACAAAGAACGGACCCCCAGCAAGTCATGTGGGGCCTGAGTCACTGGGCGAAGGGATTACAGGGCAGATTACAAGGGATTACAGGGCAGCCGCTCCCTAGCCCATCAGTACTCCCATGCTCATCAGCACTCCCCTAAGATATGCACTCCCCGAATAATGCAAAGAAAATAACTTTATATTCATTATTAAACAACACAATACTAATGTTTTATCTCAGGAAGAGTTCAGAAATCAATATTTGGTGGAATAACCCTGATTTTCAATTACAGCTTTCATGTGTCTTGACATGCTCTCCACCAGTCTTTCACATTGATGTTGGGTGAATTCATGCCACTCCTGGCGCAAAAGTTCAAGCAGCTCGGCTTTGTTTGATGGCTTGTGACCATCCATCTTCCTCTTGATCAAATTCCAGAGGTTTCAATGGGGTTCAGGTCTGGAGATTGGGCTGGCCATGACAGGGTCTTGATCTGGTGGTCCTCCATCCACACTTTGATTGACCTGGCTGTGTGGCACTGAGCATTGTCCTGCTGGAAAAACCAATCCTCAGAGTTGGGGAACATTGTCAGAGTAGAAGGAAGCAAGTTTTCTTCCAGGACAACCTTGTACGTGGCTTGATTCATGCATCCTTCACAAAGACAAATCTAGCACCCCCAGATCATCACCGATCCTCCACCAAATTTCACAGTGGGTGCTAGACACAGTGGCTTGTAGGCCTCTCCAGGTCTCGCACCCACTGTGAAATTTGGTGGAGGATTTCTGAACTCTTCCTAAGTTAAACATTAGTATTGTGTTGTTTAAAAATTAATATGAACTTATTTTCTTTGCATTATTCGAGGTCTGACAACACTGCATCTTTTTTGTTATTTTGAACAGTTGTCATTTTCTGCAAATAAATGCTCTAAATGTAATGATGGTGAGTGAGTCAGAAGCAGGTGCAGGTGAAACGTTTTAATAAAACAACAAAACGACACTAACATAAAGGCAGTACGCCGATGCACAAGAACAATACCAACTGGTGAGTGAACATGGGAGAGTGCCATATAAAGGGGAGGAAATTATGAAGGTAATGGAGTCCAGGTGTGAATCATAATGATCATAATGATTGCCAGGTGTGTGTAATGATGAATCCCAGGACCGGTGGTTAGTATTCTGGCGACATCGTACGCCGGAGGGGAGGACCAGGAGCAGACGTGACACTAAATGACAATATTTTTATTTGGAATTTGGGAGAAATGTTGTCAGTAGTTTTATAGAATAAAACAACAATTTTAATTTTACCCAAACACATACCTATAAATAGTAAAACCAGAGAAACTGATCATTTTGCAGTGGTTTCTTAATTTTTTCCAGAGCTGTGCGACCAATACAATTGTATTTTATTTGAACCCTGCCCATCAACTTGGAAGCACAACACCACTGCCCCCTGCTGAGGACATGACCTAACCACCCCGTCTCTACAAACCTTACACACTAATGTAGGCTAACTGACATTGCATGACAGATGGACGCTTTCAGGCACAGATCTAGGATCAGCTTACCCTCCACAAACCCTATCCCTAACCGTTAGGGAAAAACCTCAAAGCTGAGCTGATCAATGTTGAAGGGCAACTGACTCCCACATGTAGTGGTGGAAGGATGCTCATAGCTCTCCGTCACCCTCCGACGACCTCTCCTGACCTCAGGCTCTGACCCTGTGTCCGTTTTCTTCCCCGCTCTATCTGCTGCAGGGATGCGTGGCCGTTCCGCCACTCTTTAAAACTCCACCCCTCTCTAAGGTAAAGTTGTGTGGTCATTGGTCTGGCACGCTGTCTGTCAAAATTCCTAACAACCCCCCCATCCTGTTGTCCTTATCCATTGGTGTTCCTTCATGAGAAAGGCGGGGCAAATGTTTTTCCCCAACTGTCAATCCAACTGTGACTCAAAAGTCTCCGACTGCCATCTCCCTGTGTTACACATAACATGTGTTGTTGTCACCATTTCTGTGTGTTGTCATTGAAGATGGTGTTTCTTGCCTTCCTCAATGCGATGACATTAGGTGGCTCCTGTTTCTCGGCACGTGTATGATAGAGACTAAATATGTGACTGGTTACAAGACCCTAGCCTTATTTAAATTTTTGACAAAAACAGCACTTTACAGTTTATAAAAGTACAGATTCAGAGCTTCAAAATGGCATATCGTATACTGCAATTGGAGAAAATTATGGGAAAGTAATGATGCTATGAAAGTTGATATACTTGTTTACCCACTTTTGAGAAAAAGCCCTTCAATGTTTTTGTAGAGGTTTATACACTTGCTGGAGAGCTCTTCTTTGTGTACACCCATTCAGCATYGCACACCCTCTTAAGCCTTAAGCCCATCGTACACACCCTCTTAAACCCCACCCATCTCTAAGATTTCACATGTGAACGGGACTCTTTGTGAATGGATTTTTTTGTCTCCTTTGTTTAGCTAGCTAAACAAAGTTCATCAGCACCATATTATCTGTTATCTTAGCCAATCGTGGCCAGTCAGGAACGATCCTGTCTTTCTCCCTATAGCTAAATGCTTTCTCCTTGGCTACACACATGCAAAAATACTACAGTTTACTATAGAATACTACTGTACTTACTATAGAATTCTGTAGTAAACTGGTATACTGTAGAATACTATACTACACACCTTGATCATGTGTAGTACTTACTATAGAAATGTGTAGTATACTGTCCAATACTATAGTAAATACTACAGTATACTACAGACTGCAAAAACATCACAGTAAATACTACAGTGATATCCGCAAAAACAATACAGTAATTACTTTAGTAAATACTACAGTATTTCATTTGCATACACCCTGCCCATTCCCCTCCCCATATCCCAATTTGTGCCACCCATATTATGGTCTATACTTGGCATGTAGGTTTCTCATTTATGGGTGGCACAAATTGGGATATATTGTGTTCCCTACAAGTTATAGAAAAGAGCAGAAGCTGTGAACTATCTGTTCAGACTTCAGTCCTACCTACCTACCTACCTACCTACAGGTTATGGAAAATTTGCTCTTGGAGTATTTTGTCCAGTAGATTTCCTCAAAGACAAAGCCCCCACTGCTATGTCAAAGCTAAAAAAACACTGCAGTAAATACTATACTAAAGTCCGCAAAAACACTACAGTGAATACTATAGCATTTAACCATAGTATACTATAGTATTTTTTCTTTTGGGATTAACTAGGCTTGTAATTTTATATTTTTATTCATATTTACAGATCACATACCAGTTTGTTATTAAGGCACATGAAAGTTCACATTTTCAAGAAGGCAAAAACAACATACATATGTATTTCTTTACTGTTTCTCTCTCTCCCTGTCTCTCTCCCTGTCTCTCTCTCTCTTCCCCTCTATATGTCTCCTGTCACTCTTTCAGAAAGGGCAGCAGTGGAGAGGGAAGTAGGGAGGGAGAGCTCGAAGACCTACATGAAGATGAACCCTTCTCCTGAATCCCGTACCTCCTCCTCTCCTCCAGTCAGCTCAGCTCAGCCCAGTTCTACACAGCCCTCTTAACCGGCATCTTACGCTACTACCTTCAGTGCTTCTGGACTGAAACAGTGCTTTTTCTTGTGAGAAGTGGTTCAACTCAAGCATGGCCTCCCCTTTAAAAATGATATGCCCTTCCCCTTTAAAGCCCAATCTGTACATTGCCTCTCTCCCTTTAAATCTATGATGCACTCCGCTCTTCTAATCCTGTCCTTCCCTCCATCCCTCCCTGATCTCTCCTCACTCCATCATTGCGTGTAATCACCCAAAGAAGCACATAGAACCCAGACAACACTGTACCACTGCAAGACTACTGGAAATTCCTACTGTATGTCCGTCTGCTGGCATTATGTTGCTGAGGAGAAGAGGAATTTTTGTCTGTCGTGTTTCGATGTCACTTTACCTACACAATGCATGGTGAACGTTATCGCCATTCAGAGACTCTCTAGGCACCATTCACAATCATGGACAATATTGGTGCCCTAAGAGCCAGCATGACCAAGAGACTGGAGCATGCAACTGACATTATTACGCCCCCTACCGTTTGAAACAAGACATACACACAGGGCTTTTAACCTATCATAATCAATAGTTTGAATGGGCAATCTGCAGATGCTTCATACATTTTTGKACTTATAAATTAATTAGTTATATATACCTATGATTCTTGAAGAATAKAACTTATAAATGCCTCATAAGCTTAGTTCAACTGTCATACCCCATCAGAACCAAAAGCTTGTTTTACTCCAATGTTTGTAAACACACAGTGTATAGCCTCAAAATATGCTTGACACTATCATTTTTATATATTGAAGGGTCAGTCCTTGCATCTATAGCTCTGTCTATTAATATCAGAATGGTTACATTTCTCCAGGCCCATCCTTCAGCTTTTTACCAAAACAGAGGGAAACCTTTTTGTTATTGTTTCATCTGCGGATTGCCCCTTTAATGCTGCAGCGTTGTACATAGATCATAAATGTGTGTGTCAGTGTAATGTCATTGTTGTCTATCTCACCCGTAAGCTGTCAACATAACCCTTCCACACGCTTCTCTTAAGTAATAATAATAATAATATATTTAATTATAAGCACTTTACAAGACACCCAAATTCACTTTACATACACAAGATAATCAGTAGGATTAAAAGCAATAAAATCATACATTAAAAAAAGTAAGTATATATATCTACGCCAAACATAAGGACAGACTAACCAGGAAAAAACTAAACAGGATGACACTAACTAGGGACGTGAACTAGTGAGGGATCTCTAAGACAACAGATCATGTGAAGAGGTGTGTCATTGTCTCCCATGGAGCAGAGCCTGGTGTGAGAGATGGTTAGGAGGCCAATGTCAGAAAAGCGCAGGGAACAGGTGGGAGTGTAGAGGTGCAGGAGGTCAGTAAGGTATGTGAGTATTTTGAAGATGATCCTGTATTGAACTGGGAGCCAGTGGAGTTTGAGGGTGGGGGTGATGTGGTCCCACGGTTTGGTGTCTGTATGGACTGGTCTCTTCCTCTCTGTTGCTCTAATCGTCTCCCCTTCATTCTCTAATGTTTTTAGTAGGGTACAGAATTAGAGAAGGGCTGTTTCTCTAAATCTCAGGCAGTAGGGTGAAGCTAGCCTGTTTCTCTCCCCTGTCTCCTAGACTCTGACAAGAAGCAGCAACCTATCCTCCTTAAAACACATTTGAAGCCCACAATTGTGAAAGGGGGAACACTAATCATATTTATGCAGCCTATTAATCACCCTTCCAGAACCAAGTAAATGTTTTATTTCAATTTCAGAAAAACTTCATTGGAAATTGGCCCATTCATTGATAGGGATGCATGTGAGATTGCACAGCAGTAAGCTGGTTTATTTGTCCTTCATACATTCTTCTCGATTTCAAAATGGAACTGAAAGCAGGTAATGGTGTTTGCATGTACAGTTTCTTGATTAGTAAAAGGTTAATTTATGAAATAAATGTGAATAACTGTGTTATTCTCATAACATATTTTTATGTAACAATAGTAGCAGTTCATTCAGTTCATCCAAGCACGGGGAAGGCACTTTGTACTGTATATGAAAGCGTATTGTCAGTCAGAGCACAGCGATCTCTTCCACCGCTCTTCCAGGGACCATTACAATATGGTGATTAGGAACAACACAAACAACAACAACTATCTATTCACCACCACACAATCCCCATGTGGCAGAGAATGGCCCAGTAGAGTGATGTCCATTCATCCCTCTCTTCCGACTTGATGCAATTCTATTGTGCAAAACACTCCATTGAAATTAGGTACTGAGGATCTATAGGAGGGCAGCATATACATACACATACAAGGGCCAATGCCACTTCTGAATTGAGCCTCTGTGATTTGAGCCTCTCATTTTAAAAACGWCTAATTGTGTGCACAATCCTAGAAATGATGGACACAATTTATGCAACTTCAAAACGTGTTTCCTATCATATCATCTTGGTCATGCAGTCTTTATAGGCAGTATGGAAGACCTGATGTCAGTAGATGTGTGTTTGGGAGATGTGTATTATTGCTGTCTGTCTCTCTTAAGGCCAGGATTCAGTCTTATCACACTGTGTTGACAATTCAGCTTTTAAAGGCAATGTTCCTACATTTGCTGAGATTGCATTCATGGTAAACGTGGCAGATGTCGGCGCATTCGGAAGTTACCTTTGAATGGCACATTGTCGACAGCTGCGGTATAGGAAATAGCAACTATATAGGGAATAGCCACTATATAGGGAATAGCTACTATATAGGGAATAGCCACTATATAGGGAATAGCCACTATATAGGGATTAGGGTGCCAATTTGGATGCATCGTAACCCTCTGGTGGACATATCAGTGCACCTGTTAGGTGCTACAGTCAGAGAATGGGTAGAGGGATTGTAGTGGAAGACAAAAGCTTTATTATGCATTCCCTGTTAGCCAGGCCAGATAGTGTTTTCTCTTTCACTCACTTATTCCATCTTCTCTTTTTCTTCATTGCCCTGCTGTTGCCTTTACACGTCAGTTTCACCTATTACGGCAGCCATATTTAATTGTGCTTCCGTCTTTGTGAATATATATTTTTTAATCATTTCTATTACCGGTACATGCAATTTCAAGTGCAGAGTTTCAATCAACCATATGAAGAGCTTGCTTTGTTATCTGTTATGGCTTTTTATTTTGTTGCTTTTACTTTTTTCCCCGCAACCTTTAGGGTGAACGCTATGTTCGTGTTGCGCTGGATGTAGTTGCTTTTTGATGGAGCTTTTAAGGGTTTGTCTTAGTCACCGGTCAGTCTGTGGGTTAACTTCTCCTAACTGAAGGGCTGCTGGGATCGGAACAAAGATGGCACCTGTTGTGAACCAGCTGTCTGCCATGTTCAAGTCCCCTCTGATGACATGGCACTTTATATGTTGACGATGATGCTAAAGCGAAACACAGTTTTTTTTGTACGTCTGTCTGGAGCACTGCACTCGCAAGAATCGTTATCGGTGTCTAAGGTGTATTCACCTTTGTAATGTATGTGTGTGTATGTACAAGTATGTGTGTCAGAAGTGCAATGTTGTTGTCATTAGATTACTTCAGTGTTGTGTTCGGATTCTAAATGCACTCAGGTGCTCTTTCTTTCTGTCTATTATTCCAGGTACATTACATTGTCTTGGGAGTTGAGCTGGATGATATTGACACATTTATGCTAATTAATATGATTAATAATTCCTTCAACCCGGGGTAAAGAGGGAATCCTCTTCAACAGATGAAACAGGCCTGTGGGAGTGAGAGTGTACATAATGTTAAGATTAGGACAGTGTCATGGTTTTTGCATCGCTGCTATGTATCATATGTGATTGCCCAGTCTCTGTGTTAAAGGTCCTGTTTCTTGTGTTGATAGATGTCTGTACTGTTCCGCATTTCTCTGAAGCCCTGTTTATTATACCTGGTGCTAATCTGCGTCATGTGTCCTGATCTCTTCCACATTATTATTGTGTCCACATTTTTAGTCAGGTGTAGGCATTTTAAAGACGTAATGTGAACTGATTTTCATCAGAACTTATAACGGACAAGAGCAGGATGAAGGATGCATGTTAGAACCAGGTATGAATGGGGCTTGAATGTACTTGTCAAGGTTCGTCAATTCCCACAAACAAAAAAAGCATGGCACACCTGTACTGAATGCAGCTGTTACAATGTAAATATGTACCAAATATATACAGAAGCTATTTTTGCATGCTTTTTGTACACCTAGACACACAATAAAATACAATAAAAATTATTATAATCATTTTTGAATAATTTTGTATTTTGTAAGTAACCTGTAAAAGGGTATGCAAGAGTATAACCTAAACTCAGAACATGGTTTATTGAATTCACGTGGCAATTGCAAACTGTTAAAGAGAAAGATATAACCTAAAATACATAATTGTGTCTTTCAAAGTGGAGTACCCAAAGTGGAGTATTCTAGTGTTGTCTCTTGAAGACAACATTGAGGGCTCTGTGCCGATGGAAGAGGTTGGAAATGGGTGGTGCTACCATAAAGTAGAGGGCTGTTATAACCGTGTTATAAAAATGTTATGGAACTGTGTTATAATGGTCATATCAAGTTGGAAATTGGTGGTTCTCCCGTAAAGTAGAAGGGCTGCCTAAAATGTGTTATAAACCATGCCGCTTTGAGGTAATGGACCAACACTCAACTAATACACAGTGCTAATTCTGCAATGTTGAGAGAACAGTGCTTTTAGGGAGGGTGGCTGCTTCTGTCTCTGAAAGAATAATATTCTGTATTTATCTTGGTTTATCTCCTAAACAGATAGCATCATTTGAGGTCTGTTGCCAAGATTTGAAGGTATAAATAATTAGCAGTTGAATAATTGAGCTGACGAGAGAAGAATGTTGTTTGAGACTGTCTTTTCCTGTCCAAGTGTCCTCTGCATGGCAGTACAGCCTGGAGTCTGTGTTCTGCAGGAGCCGGATCCACCTGTTTCTGCTGTCTGGAGCCCAAGAGTCATGAATCTACCCTTTGTAGGATCACTCCTGTAGGAGAGGAACAGAAAACATGGCAATGTTCAAATGGGACTCTTTTAAAAACAGGCCATTTAGCCCACTGGGCAGTTCAATAGGCCTACGTCACAGGGGGCATAGATTAGAGTGTGCACATAAGGAAAGAACTGTGTCAGATGTTAAATGTTTTGAAGTCCTTTGAATTGACTCCCCACAAATACTTTAACATTCTCATGTGGTTAACTGATGTGTTTCTTCTGGTCCATGTTTGAATACTTTCAAAATGCATCCTTCCRTCCTTCTTCCCTTCCTTGATGTACGTATTGACGGTAAGTATGTAAGCAATGGTTCTAATACATAGCTTCTACCTATCCAGTCATGTCAGATCAGGGATTACTGTAGTTAAGAAATAATCCACAAAAAAAACTATATTTTTTAATTAGTCCACTCCCACTGGACACACCACGTAATTTCAAAGTCGATGTAAAAAGGTCTATGTGTAGCTGGTGTAGGGAGTCAGGCGCAGGACAGCAGATATGAGTAATCAACATACTTTTACTCAAAATGTCCAATGTACAAAGTAACATCACGAGCACACCATAACAGACCGAAAATACAAATAAACAATCACTCACAAATACAACATGGGGAACAGAGGGTTAAATAATAAACAAGTAATTCGTTGAGTGAAGCCAGGTGTGAAAAGACAAAGACAAAACAAATGGAAAATGAAAAGTGGATCGGTGGTGGCTAGAAAGCCAGTGACGTCGACCGCCGAACGCCGCCCGAACAAGGAGAGGGACCGACTTCGGCGGAAGTCGTGACAGTCGATAATTGGGTAATATTTGGTTGAGACGTTGATTAATTGCAACCTATATTCACCCACTCAAAAAGACAGCCAGAAGTTAGTTGAATTTCCAATATGTTATCACTATGCTTTCAACCATCTAAAAGCACAACCAAATTCCAAAGGAAAAACAATGTCTGATTTTTGTTTAAATTGTCAACCAAATGTCTATCACTGTGCTTTCAACCATTTAAAACCAGAGAAAAGTTAAAATAGGAATACAATGTCATATTTTTAATGTGATTAATGTGTTATCACTGTGTTTAATCTAATAGCAAAACCAAATGACCTGTTTGCAGTTGAAATTACAGCAAGTGATCGATGTCGTTCAAAATTCTGTACAGATTATTACAGCAATTGTGAAGATCTCTACAGACCTATGACAACCTATGCTCGCAATCTTGAACATGCACACTTCATATGATTACATAATAAGATATGTATAGTTACAGTAACCTCAAAATGTGGACAGTAGTTATTAAGATGGTGCCGAAGAGGATGACTGACGTTATACATGCCCGTAACCAATTGTGCTATTTTTTTTATTTTTTTTTGCGTTGTTTGTAACTTATTTTTGTACTTATTTTGTACATAATGTTGCTGCTACYGTCTCTTATGACTGATAATAACTTCTGGATATCTGAACTGGGATTACACACCACAAACTGGAAGAAGCTTTTTCCTTTAACGAGTCCGACGAGAAAGATATACTGCTCTCCCGGGAACAGGCCCAGATCTTCGTCATTTGCGTGAAGAAAAGACGGAGGAAAAGAGGATGCAGATCGGGCTGCCTTTTGAGAATCTGTAGGCGAGCGAGTAAACTCTCAATGCCATCAATTCTACTTGCTAACATGCAATCGTTGGAAAATAAAATTGATGACCTACGATTAAGATTATCCTACCAACGGGACATTAAGAACTGTAATATCTTATGTTTCACAGAGTCGTGGCTGAACGACGGCACAGATAATATAGAGCTGGGGGGATTTTCAATGCGCTGGCAGAACAGAGAAGCTACATCTGGTAAGACAAGGGGTGGGGGTGTGTGTCTTTTTGTCAATAACAGCTGGTGCGCGATGTCTAATTTTAAAGAATTCTCGGGGCCTCCCGGGTGGCGCAGTGGTCTAGGGCACTGCATCGCTGCGCCACCAGAGACTCTGGGTTCGCGCCCAGGCTCTGTCGCAGCCGGCCGCGACCGGGAGGTCCGTGGGGCGACGAACAATTGGCCTAGCGTCGTCCGGGTTAGGGAGGGTTTGGCCGGTAGGGATATCCTTGTCTCATCGCGCACCAGTGACTCCTGTGGCGGGCCGGGCACAGTGCGCGCTAATCAAGGGAGCCGGGTGCACGGTGTTTCCTCCGACACATTGGTGCGGCTGGCTTCCGGGTTGGAGGAGCGCTGTGTTAAGAAGCAGCGTGGCTTGRTTGGGTTGTGTTTCGGAGGACACATGGCTTTCGACCTTCGTCTYTCCCGAGCCCGTACGGGAGTTGTAGCGACGAGACAAGATAGTAATTACTAGCAATTGGATACCACGAAAATTGGGGAGAAAAGGGGGTTAAAATAAAAAATAAAGATTTCTCAAGGTATTTCTCCCCTGAGGTAGAGTACCTTATGATAAGCTGTAGACCACACTATCTACCAAGATAGTTCTCATCTATATTATTCTTAGCCTTCTTTTTACCACCACAGACCGATGCAGGCATGAAGACCGCACTCAACCAACTCTATAAAGCCATAAGCAAACAAGAAAACGCTCACCCAGAAGCAGCGCTCCTAGTGGCCAGGGACTTTAATGCAGGCAAATTTAAATCAGTTTTACCAATTTTTTACCAGCATGTCACATGTGCAACCAGAGGGAAAAAAACTCTAGACCACCTTTACTCTACACACTTAGATGCATACAAAGCTCTCACCCGCCCTCCATTTGGCAAATCTGATCATAATTCTATCCTCCTGATTCCTGCTTACAAGCAAAAACTCAARCAGGAAGTACCAGTGACTCGCTCAATACAGAAGTGGTCAGATGACGTGGATGCTACGCTACAGGATTGTTTTGCTAGCACAGACTGGAATATGTTCCGGGATTCATCCAATGGCATTGAGGAGCATACACTTCAGTCATCGGCTTCGTCAATGAGTGCATCGACGACGTCGTCCCCACAGTGACCGTACATACATATCCCAACCAGAAGCCATGGATTACAGGCAAAATCCGCATTGAGCTAAAGGCTAGAGCTGCCGCTTTCAAGTAGCGGGACACTAATCCGGACGCCTATAAGAAATCCCGCTATGCCCTCAGACGAACCATCAAACAGGCAAAGCGTCAATACAGGACTAAGATTGAATCCTACTACAACGGCTCTGATGCTCGTCGGATGTGGCAGGGCTTGAAAACTATTACGGATTACAAAGGGAAACCCAGACSCTAGTTGCCCAGTGATGCAAGCCTACCAGATGAGCTAAATTCCTTCTATGCTCGCTTTGAGGCAAGCAACACTGAAGCATGCACGAGAGCACCAGCTGTTCTCGCTCTCGGTAGACGATGTGAGCAAGACCTTTAAACAGGTCAACATTCACAAAGCTGCGGGGCCAGATGGATTACCAGGACGTGTACTCAAAGCATGCATGGACCAACTGGCAAGTGTCTTCACTGACATTTGATGAGACAGCCTATAGGRAGGAAGTCAGAGAACTGGCAGTGTGGTGCCAGGACAACAACCTCTCCCTCAATGTGAGCAAGACAAAGGAGCTGATTGCGGACTACAGGAAAAGGCGGGCCGAACAGGCCCCCATTAACATCAACGGGCTGTAGTGGAGAGGGTCGAGAGTTTCAAGTTCCTTGGTGTCCACAACACCAACGATCTATCATGATCCAAACACACCAAGACAGTCGTGAAGAGGGCACGACAAAACCTTTTCCCCCTCAAGAGACTGAAAAGATTTAGCATGGGTCCCCAGATTCTCAAAAGGTTCTACAGCTGCAGCATCAAGAGCATCCTGACCGTGGCATCACCGCCTGGTATGGCAACTGCTCGGCATCTGACCGTAAGGCACTACAGAGGGTAGTGCATACGGCCCAGTACATCACTGGGACCAAGCTTCCTACAATTCAGGACCTATATAATAGGCGGTGTCAGAGGAAAGCCCATAAAATTGTCAGAGACTCCAGTCACCCAAGTCATAGACTGCTTTCTCTGCTACCACACGGCAAGCGGTAGGATCAAAAGGCTCCTTACACCCCCCCATTTGTTGTTGCTACTCACTGTTTATTATCTATGCATTACCTCTAACCGGTACCCCCTGTATATAGCCTTGTTATTGTTATGTTATTGTGTTACTTTTTATAATTTTTTACTTTAGTTTATTTGGTAAATATCTTCTTAACTCTTCTTGAACTGCACTGTTGGTTAAAAACTTCTTAGTGATCCCTTCCTGCTCAGATCCCGGTAACGGGATTGATTTGACAACATCCAGTGAAATTGCAGCGTGCCAAATTCAAAAACAGAAATACTCATAATACAAATTCACAAAACATACATGTATAATACATCAAAATAAAGCTTAACTTCTTTGTTAATAAAGCCGCAGTGTCAGATTTCAAAAAGGCTTTACGGCGAAAGCAGACCATCTGAGGACAGCACCCTTCATACAAACACATGAAAATCACATTTCAACCAGCCAGGTGCGACACAAAACTCAGAAATAACGATATAATTCATGCCTTACCTTTGAAGATCTTCTTCTGTTGGCACTCCAAAATGTTCCAGAAACATCACAAATGGTCCTTTTGTTCGATAAATTCCTTCTTTATATCCCCAAAATGTCCATTTATTTGGCACGTTTGATTCAGAAAATACACCGGKTCCAACTCACCCAACATGACTACAAAGTATCTAATAAGTTACCTGTAAACTTGGTCCAAACATTTCGAACAATGTTCCTAATCCAAACTTAGGTATCGTAAAACGTAAATAATCGATCAAATTTAAGACGGGATAAACTGTGTTCAATACTGGACGAAAACAAAGTGAAGCGCGTTCCAGGTCATGCGCACCAAAAGACTAGAGTCCACATGGAGTGACACATGGAAAGAGATGGGCTACTTCGTCATTTCTCAAAAGAAAAAGATCAACCAATTTCTAAAGCCATAGGAACTGCAACCAGATTCCTATTAAAAATGGCTAACCATAGAAACCTCATGGAAAACAGATTGAAATTTGGAAAACAGAAAACAGATTGAAATAGAAAAAGTTTCCCTGGATGGATTGTGCTCGGGGTTTTGCCTGCCAAATCAGTTCTGTTATACTCACAGACATTATTCAAACAGTTTTAGAAACTTCAGAGTGTTTTCTATCCACATCTACTAATAATATGCATATCCTAGCTTCTGGGCCTGAGTAGCAGGCAGTTTACTTTGGGCCCACTTTTCATCCAGACGTGAAAATACTGCCCCCTATCCCTAAGAAGTTTTAAGGGCTTGTAAGTAAGCATTTCACCGCAAGGTCTACACTTGTTGTATTCGGCGCATGTGACAAATAAAGTTTGATTTAATTTGATTTGAAAAGTAATAATTTACTACATTTATTTTCATAATAATCTCAAAGCACTTCAAAAGCAAAAAACAAACAACCAATACATCATTATGAGTAGCCTAGCTATAGTTGGCTAGGCCAACCAATAGAGTCTTTGAATGCATGCATCCTTCAAAGATGGAGAGGGACAATTCATGGTTTGATCAGAGGAAGGTGGTCAGGGATATGGTTGATGATGGATGTGGATGTGTTCCTCATTTTAGGTTGTAAGATAGCCTTAACTTCAGGCTATTTACTGTGTTACAAAAGTAATATTGAATTGTGTTTGGTTGACAACACAACCAAAAATCATTTAAAGGAGATCTGAGCCACTGGCTTAGTCTCGTTCTTTAACTTTTATTTTTGGTTGAGATGGAGACATGAATCCAACATATCAATTATTAATTTGTAGACAAACTGGACTAATTCAGTGGCACAGATGGAACTATCCACTATATATCATTCAACTTGAAATCAACCAGAGCTTTAAACCCTAGGCCTATTTTTAGTTGAACTCTGGAGGAAATTGGAACAATAGCTGTTGATGAATTTGCAAATGCTATATTTAAGCAATAAAACCCAAGAGGGTGTAGTAGATGGCCAATATACCACGGCTAAGGGCTGTTCTTAGGCACCACGCAACAATAGTTGATAACTTTTTTCCAATCCAATGTATTTTCCATGTACATTCCACATCATAATACGTTGACAAATGATGTTGAAACAACATTGATTCAACCAGTTTGTGCCCAGTGAACTGTTGATACACTCCCAAAATGTTTAGCATGTCACTTTTCAAGATACATTACTTTCAAAAAGCAAAGTATAGCATGCCACATCATGCAAAAGGCATTACATAATGCAAAAAGTATCATCATGATGATGTGGCATGCTACACGCATCTTAAAAGGGCTACAGCATGAAAGCTTCACTGCTGACATGCAAACATTTTTGGGACCATTTCAACAGTGGACTAATGACTGGATTATTCCTTTAAGGAAGGGAGGAAAGGAGAAGGGATTTTTTGAAGTATTCCAACAGAAACCAGAGGACCCACACCAGTCAACACAAACCTCAGATTGATTGCAGTAAGTAGCCAAGAAGACGTCAATTATATGCTACAGTACAATATCTTTTGGTCTTTCACTCACTTTAACCACAAACTTTTCACAGTTTAAGGTGATCAAAATGGTGCACACAAACACGCATGCATGTGCACACACAAACACACACAATGTGCTTACCTTGGATACTTATTTTTCTGACGAGAACTCGTCTAAAGGTTCCTGAAAGACAGACTCAGACTTAGAAGGATCCATTTGTATCTGACTAGTTCCTGTTTCCCTTGTTTTAAACTCTCAAGAGAAACCAAACAAAGCATGTAAGATACAGTATATTTCAAAAATATTTACCTCATGTGAGGGTTGAATATAATTGAATTAAATCAAGATTAAGATAAATAATATTCCATTTTAAACACTTTTTTGTAAGCTTTTTTTAACCAGAGAAGTCACATTGACTTCAGCAGCATACATATACAGTAGTTAAGCATATATTAGACAAAACACAACATAAAACATAACAATGAATGGAAATTAAAACAGTGAAAAGATCATGAAATAACCTAAAATCCCTCAAAAACCCTCAATTGATTAGGCTTAGCACACAACATGCACCAGCAACCTTGCCCCAAGATAAAGCACACTTTACTTTTCACTACATGCACTCACTTTATGTTGTAGGATTATATTGGCTGAGACTTGTGGTCCTGCATAGACGTCAGGGATGTAATAGATGAACGTGTTTATACCCAGCCTCAGGTTGTCGCACTGCAAATAAAAAACCAACGGTCTTCCTGTCTCATTTAGCCTCTTTAAAGAGAATAGCTGAGTAGGAGTAGTAGTAAGAGAAGAGGAGGACAGCAGGTTAAGATCTGTCCTCCGTTTTCTCTACTTCTGTCAGAACAGAACATCATCTGTCTGTGTTGCCTGGTAACCATCTGAAGGGATATCTATCTAGGGACAGCTTCTTTAGACTTTAACTACAGAATGGCAGTAGGACTTTGAATCTGTCCACATGCATGCTGTTACTTAAAACTGGGATGGAAATAAACACGTTATTTGAATAGTCCCCAATAGATGCTTTATAGATGTTCACTTGTCAACAAACTGTTCAAGTAACTATCCACTAATCCTAACTCCAACCTTAGATTAATTTCCATATCCCAGTTCAACCCTAACCCTAACCCTAACCCTAACCCTAACCCTAACCCTAACCCTAACCCTAACCCTAACCCTAACCCTGAACGCCAATGCGATCCGGAGGCGCCGTACGAAGGGTGTGACGCAATTACCGAGCCTCTGGAGGCTTGTGGAGGCCAAATCGAGCTCCGTACAGTATCGCTGTGCACCTCCCAAAAGTTGTTACAATGCGGAGGGATCCGTATAGCTCCATATTAACATGATTGGTTGACGGTAGATGGGGGCGAGAGGTCCTGTATAAACACAAACTCACTTCCTTGACAACCTTCGTCACAACAGCTCTACTCTGCTCCGCAAAGCACAATAGGTATGAATGCCCTGACTTCTGCAGACACTGTATCACCGTAACTGCTGTAAAACCAATGCAGACTTGGGATTGGTCATACATCGCCTTTAACTCTATGTACACATGCAAGCTGTTGCATATTAACAGCGTTGCAGTTGACAGGGAGATTCTCAATTGCTCCTCTTCTTCCACGGAAGAGTTATGAAACCCGCCGCACCCACTTTGAACCAGCTGTTATTTTCTCGGAGGAAAAAAGCAAGCGCACATTTAAAAACGATACGCTACTTATCGTTTATCTATAGAATGTCTATCACAACTCATTACATACACATTGGTCGTTCTTGAATTGCGGTGGCATTTGGGGCATGGCATTTTGGAAAAATGAACTTCATTTTTTTGTTTTGTATTTATTTAAATCTTCCCATTCTAAATCAACTAATATGGCAACTAAATTACTTTAAATATGTTTTACCATCATGATAAAATTGTGCCACCAGTAGGAAAAGTAACACCAATGCATAGCTGCAGGAAGTAGGGGTGCTGAGGGTGCTGCAGTACACCCTGATAAGTCTGAATTGTTTTGTTTTTGTTTTCACAAAATTAGTGCACAAGGCCTTTATTACTCCTGTATGAGCAAAAAAAAATTGTTGTCAGCAGCGCGGGAAGCCATGCATCTTCCCACCACAATTCAAGAACGATTTCTCCGCTTTAATTGTTATTTGCCTGAAGACACGCTAGTGGAGAAGGAGGGCCTACTTTTATACGCGCGCATTGGGTGCAGGGTGCAGGTAATCGAGCCAATCCAATCGAGATTCTCCCATAGTTTGCTGACAGTTTGAGCATGTATAGATCATCTCTTAGGGACTATGCAAATAAAGTGGGACCTAGTAGCCTTCCCCAAAGAAGGAGACAATTACACCATGTATTTCTTCGAGAAAACACATGAACTGTTGGGTAAATTACTATGTGTATTGTTGAAGGTCTGTCTGCCCAGTTTTCTGTACAACTATTTATAGAATGCCTCTATGCTACCATTTTTTGTTTAAACTGAATGACTGAGGSTCAACGCTACGCAAAAGTTAGAAACTCAAACTCACCTGCTCTACTGTTTCTGTGACCTTGAATTTCATGTTGTTGTAGAACTCCCTCTTTGGTAGTAGATACAGAAGGATCAGATCGCATACTACAGTTGCCTTCGGAAACACAACACAATTATTTGCATCATAAACATAAAKAAATAATATACACTGACCAGGTGAATCCAGGTGAAAGCTATGATCCCTTATTGATGTCACCTGTTAAATCCACTTCAATCAGTGTAGATGAAGGGCAGAATACAGGTTAAAGAATAATTTTCAAGCCTTGAGACATGGATTGTGTATGTGTGCCGTTCAGAGGGCGAATGGGCAAGACGAATTGAGGCTGTTCTGAGGGCAAAAGGGGATACAACTCAATAATAGGAAGGTGTTCTTAATGTTTTGTGCACTCAGTGGACATTGAATTATGTGTTCATAACTACCGCTGTCACACGACTGAATAGTTAAAGATGTTTGTTTAGTCTACACTATGCAAGCTGTTCAAGAGATACAGTAGGCTACTTGAGATTCGGTATGCTTTGAAATATCAGATAGGATGTGTAGTATTGCAAGACTCACCACTCCAAAGATTCCAACGCCAGACCCTATAGCTGTTAGTGTTGGGATGATATCAAACTTTCTGGCCTGGGAAATAACAATACGATTAACAATCTTCATCGTTTTCATCTACCGTTGCAAGGGAGGAATTCTAGAAACACTGGCGGGAACATTACAAGGATCGCAATCATGAACTTCATGAACTTACCACTGAACGAACAATGATGTCGAATCGAATCCCAAACACTTTCATAAGCGTTCTTTTCTCCTGCTTGTCCTCCATATAATGCTTTGCATACCTAAAGCACAAAATGTAAACATTTGGGCAGCCTCTAGGCTCGTGTTTTAATCAGATCTGTATTTCTCTCTCTTCTGCCTTTTACATGACCTTAGCCATGCAACTAAGAGTACTCTGTATAATGAATACAGCGTACTCTTCTTAGTCACATGGCTAACAAGACCCCTTTCTAAGTGTTTTTCTTTCACCTATTCAAAATTCAGAACAGGCTTTTCGATTTACAATAAGAAAGGGGACCTTACCAGAAAAGTCAATAAATACTTCAGTATTGTTGCAGATGTTTTTTTTTTCCTGATTTATTGAGATAGGACTGTGAAGATGAGACAGGAAACGTAGGCAAGATTGCGAGTCAGAAAGGCAGTGAGTCAGATTCAAACCCACACCGAAGATGGGATAAAGTTGTACCAGAGTCTGCAGCACTAACCGCAGGACCACACAGGACACACATGGCAGATGCTTTATTTACCGGAAGTTGTATCCAACAGACGCTCTAGCCATGTCTGTCTCATTGGGATTTCCATAGAGACCGTGGAAGGTGTAGATCGGTTTACACTCTGACTGGTCATAGTCCAGGTTACAGGTCCAGTCAATGACGATACCAATCGCCCCGCCCTGTCACATAACAATCAGTACAAAACATCCAGTCAATGAGGGTACAACTAACCCCAAACAACACAATACTACGCCATCAACATTGCCAATCAATGGAGGTACCAATAACACCTAAGTGAAAAAGGAGTCTCCAGACACTTAAATCAGAAGCAATTTGTGTTTCTACTAATCTTTCCCTCGGTAATGACCTTCGTCAGAGCATACCTCGTTACCAATAACACCACCATCGATCAATGACTCAACAATAAATACCAACACTATGATCACCAACACCGAACACACAGCCATCCCATGGATTGACAGGTGCTTGTAAACCTGCTTCACTCATAAATAGTATAGCATTATTGCTCACCATTTTGGCTATGGTGGCGAAGTTGAAGCCAGACAGCTGTACCAAGTCACCCAGTCTGAAAATGGGACACAGTGGGGACGTTGTCGGGTCATACACACAACTCTTGATGTACTGATTGTCGATACCTTCTACAAGGTTACTCCTGGGAAGGGAATGGGAAGAGATTATTGTTAAAAAGATGACAAGTTTATATCTTACTGTACTAGTTATTTAACTACATATATATTTGAATCAAGATCACATTTGGGATACTACTTGCCTAAACATGAATGGATCTGGTAATTATATCACTCCTACCACTACTAGCTGTCACATACCATCGCCATCCATATTCAATGCATTACATACACAATATAGTGAATTTGGAAAGTATTACGGCCCCTTGACTTTTTCCACATTTTGTTATGTTACAGCCTTATTCTAAAATGGATCAAATTTGATTAAAAGCGTCTCTGCACAGCTATTTTCAGGTCTCTCCGAGAGATCGCGTTCAAGTCCGGGCTCTGGCTGGGCCACTCAAGGACATTCAGAGACTTGAACCGGAGCCATTCCTGCATTGTCTTGGCTGTGTGCTTAGGGTCGTTGTCCTGTTGGAAGGTGAACCTTTGCCCCAGTCTGAGGTCCTGAGGTTTTCATCAAGGATCTCTATGTACTTTGCTCCGTTCATCTTTGCCTCGATCTTGACTAGTCTCCCAGTCCCTGCCTCTGAAAAACATCCCCACAGTATGATGGTGCCATGTTTCCTCCAGACGTGACGCTTGGCATTCAGGCCAAATAGTTCAATCTTGGTTTCATCAGACCAGAGAATCTTGTTTCTTATGGTCTGAAAGTCCTTTATGTGCCTTTTGGCAAACTCCAAGCGGGCTGTCATGTACCCTTTACTGAGGAGTGGCTTCCGTCTGGCCACTCTACCATAAAGGCCTGATTGGTGGAGTGCGGCAGAGATGGTTGTCCTTCTGGAAGGTTCTCCCATCTCCACAGAGGACCTCTGGAGCTCTGTCAGAGTGACCATCGCATTCTTGGTCACCTCCCTGACCCTTCTCCTCCGATTGCTCAGTTTGATTGGGTGGCCAGCTCTAGGAAGAGTCTTGGTGGTTCTTCCATTTAARAATTGTGTAGGCCACTGTGTTCTTGGGGACCTTCAATGCTGCAGAAATGTTTTGGTAAACTTCCCCAGATCTGTGCCCCGACACAATCCTGTCTCTGAGCTCTACGGACAATTCCGTCGTCCTCATGGCTTGGTTTTTGCTCTGACGTGCACTATCAACTGTTGGACCTTATATAGACAGGTGTGTGCCTTTCCACATCATGTCCAATCAATTTAATTTACCACAGGTGGACTCCAATCAAGTTGTAGAAACATCTGGATGATCAATGGAAACAGGATGCACCTGAGCTCAATTTCGAGTCTCATAGCAAAGAGTCTGAATACTTATGTCAGGTATTTCATTTAAAAAAAAATGTAAATGTGCAAACGTTTCTTAAAAACCTGTTTTCGCTTTGTCATTATGGGATATTGTGTGTAGATTGCTGGAAAAAAATCATTAATTTTAGAAAAAGGCTGTAAYGTAACAAAATGTAGAAAAAGTCAAGGGGTCTGAATACTTTCCGAAGGCACTGTATATGTGTGATGTAATACATTTATACAACGAGTGGATCTAATCCTTGACACTGATTTGTTAAAACCGCATTCCAGACAGTGTCTATTCCACAAGTTACCACTGGCTAAAGCTATGACTTTGAAATGCCTATTACTCTGTTCCATCTCACTGTGAAATCCACTGTCTCATCAGCCCAGTCAGACAACTTATAAAGTTGATATCCACTGTAAAAAAGCATCTCGACATTATCTAGCAATTGGTTTTCAATAGCGGAGATTTGTATAAACCTTACTGTCTGTCTCTCTGACRTTTGCAACATTGTTTCAGTATTGAACTTCGATCTCCAGCTTTCCCATAGTAATGGGAAAATGTAGAGGTGGGAGTTGGGATGAGACAGACAGCCAGGCAACTTTTCTCAGCCAGTCGAAAATATGAACCAGCATAATTTTGATGGATAAATACAAAGAAATGTCAATAGAAAACAGGTAAAACAAAACAAAGTGCAGCTAGTTTGCAGTCTTTCCAGCTTCAGTTTTAAGTGACTGTACTAGCTGTGTTGTTGGCTAGCTCCTCTGAAACAAGTGTCCTGACGAGAGAACACATTTTCTATGCCAGGTGAAATCGCGCATCATTAGCTCATTGTTATGGATGTATCAAAATGCTGTAAATTGGCACTAGAAAACAGCTTAAACAAATGCAAATGCAGATATTTTGTTGTTATTCTAATTGCACTGTTAGACGTGACCGTAAGTTAGCCGTAGTTGGCTAACTAACAAGCAAGGGATAACAACGTTGCCAGTATGGTAATAGAACGACTGGGTCGAGTCCATAGATGCAGAACAAAAAGACTTAACGACTGGGTCATGACTCTGGCAACCGAACCGATAGAACGAACAACCAGCCGGCTTGGGTAGCAAACCTAGATTTGTGTCGGGACTATGAAATAGTATGAATAATTACAGCAAAATAACATTCTTAAGCCGGCGCACAATTGGCCCAGCGTTTGGCCGGCCTGGATTTCCTTGTTCCATCGCGCTCTAGCGACTCCTTGTGGTGGGTCGGGCRCCTGCAAGCTGACTTCGGTCGCCAGCTGGACGGTGTTTCCTCCGACACATTGGTTCGGCTGGCTTCCGAGCTGTGTGTCATGAAGCAGTTCGGCTTGGCAGGGTCGTGTTTCGGAGGACGCATAGCTCTCAACCTTCACCTCTCCCGAGTCCGTAGGGGAGTTGCAGCAATGGGACAAGACTGTAACTACCAATTGGATATCACGAAAAAGGGGTGTAATGTAAATCATTATATGAATAATGTATTTTGTTGTTGTTGTACTTTTACCCACCTGTTGTATAAATGTATTACATCACACGTTTACAGAGTCTTCGAAAAGTATTCAGACCCCTTGACTTTTTCCACATTTATTACATTGCAGCCTTAAAAATTCTCAGCAATCTACACACAATACTCCATTATAACAAAGCAAAAACAGTTTTTTTGAAATGTTTGCACATTTATTCAAAATAAAAAACATAAATACCTTATATGTAAGTATTCAGACCCTTTGCTATGAGACTTGAAATTGAGCTCAGTTGCATCCGCTTTCCATTGATCATCCTTGAGATGTTTCTACAACTTCATGGGAGTACAATATACTGTACTCTATTGTACTATACTCTACTTTTCTTTACTGTACTGTACTCCTGTATTGTATCGTACTGTTCTCTACTGTGCCTACTCACTGTATTGTACTATTCAAACTTGTGAAACATACATCTATAATAGGTTCAGATTTCGTCCAATTGGGTCCGTCTGTGGACATTAACATCAAGGCCAGGGTGGACTGACCAAATTTCAACTACTTTTCAACGTCCATGGACGTCTGGTGTCGTTTGGTGCTCAGTGGTTGAGGATGCTGTATATAGTAAATGGAAAGAGGGGGGGGGGGCTCATGGGTAGGTGTCAGTAAGAGCTGGGAGAGGTGACATTAACTTGAAAGTGAGTGAGAAAGACAGAGAGGGAGAGGTTGTCCAGACTCAGACGGTTTTAACACTCTTGCTTTGACCATCAGACAACAGAAAGAGAAAKAAAACAGTTTTGAGATGAAAAGTATGCCAGTGGAAGAGAGGACAGTAGCAGGTGACCCAACTGTGGTTTGTGACTATTATGATTTTGGTAACGGAATTACAAGGCAAAAGGTAATATTTCTTAAACTTAGAGAAGCCAATCAATGTCTCCAAAGCGAAATATGTGTTTATTAGTTGGCAGGAATCTTTACGTCAACATTATTGTGTTTCGATGTATTTCTAAGGCCCCTTATCCATCTGTTTATCCAGAAATGTTTACGATGGAAAATGGTTGAAAAATGTATCTATGCCTTTGTAACGATGTGCGCTGAGAGTTGGGAAGCAAGTTCAGGGAGTGAGTGTTTTAATAAATAAACACAACATAATAAGAAACATGAACGCACAGACATGACACAGGAACAGAAACAATAACGCCTGGGGAAGGAATCAAAGGGAGTGACATATATAGGGAAGGTAATCAAGGAAGTGATGGAGTCCAGGTGAGTCTGAAGACGCGCAGGTGCACGTAACAATGGTGACAGGTGTGTGCCATAACGAGCAGCCTGGTGACCTAGAGGCCGGAGAGGGAGCACACGTGACAGCCTTCTTTCCCATATAGTCTCTTAGCTTTCATTTGAAACCCAAATTGATATGCCCCTATGAACTTTTTAATCCTTATTTTACCAGGTAAGTTGACTGATAACACATTCTCCTTTACAGCAACGACCTGTGGAATAGTTACATGGAGAGGAAGGGGGATGAATGAGCCAATTGGAAGCTGGGGATGATTAGGTTGGGATTTAGCCAGGAAACCGGGGTTAACACCCCTACTCTTACAATAAGTGCCATAGGATCTTTAGTGACCACAGAGAGTCAGGACACCCATTTAGCATCCTATCCAAAAGACAGTACCTTACACAGGGCAATGTCCTCAATCACTGCCCTGGGGAATTGGGAAATGTTTATGGGGACCAGAGGAAAGAGTGCCTACTACTGGCCCTCCAACACTTCCAGCAGCATATGGTCTCCCATCTAGGGACCGACCGGACCAACCCTGCTTAGGTTCAGAGGCAAGCCAGCAGTAGGATGCAGGGTGGTCCTATTTGATGGACATGCCCATATGATATTAATCTATGCTCTTCTCATGATCACTTGCCTCTCGTGGTCCTAGGAGAGTTGTGCCCTGCTCCTGCTCTGACCTGTGCTCCTGACTTCAGCAGCTCTCAGGGAAGAGAAAGGGGAGAACCGTCTTTATGTTGTTGCTATGGTAATTGGGCCGTATATTGTAAGGCAGGATCATGTAGGTTGAGTGAGACAGATACCACCTGCATCATGTGCAAATACTACAGATCTCAGGAGAAAAACCAACTTTTTTATGCTTTTATGAGTGTAACAGACTAAACCATAGTGACTTTCCTCATACTAATAGAAGGTTATGAAAATATATACACTGTATCAAAAAGGGGTCACTCACCTCTTAACACCATATGCTGGAAAGGTGACAGAGTTTTTGATGAACAGTGTGTGGTTCTCTGCCGACATCAAAAGTGCGGGACTGCACGGAAAACAGTAGAACATAGAAAACGAAGACAAAAAAGCATTAACACATCAAACACACATAGACATACAGAGAGGTCATCATAGAAAATGGATGGAGACCATTTTCCTTTCATAAAATGCTTACAAATCACTTGGTTCAGTTCAAAGTAACATTCAGTACATATAACTTATAACAAGTAATAAATKATTATAGCTACAGGCTTTATGTAAAGTGTTAACATCATTTTCAGTGATCCTACATACTCTGGGATTTTGCGGTCATCTTCCACAGGGCACCAGGCTACAACCTCACACGTCTTGGTTGTGTTCCCCACACACTTCCCCGTCATATGTCCTTGGGGTGGACGGTGGAGGGGGGCAGCGAGACATTGACATGGAGAAAAGACACGTGAGGGATATAGATTTTCAACATGAAGTACGCATGAGTATGAGTCCTTCACAGAAACAGAATTAACGTTTCTACGTCCACTTCATTTTCTTAAAATCTTATCTAAAATGTATCTCATTACAGAACACCAAAGGAAACTGTTAAGAGAGCAAAAAGAGTGCTGAGATATCTCTTTTATATCTCTCTGATCTGAAAAGTATAATTTCCTTCTRCATGAAAAACATTGAAGCTGATGTGGTTCTGAGAGGTTGAAAGGGCTTAGATATAACCCATGGGCATATTGGGACAGTTACAAAATACAGAGMCAACCCTTTCAACTTCCTACGTTATATAGGTTCATCATTCTACTGTATAGGCTTATTAGATTGGCTCCTACTACTCCCTATGTGTCTGCTAATCTGTCTGCCTATGTCTCTGACTGTGCTAATGACTTATGACTGTGTCGATTGCATTTGTCTGCGAGTTAATGGTTCAAATCAAATGTTATTAGTCACATGCGCCAAATACAACAGGTGAAATGCTTACTTACAAGCCCCTAACCAACAATGCAGTTTAAAAAAATAAGAAGAAGAAATAAAAGGAACAAGTAATTAAAGAGCAGCAGTAAAATAACAATAGCGAGACTATATATRGAGGGTACCTGTACAGAGTCAATGTGCGGGGGCACCGGTTAGTCGAGGTTATTGAGGGAATATGTACAGTTGAAGTCGGAAGTTTACATACACTTAGGTTGGAGTCATTAAAACTAATTTTTCAACCACTCCACAAATGTCTTGTTAACAAACTATAGTTTTGGCAAGTCGGTTAGGACATCTACTTTGTGCATGACACAAGTAATTTTTCCACAATTTGTTTACAGACAGATTATTTCACTTATAATTCACTGTTATCAATTCCAGTGGGTCAGAAGTTTACATACACTAAGTTGACTGTGCCTTTAAACAGTTCGGAAAATTCCAGAAAATGATGTCATGGCTTTAGAAGCTTCTGATAGGCTAATTGACATAATTTGAGTCAATTGGAGGTGTACTGTGGATGTATTTCAAGGCCGACCTTCAAACTCAGTGCCTCTTTGCTTGACATCATGGGAAAATCTAAATATATCAGCCAAGACCTCAGAAAACATTTGTGAACCTCCACAAGTCTGGTTCATCCTTGGGAGCAATTTCCAAATGCCTGAAGATGCCACGTTCATCTTACAAACAATAGTACGCAAGTATAAACACCATTTGATCACACAGCTGTCATACCGCTCAGGAAGTTGACGTGTTCTGTCTCCTAGAGATGAACGTACTTTGGTGCGAAAACTGCAAATCAATCCCAGAACAACAGCAAAGGATGCTGGAGGAAACAGGTACAAAAGTATCTATATCCACAGTAAAACAAGTCCATATCGAGATAACCTGAAAGACCGCTCAGCAAGGAAGAAGCCACTGCTCCAAAACCGCCATAAAAAAAGCCAGACTACGGTTTGCAACTGCACATGGGGACAAAGATCATACTTTTTGGGAAATGCCCTCTGGTCCGATGAAACAAAAATAGAACTGTTTGGCCATATGACCATCATTATGTTTGGAGGAAAAATGGGGACGCTTGCAAGCCGAGAGCACCATCCCAACCGTGAAGCCCGGGGGTGGCAACATCATGTTGTGGGGGTGCTTTGCGGCAGGAGGGAATGGTGCACTTCACAAAATAGATGGCATCATGAGGTAGGAAATTTTGTAGATATATTTGAAGCAACATCTCAAGACATCAGTCAGGAAGTTAAAGCTTGGTCGCAAATGGGTTTCCAAATGGACAATGACCCCAAGCATACTTCCAAAGTTGTGGAAAAATGGCTTAAGGACAACAAGGTCAAGGTATTGGAGTGGCCATCACAAAGCCCTGACCTCAATCCTATACTGAAAAAGCGTGTGCGAGCAAGGGGACCTACAAACCTGACTCAGTTACACCAGCTCTGTCAGGAGGAATGGGCCAAAATTCACCCAACTTATTGTGGGAAGCTTGTGGAAGGCTACCCGAAACGTTTGACCCAAGTTAAACAATTTAAAGGCAATGCTACCAAATACTAGTTGAGTGTTTGTAAACTTCTGACCCACTGGGGAATGTGATGATCAATCTCTACTATTATTCTGACATTTCACATTCTTAAAATAAAGAGGTGAACCTAACTGACCTAAGACACGGAATTGTTACTAGGATTAAATATCAGAAATTGTGAAAAACKGAGTTTAAATGTATGTGGCTAAGGTGTATGTAAACTTCCGACTTCAACTGTACATGTAGGTAGAGTTATTAGAGTGACTGTGCATAGATAATAACAGAGAGTAGCAGCAGCGTAAAAGAGAGGGTGGCCAATGCAAATAGTCCGGGTAGCCATTTGATTAGATGTTCAGAAGTCTTATGGCTTGGGGGTAGAAGCTGTTTAGAAGCCTCTTAGACCTAGACTTGGCACTCCGGTACCGCTTGCCGTGCGGTAGCAGAGAGAACAGTCTATGACTAGGGTGGCTGGATTCTTTGACGATTTTTAGGTCCTTCCTCTGACACCGCCTGATATAGAGGTCCYGGATGGCAGGAAGCTTGGCCCCAGTGATGTACTGGGCCGTACGCTCTACCCTTTGTTGTGCCATGCGGTTGGAGGCCGAGCAGTTCCCATACCAGGCGGTGATGCAACCCATCAGGATGCTCTTGATGGTGCATCTGTAAAACCTTTTGAGGATCTGAGAACCCATGCCAAATCTTTTCAGTCTCCTGAGGGGAATAGGTCTCTTCACGACTGTATTTGTGTGCTTGGACCATGTTAGTTTGTTGGTGATATGGACACCAAGGAACTTGATGCTCTCAACCTGCTCCACTACAGCCCCGTCAATGAGAATGGGGGCGTGCTCGGTACTCTTTTTCCTGTAGTCCACAATCATCTCCTTTGTCTTGATCTGTAACGCTTGTCGTCTGGAGGAGAAGAAGAGGACCAAGGTGCAGCGTGGTAAGTGTTCATATTCTTTAATCCAATACGCAACACTAAACAAAACAACAAACACGACAAACGAACAGTCCTGAAAGGTGAAACAAACACTAAACAGGAAACAACCACCCACAACAGGCTACCTAAATATGGCTCCCAATCAGAGACAACGATAGACAACTGCCTCTGATTGGGAGCCACACCAGGCCAAACACACAGAAACAGAAAACCTAGACCTACAACATAGAATACCCAGACATAGAATACCCAGACATAGAATACCCACCCAGATCACACCCTGGCCAAACTAAAAATAGAAACATACAAAGCAATATACGGTCAGGSCGTGACATGATCACATTGAGGGAGAGATCGATGTCTTGGCACCACACGGCCAGGTCTCTGACGTCTTCCTTAAAGGCTGTCTCGTCATTGTCGGTGATCAGGCCTAGCACTGTTATGTCATCGGCAAACTTAATGATGGTGTTGGAGTCGTGCCTGGCCGTGCAGTCATGAGTGAACAGGGATTACAGGAGGGGACTGAGCACTCACCCCTGAGGGGCCCCTGTGTTGAGGCTCAGCGTTGTGGATGTGTTGTTACCTACCCTTACCACCTGGGGGTGGCTCATCAGGAAGTCTAGGATCCAGTTGCAGAGGGAGGTGTTTAGTCCCAGGGTTCTTAGCTTATTGATGAGCTTTGAGGGCACTATGGTTTTGAACGCTGAGCTGTAGTCAATGAATAGCATTGCCTACAACTCAGTGTTAGGTGTTCCCTTTGCCCAGGTGGGAAAGGGCAGTGTGGAGTGCAATAGAGATTGCATCATCTGTGTATCTGTTAGGGCGGTATGCAAATTGGAGTGGGTCTAGGGATTCTGAGATAATGGTGTCGATGTGAGCCATTACCAGCCTTTCAAATCACTTCATGGCTACAGATGTGAGTGCTACGGGTCAGTAGTCATTTAGGTAGGTTACCTTAGTGTTCTTGGGCACAGGGACTATGGTGGTCTGCTTAAAACATGTTGGTATTACAGACTCGGACAGGGAGAGGTTGAAAATGTCAGTGAAGACACTTTGCCAGTTGGTCAGCGCATGCATGTTTCAGTGTTATTTGCCTCAAAGCGAGCATAGAAGTAGTTTAGCTCGTCTGAAAGGCTTGTGTCACTGGGCAGCTCTCGGCTGTGCTTCCCTTTGTAGTCTGTAATGGTTTGCAAGCCCTGCCACATCCGACRAGCGTCGAAGCCGGTGTAATACGATTCGATCTTAGTCCTGTATTGACGCTTTGCCTATTTGATGGTTCGTTGGAGGGCATAGCGGGATTTCTTATAAGCTTTCGGGTTAGTGTCCCGCTCCTTGAAAGCGGCGGTTCTAGCCTTTAGCTCAGTGCGGATTTTGCCTGTAATCCATGGCTTCTAGTTGAGGTATGTACGTACGGTCACTGTGGGGACGACTTCATCGATGCACTTATTGATGAAGCTAATGACTGATATATTGTACTCCTCAATGCCATCGGAAGAATCCCGGAACATGTTCCAGTCTGTGCTAGCAAAACAGTCCTGTAGCTTAGCATCTGCTTCATCTCACCACTTTTTTATTTACCGAGTCACTGTTTTCATTTTTGTTTGTAAGCAGGAAACAAGAGGATAGAATTATGGTCAGATTCGCCAAATGGAGGGCGAGGGAGAGCTTTGTACGAGTCTCTGTGTATGGAGTAAAGGTGGTCTAGAGTTTTTTCCCCCTCTAGTTGCACATTTAACATCCTGATAGARATTTGGTAAAACGGATTTAAGTTTGCCTGCATTAAAGTCCCTGGCCACTAGGAGCGCTGCCTCTGGATGAGCATTTTCCTGTTTGCTTATGGCGGAATACAGYTCATTGAGTGCGGTCTTAGTGCCAGCATCAGTCTGTGGTGGTATGTAGACAGCTACGTAAAATACAGATGAAAACTCTCTAGGTATGCGAACAATACCTCAAGACTTCCTAAGATATCGTGCACCGGCTGTTATTTCCAAATATACATAGTCCGCCACCCCTTGTTGTACCAGATGCCGCTGTTCTATCCTGCCGATAGAGCGTATAACCAGCCAGCTGCATGTTGATAATGTCGTCGTTCAGCCATGACTCCATGAAGCATAAGATATTACAGTTTTTAATGTCCCGTTGGTAGTTTAATCTTCCGCGTAGGTCGTCGATTTTATTTAGCTTGTGGAACGGAAGGCAGTGGTTGTGTGCATGTATGCATAATATGTGTGTGTGGGACTCTGTTTGCATGCTTTAATAGAATGGTGAGCCAAGGCGCTCAACCACCCTGCGTCATGTTGCTAAGAACATGGAAAGTTGTTGATCTGAAATCAAGCATACTTTTTCTTCATGACTTTGGGCAGGGAAACAATGATGATACAACCTGAACACTTATCTCCCTGACAAGGTTTTTGCTCTCTGACAAGTGAAATCGTGTGCCATTTTAATTTATGTTAAACAACACCTGATTTTGATTACAAGTMATTAGAATCCAATACATACAGTAGTAATAATTGAACAACGTAAGGGATAGACTACGAAGGACTGTGCATTCTTTTCACTGAACTCACAACCCTTTGTTGTTTATCCCTTATTGTAGTTATAGATGGCCAGTGTGAGTAGGCAGGTAGGGAGGGTTGTGGTAGTGGCAGTGAAGAATGGTTAGCTTGGCTAGGTAGGTAGTGAAGAGGGTTAGTTAGTGCAGTGTTTCTCAACCTTTTTTATACCAGGGACGGACAAGCTATGGCCCTCTTGTGTCAGCGACTGGCAAACTATACCTCTTCCTCCTTTGGGGGACAACCTGCTAGCACTGTAGAACTGACTATATTAGTGTTCAGTTAACCATCTCAGGAACCGGCCAGGACCGGCCAGCAATGTGCCATGAACCAACGCTGGTCCACGGACCAGAAGTTGAGAAACACTAAATAAGTGAGTGGGACTGTGTCACACTGCCATGCCGTCAGGAGTTTACCATGTCCTGTACGTTCTGTTATCCCTATTTCACAGTCTGAGTCGGAGTTGCAGAGATACCTGGGTTCTGCGAGCTGAAACACAGGAAGGAGTTAGAGTCAATGGGTAACTGTTGTTGTTGTTGTTGTTGTTGTTGTGTGTGTGTGTGTGTGTGTGTGTGTGGTGTGTGTGTGTGTGTGTGTGTGTGGTGTGTGTGTGTGTGTGTGTGTGTGTGTGTGTGTGTGTGTGTGTGTGTGTGTGTGTGTGTGTGTGTGAGCTAAACATGATAAAATATGACAACAAAGGACATAATTTGTTAAGACCACATATTCCTGATTGATAATCTCTGTGCAAATGTATTTAATCTCACAATGAAAGTAGATGAGCTGATATGATGGACTTTACATTTAGCTTTAGTATTTATGAAAATGAATTAATATCAGAAAGATATACAAAGAGATACAGAAAATCCAATAAATACTTTTGAGATGAGTTGACATACCTCAGGACATTTTCCCATTTTCTGACCTTTGGTTATAATGTAGTTGGTCATCACCACAAAAGATGAGTCTCCCTAAGGTGTGTGAGAGAGAGAAGAGAAGAGAAGAGAAGAGAAGAGAAGAGAAGAGAAGAGAAGAGAAGAGAAGAGAAGAGAAGAGAAGAGAAGAGAAGAGAAGAGAAGAGAAGAGAAGAGAAGAGAAGAGAAGAGAAGAGAAGAGAGAGAGAGAGAAAAGCCCCATTTACACCTGATCTAACTTGCGTCCTTTGTTCTTATCTTGTCCACATTCTGATTGTGCCCACATTTTTAGACAGGTGTAGACAATCAAAATACACATTGTGATCCGATTGTGATCAGATCATCCTTTCCACATCCAGAGGTAGTCAGATACGCATTGTGTCTGGATATCTTACAAGTGTAGACAGGTCTGGACAGAAAAACGATTTAAATCTTCGTTATTTAGTCCTCTAAAATCATTGACAGGTTGTAACATTGACTTATTACATCAATATGTCTTAATACAATAAATAAATAAATATTATTTTGAAATAATACCTGTGAAATAATTTGCATAAAGGAAGGAACCAGGAAATGCAGACACAGTGGAGAGATAACAGAAACATTTCTGGAAATGTGGGCACAATCATAATGTATACTAGATCAGGACAAAGGACACATGTTAGCACCATGTAAAAACAGGGCTGGAGAGACAGAGACACAGAGAGATTATAATTGTATCTTTAAATGTGACAATCATACAGTTTAAAGCCATTTGTTTTTCTTTAGTATTATAGTCACTATTCTTATTGTTGTCGCTTTTGTTTTCATAATTATTATTGTATCACTTTGCTTTGGCAACATTGACCTTGTTATTAAGCATATCGAATTATTTGAATTTGACCTGTATATATAACGATCCCCCGTCCATTCCCTATGGGAACAACCAGGTCTGCTACCGGATATAGTTTTACCTGTAAATGTCATCACGTCAGAAGGTCATGAGGTAAAATCAGTTGTCTTGTAAAATGTTATTACCTTTCACAGACCTGCAGGTCATCTCTCCACGTTATGTGACAAACCTTTTGTCGCTGTTGTTTTTGTAACAGATCTATAGCCCCCGACATGCAACAGAACTACTGAATTACATGAAGGTGCAGTCGAATAGCCCTGGTCTAAGGGACGTTTTCATGTTCTAGTAATTGCATTTCTATGACCCTCGCTCTCCTGTTTCATTCTATTGGCCCTCTCTCGAGTCTCGACCAGGATGTCGTTCATGTTAATGTAAACTAACTCATATGTAGAGGCCATATAAAGCACAGGACTTGTGGCCCTGAATTAATAAGGACTGGTACTGGAGCCTTCCTGCCTGGGTAACAGCATTAGATGGCATCAGACCTAGGTTCAAATACTATTTGACGCCATTTAGCTCTGCTTGATTGGCACTTTATCTGTGCTTGATTGAGCTTCCCTGTTGCAATGGAATCAACAACAAAGTCTAACATCTCCAAAGTACAAACCCCGGCCACCTGACACTCCARGCAGGCTAAAGTAAACACTCAAAGTATTTGAAAKATCTTAAATAGTATTTCAACACAGGTCTGGATGGCATGGCATTGTGTAATTCGGTCACACGATGCTAAGTCACTGACTGTGACCACTTCGGGAAGTGGTTATTATCATGCAAAGACAGATGTTATTGCATCGATTCCAGTCAATGTTATGGCAGTACCACAATGGCATCTAATTGATAATGCAGTTAGAGTCAATATAATTTCTYTGTAGATGAATGTTATTAAGACATGTCTGTGTAGTTACAGTAGTACAAGACAGCTTTTACTACTACTATTAATACTACTACTACTATAAAACTGCTCAATATACTGCCTATTTCAATATCTAGAAAATAAATACCTTTTGGTGTAATACAATGTTGAATCACTAAATCAATACTGTATAACCAGTATCAATTACATTGTTTTGGAAATCACCATGAGACTCAGGTAAATACCTTGAATAAGTTAACATATACCATATATTATATATTATGACATTTTCAATGTCCCTGATTGAGTCTGTAATACCAACATGTTTCAAGCAGACCACTATAGTCCCTGTGCCCAAGAACACAAAGGCAACCTGCCTAAATAACTACAGACCTGTAGCACTGACGTCCGTAGCCATGAAGTGCTTTGAAAGGTTGGTAATGTGTCACGACTTACGCCGAAGTCGGTCCCTCTCCTTGTTCAGGCGGCGCTCGGCAGTCGACGTCACCGGCCTTCTAGCCATCGCCGATCCACTTTTCATTTTCCATTTGTTTTGTCTTTGTCTTACACACCTGGTTTCAAACCCCCAATTACCTGTTCATTATTTAACCCTCTGTTCCCCCATGTTTGTTTGTGAGTGATTGTTTCTATGTAGGTAGGTCCGTTATTGTGGGCTCTGTTTTTAAATATGTTTATTTACTCTTATCTGCTGTCCTGCGCCTGACTCCTATACACCAGCTACACATAGACCTCCTGACATAATGGCTCACATCAACACCATTATCCTAGAAACCCTAGACCCACTCTAATTTGCATACCGCCCAAACAGATTCACAGATGATGCAATCTCTATTGCACTCCACACTGCCCTTTCCCACCTGGACAAAAGGAACACTTATGTGAGAATGCTATTCATTGACTACAGCTCAGCATTCAACACCATAGTACCCTCAAAGCTCATCACTAAGCTAAGGATCCTGGGACTAAAGACCTCCCTCTGCAACTGKATCCTGGACTTCCTGACGGGCCGCCCCCAGGTGGTGAGGGTAGGTAGCAACACATCTGCCACACTGATCCTCAACACTGGAGCTCTCCAGGGGTGCGTGCTCAGTCCCCTCCTGTACTCCCTGTTCACCCACGACTGCATGGCCAGGCATGACTCCAACACCATCATTGAGTTTGCAGACGACACAACAGTGGTGTGCCTGATCACCGACAACGACGAGACAGCCTATAGGGAGGAGGTCAGAGACCTGGCCAGGTGGTGCCAGAATAACAACCTATCCCTCAATGTGACCAAGACTAGGGAGATGATTGTGGACAACAGGAAAAGGAGGACCGAGCACGCCCCCATTCTCATCGACGGGGCTGTAGTGGAGCAGGTAGAGAGCTTCAAGTTCCTTGGTGTCCACATCAACAACAAACTAGAATGGTCCAAACACACCAAGACAGTCGTGAAGAGGGCACGACAAAGCCTATTCAGGACCTCTACACCAGGACCTCTACACCTATCCAGGACCTCTACACCAGGTGGTGTCAGAGGAAGGCCCTAAAAATTGTCAAAGACCCCAGCCACCCCAGTCATAGATTGTTCTCTCTACTACCGCATGACAAGCGGTACCGGAGTGCCAAGTCAAGAACAAAAAGGCTTCTCAATAGTTTTTACCCCCAAGCCATAAGACTCCTGAACAGGAAAATCAAATGGCTTCCCGGACTATTTGCAGTGTYCCCCCCCCAACCCCTCTTTTACACTGCTGCTACTCTCTGTTTATCATATATGCATAGTCACTTTAACTATACATTCATGTACATACTACCTCAATTGGGCCGACCAACCAGTGCTCCTGTACATTGGCTAACCAGGCTATCTGCATTGTGTCCCGCCACCCGCCACCCGCCAACCCCTCTTTTACGCTACTGCTACTCACTGTTCATCATATATGCATAGTCACTTTAACCTTATCTACATGTACATACTACCTCAATCAGCCTGACTAACCGGTGTCTGTATGTAGCCTCGCTACTGTATATAGCCTGTCTTTTTACTGTTGTTTTATTTCTTTACTTACCTATTGTTCACCTAATACCTTTTTTGCACTATTGGTTAGAGCCTGTAAGTAAGCATTTCACTGTATTCGGCGCTGTTGTATTCAGCGCACGTGACAARTAAACTTTGATTTGATATATTATGATAACAGACAAGGTCATCTTCAGGTAAATACCTTGAATAAGTTAACAGATACCATATATTATGATAACAGACAAGGTAATCTTCAGGTAAATACCTTGAATAAGTTAACAGATCACAGGCTGTATAATCTTGTGACCTTCTTGCTGTTTTTGGTAATTGATCTCCTTACTCCTAACCATCAGTCAAACTGGTTGGTTCTGAATTAAATAGACCCATCATGGCCACACCCCTCAGAGTAAACAGTAGTGTCTTCTTTGTATCTCTTTATTATTGTCACGGTCAACATGAGCTGACTACACTTAGGCAAACAATGTCACTGGGTTTACAGAGACTCTCCTGCTTGTCTCTGTATTTGCCTAATGTGTGTGCGGGATCAGGATGCGTGCAAAGGAGCCACTGATGAAAGTTAGGTACAGTTTCACTCACACCTGTGTGTTGACAATGATATCACGATACCACAGTTCATCTTCTTCACCTTCTTCATGTCCTCCTCCTTTTCCTCCTTCTTCTTCTTCTTCAATCTGTCAGACACCATCTGTCTGACTTCCCTGCATGAACCTCGCTGTAGTACTTTATTACGCATTACTATTGCACTAGTATTACAGCACACTGGTAGATGTACTGTGAGGCTCAGTTCCTAGAGGGTGTAATGATATGTGACCTTTCAGGTCATTCATTCAGTTTCTCATTCATTACAGTACTAGTGTTGTTCGTCCACACTCAGCCACCTGTTCAAGAAAGATATTAGCCAATGACCCACCTGTTCAGGGAAGACGTAGTCGACCATGTCCCAGACCCTCTCCTCTCCATCCACCATGGTGTAGCCCACCCCTTTCATCTTAGTAAAGACAGAACTCACGGCCGTGTCTGTCGACTGGTAGCCTTTCTCATAGATAAACACCCAACTGGATGGAGCAGAGGACACAGAGGATACCATAAATCAATCAATAGATCAATCAAATGTATTTATAACACCCAAACAGTTGTCTCAAAGTGCTTTACAGTAACCCGGCCTAGACCCTAAAAAGCAAGCAGAAGCACAGTGGTGAGGGAAAAGTCTCTAGCAGTCAGAAACCTTGAGAGGAACCAGACTAGGGATTTCAGCATCTGAGATATGAAACCACAGGCAAGGGCAAAGATCCATGAGTATTGCCAGCATTTCTAGACAAAAAACCCTAGACAGGCGAAAAAACATATATCACCCTTGTCACACCCTGACCTAACCAAAAATAATAAAGAAAACAAAGAATACTAAGGTCAGGGCGTGACACCTACAACACTACATCCCTATTTTGTTTATCTCTCTCYCTCATGACGAGCAACCCCATGATGGTAACAGGGAAAATTTGAGTATCATGTAGTATCCTAAACCTAGCGATGTTACATTGAGCTGAGTGAATGGAATACGAATGACAGTCATCCAATATGCTGTAATAGAAATAAGGCCATGCTCAGAAGAAAATGTGTCCTCCCTCATAACCGTCAACCGCCACTGACATTTATAGATTAAGTTATGTGGAAAAAGGAACTTCTGTCACGGGCAAAGAAATTCAAAAGGRGTGATGATATTAATTAATAATAATTTTGAGCCAAATGTGCAAACTGTCCAAACAGATCCGCAAGGAAGGTGGATCCTTTTGAATATGCTATTGAACGATAAACATATTTGGATAATTAATCTATRTGGTCCAAATAAGGTTGATCCACACTTTAAAAAAAAGATTTATAACAATCTATTGAGCTCACAAGCAACAAACGATCCTATTATTATGGTGGGAGATTATAACACGGTTTTAAGTACTTCAATGGACCACAAAGGAAATCACACTACAAACTATCACCCGTATGCACTTAAGGAGATAACAAATATTATGGGCACATTGAACCTGGTGGATACATAGAGGCTAACAAACCCGGACCTAGTGAGATATACTGTACAACAAATATTATGGGCACATTAGACCTGGTGGATACATAGAGGCTAACAAACCCGGACCTAGTGAGATATACTGTACAACAAATATTATGGGCACATTAGACCTGGTGGATACATAGAGGCTAACAAACCCAGACATAGTGAGATATACTGTACATGGAGGAGGCTTAATCAATATTATTATTATTATTATTATATTATATTATTATTATTAATCAAGCTAGTTTCATTCTCACTGGCACCAAAAGTTTAAAATAAAGTGTTGATAGGAGACAGAATGCGATCGAACCATCATCTAATTGGCCTCCACATAACTCTTACAGATTTTCGTAGTGAATAAGGTGCCATTTGGGACACTGCCATAGATTTCCAGACACCAAGGGAGTGAATGCATAGAATGTTAAGAGGTGGGATGGAATGAATGGAATGTATGACAATGAAATTATTACGTAGTGTTACATGCACATTTATCTGCACACACGGGTGAATARACCTTACCTATATACCAGGTTATTAACCTATTTGGGTTCGTATTGAGCTTGAAGGCTGAGTCTGACATGCCTGTTACTGTATMTCTGTGTAGCTGATAAGTAAGGGACTTCCTTGGACAGCCTTTTTAATAGTAGCACTATCTGTCTGTCTGTCAGTCTCAACCTACCTTCTCCAGAATGATGGACACCAGCTTGTGAGCAAGAGAATTAACAGGTAAGTAGATGATGTCATAGGGCTATACGTATGTACGCTGGTATAATATAAAAGGACATATAAAACAAGTACAGATGTTATATAAATGACATATAAAGTAATAACCCCCTGGCATCAAGCCCCAGAAACAGGATGTTACACACATCTACAACTCCCTGCCACTGCCTTACAGCTAAAGTCACAAGTGTCGCACACACACACAGCATTGTTTGGCTGTAATTAAACTTTAAAGAATTAAAGAACCTGGTACGTTTCAACTGGATGTTTCTGTCAAGCTATGACTACAAATCCTATCGCTGTAGTTGTTTCTGAATTAGAATTAAAGTCCTCATAGAGAGAACAGTAAGAACAGCCACATTAGAAGAAACCAAAGCGTGAAATGAGGAAAAGCATTTTCCACCAGAACAATCTAAGAAAGATCTGTATCTGTTCTGTGTCCCAAGGCCTG